>NC_058405.1:30962097-31334513 GCF_002201575.2 Neomonachus schauinslandi | reverse complement strand
TCTCCTTAAAAGACAAGAAATTTTCTCCCTGCCTTGCTCCAACCCGGGAGTGCCCTGAGGGTTCTCCAGCTGACTGATTGTGGTGGTTCTTTCTTGTCCCTCAGTGTGTGGCCTGTGAGTGTCATCTCGGAGGCTCCAGCTCAGGAGCCGAAGTCAGAATCAGAAACCACCAACTCTACTGCAACGACTGCTATCTCAGATTCAAATGTAAGAGAGCAAATCAGGGAGAAAATTTCTTGTCTTTTAAGGAGACCACGGGTTCCCATGCATTTCCCTGAATCTGCAGCCATGTCCCCCTCAAGCTCCCTGCCTTAGAATTCCAGGCTTTAGGAAGCTTCGTGTGTCCCGCCCTTCAAAGCAGGTGTGGTGAGCGGGTCAGCGCTCCAGACTTCAGCCACTCTCGGGAGGGTTGAGGGGCCAAGGAGTTGGAGAGGGACAGCTGCCTGAGTCAGGACGGCATCCATTAGAAGACACTTCTAATGACTTGAGGCTATCAACAAACCCAAACAGACAGTTTAAAATGATCCTTCTGGGTAGACTGTACTCTGTTTCTTGGCTAAGAATCAGTCCCTCATTATCAGCTGATTTTTGTTACTTCACAGTGGGCTTTGTTTCTGTGACTTAGAACATGACCAACTTTAAAAACAGTGGTTTGAAAAAGGTAGTAAAGAATAGCTTATGCTTTGTTACTATATAAGCATATATTAGTATGATTAATATTTTTAAAAGGAGAACATGAATTCTGATTTTATGGTGTTTCGGTGTCCTTTTTGGGAAAACTGAGTTTTTCAAAAACTTCACATGCTAATTTGTGTAAGCATGTTTTTGTTTGTGTGTTATAAAACCGAGGATAGCTCCGATAGATTGCATGTCGTTTATAGCCACATAAAGACAACCATTACTGCTGTTGATATTTGGAACCTTGATGCTGGTAACATGTGTTTCTTCCTTATTGTGAAAGGATGTTACAAGTGGTATTAGCAAAACCATTTGCTTTTGAGCTCTGAGGTATTTACATGGCCCTTTATGTGAAGAGTGCTTTGAAAATGGTTTCAGTCCAGTCAGCTCTCTTTTATCTGTCAGCGGGTTGTGAACCTTCGCTCCCTGGCGTCCGGTCCTTTTCTGGATACGACCACTGAGGTTGGAGAGTGGCAAGGCTGGACACGTAATGGCGGGAGTGTGTGTATGTGTGTGCGCTTTTCTCTCTTGAATCAAATTCCCAAGCCAAATAGAATTGATTTTTGGAATCTTCAGGGGAAAATTGCCCATGCCTTTTCTCTCCTCCAGTACAAATAATAGAGAGTTGAGTGTAACTTATTTCTGTATCAGCAGTTTATGTTTACTTCATTTTTGCAAAGAAAGGATTCTAGAACCGAGGCTGTGATCTGCCTAGCTTTATCTTAAGTGAGTGACAGGTCACTCTTCTACCTCACGGGGCCATTCTCTGAGTGATTACTGCTATGTACCCCGGGCGGCAATATCTAAGTATTTCTCTATCCTAAGTACTTTTCTTTTTTTCTCCTTGCCTGATCAGCTGGACGGCCAACCGCCATGTGATGTAAGCCTCCATACGAAAGCACTGTTGCAGATAGAAGAAGAGGTGGTTGCTCCTGATGTAGATCTATAAATACGTGTTGTATGTCATTTTTGCTCTTTTTTTGAAAAGGATAACACTTCTTTTTTTTTTAATTTTTTGCCTCTCTAGATTACATCAGAGCATTATAGTCTTGGTAGAACCTATATTTTTGTTGTTGTTTATTTATAAGAAGGTGATTCTGTGTGTGTGGGGGGGGAAGTGCAGTATTTACTTTTTGAATTCAACATCTTAAAAGCACAAGGGAAAAATAAGAACTTCAAAATATTTTTGATGCTGATATTGATCTAGTTTGACTTTCTAGTGGTGTTTTGAAGAGGGTTATTTTATTGTTTTTTTTTTAAAAAGGTTCTGAAACATTATTTGAAATAGTTAATATAAATATATAATTGTGTTTGCTCTGTTTATTGTAATGTATACTAAATTAATGCAGAGCCGTATAGAAAATTTCACTAAAATCTACCCACAAATTTGCTTTCTGTGTCCTTCTTTTCATCTATGTAATATTGTGCTTTTTAAAAAAATTTTTTTAGCATATGTGACATTTTATTTGCTTGATGAGGGGATCTCTATTTTCTTCACCAGAATGATCACTAAGCAATGCCCAATAGAAAGCTGCTGCTTTTCATTAATACAGAATCATCATGGTTTGTATACCAAAAGTTTTCTCCAGGAACTAATAAGCCTTTCTGTTCCACTGTGTTTGTAAATAAACTTGCTGATGCATTAAGGACTGGTTCTCTTTTTTCTTCTGTGTGTGTGTATGTGTTTGTCTACCTCCCAGACCTTTTAATCCCATTTCAGTATTAAACTTGTGTTGATATTTTTTATTTAGCATCTTTACTGAGATAAAAAGTGACATATAAATAAATTCATATATTTAAACCGTACAGTATGACAAGTTGGATATGTGTGATTACCTATGAAATTATCACCATAATCTTGATATTGTTTTTACTGAAAAATTTCACTAGGAACTTTATTTTTGATGGAAGGTTGTTTCTGAATGCTGTACACTTCTGTGGTAAGAGGTGAAATGAGTGGTGAATTGTTGGATCATTTGGATAAAATCTTTATTCTTCTGCTTCCCCAGTGATAAAGGAAAATAGCAGTGAGTTTAGAAAATCTATAGAGAAAAAAAAACCCAAATGTACCTTGTTTTAAAAATCTGGAATGGTGAAGCAAGAATACAAAACTTTAGCATGTTTTGAGCAAAAATATCAACTTGCATGAATCCTTTATAACAGTGAAAGTAGAATGGATAATTCTAGGGTATGAGAACTGTATTTGGAATCAGTTAGAAATAAGAAGCTCTAATACAGGAGAAAATTAAAAATTTAGTTTGCTTTTGTTTTTTAGTACTTATTACTTTAATAATCTGAAATAAAGAATGTGCTTATTGGGGCACCTGGCTGGCTCAGGAGATAGGAGCATACGACTCCTGATCTTAGGGTTATAATTTCAAAAAGCCCCATGCTGGGTGTAGAGATTATTTAAAAATAAAATCTTAAAAAAAAAAAAAAAAAAGAATGTGCTCATTGAAGAAAATTGATCAAATGCCCCAAAGCATACATATAACTCTCAATTCCCAAACTCCAAAGACAAGAGCTCTATTTGAACTCATTCTCTATTTACCCTGTATTCTTAGCATTGGATTGTGAATTTTTCTGTGTTCTTAAAATCGTTTCTATTTATTTATTAATAGTTGCATAGTGCTCCATTGTTTAGTGCTTTTAATGTTTAGTTGATAATTCTGGGTGTATTTCAACTGTTTCTAATGAACATTTTAATATGTATAATATGATTAGCTATATCCATATAAACATATTTCTCATTTAAATCCTGTGATGGACTCATATCTTATTTCTTTATATTTTTATAGATATGAGATTACTGCCTCAGAATATAAGCTTAGATTAAAATATGCCTTTTTAAAGCTGTCATGGTACATACTGCCAAAGTGGCTTCCAGCCAAAGCTGCCACCAGCTTAGATCCCACAAACAGTATGTGGGCTTGTCCATTTCCGTGCATGCTCACCAAAATGAATTTCTGTTGCCTTGTCGTCTGCTTGACGTGCAGTTGCCCTCAATATGTAGTAGCTATAAAAATTAATAAATAAACCACTGCTTCAATTTCTGTCTTGTTAATTCCACTTGTTCAGGCCTCTAGTGCAAGCTTTAGTTCATACGTGGTGATTTTAGTTTTCTGATCCAACATCTTTTCTTTTAGTCTTTTTCATCTAAGCCTCTTGTCTTTTCATCTCTTCTGTTGACTTTTCTTCTCAGTATGTTCTTAGGACTTTTTTCTAGTGTTTCTCACATTATCTTGCTCAGTGATGACAATTTTGTTAGTACAAATTGTTAGGACGGTTTTCAGAGGTTTTCTTCTAAGACGCTGGTTCTACGGGACCTCTGTATAACCCGTGAGTATGTGTTGCCTCATCTAGGAACAAGGAAAGAGGCAGTCATTCAATATTTTTTATTCATACTTTATGTCCCTGGCAATTTTTGGCACTGTAGATAGAACAACACAGAAATTTGAAGTCTTGCTTTTAATTGTGCTTAGATTTCTAGTTGGGAGAGAGAAAGATAAAGAAAGGCATGAAAATGTAACCTATGATAAGGGTCATGAAGAAGAAGTGATGCAGAGTGTTAAGGAGGATACTCAAGTGCTGGCAACGAGAGTTTGGCCGTGCTTTTTATAATTACAAAGGGTTGTCAGAGGCTGCTTCTTTGACCTTTGAGCCAAAGCCTGAAGGAATGAGGGAGCAAACCTTACAGGGGAGGGGAAAGCATGGCAGACATAGACAACCACATGTGCAGAAGTCTTAGGGTAGAATATTTGGTGTGTTCAAGAAGCCACCATGGGGTTGGAACAGAATGAGAAAGAGGATGGGAGATATGGGGAGGGAGGGCACAGGTCAGCAGACTCTTCCAGAACTTTGGCTCTTACTTTGAATGAGAGAGGGAGATATTAGAGGGTTGAGCAGAGGAGGGAAATGAATTACCATTTTATAAGGACTACAGACCACTGTGTGAACAACAGACTACAGAAGGGCAAAGTTAAAGCTGGGAGACGAGTCTGGACTCTACTGAAATTGTCCAGGCAGAAGATGTTTTCTTCAGCAGGGTAGGGGAAGGGGAGGTAACAAGGAGTGGGCAGATGAGATAGTGTGTGTTTGTGTCTTGAAGGTGAAGCTGACAATCTGATGACGGGTTGGATGAATTGTGAGAGAAAGGGAAGAGTCAAAGTCTAAAGTGTTGTCTTGAGGAGCTGAAAATTAGAATCTTCATTTTCTGAAATGGATGAGGTTGTGGGTAGAACACATTTGGGGTGGTGGGGTGGGGAGATCAGAAGTTTGGTTTTCAAACATGGTAAGGTGGAACAGTCTATAGATGATTAATGACAGTGTGGAGTAGGCAACTGGCTATGCAAGTCTGGAGTTCAGGGGGTCAGGCCGGAGAGATGAATGTAGAGTCATCAGGATATAGATAAAACCTAAGCTGAGAATTGGGAAGACCTCCCCTGGCTTCTGAATAACTAGAGAAGATGTCCAAGGATGGAATCCTGAGAAGCCTGGAACCTCTGCAGTGCTAAATGCAGAAAGGAAAGTAGCATGAAAGTTTATTCTATTCAAGAATATACTTGTGGCTTTTTACCTAATTTTCATTTATATCACAGGGTGAGAACTACCAAAAAAAAAAAAAAAAAAAGTAAAAATGATCTGGATTCCGAGGACTACAAATGGAGTAGTCAGCCCTGCCTATTAGAATTGAGGAACAGGTCTAATAGGATATGGCAGGGCTGGGATTCTACTTTAACCTCCATCCCTGCAATCTGGAAAAGGGATTAAACGCATGTTAATATAGGTCCCAGGTCATATCAGTAAAAATAGCCTTAAAAAACCCTAATTTGTCCTTAATATCCATGAGTATGAGACAGGAGAAAAGCCAGCTTCAGGATTCTTGTCATAAAGCACGTAGGTGCTGGGAGTATATTTGATGAATACAGAGCAATCCTTACTCTCCTATGGAGAAGAGGAGCACATACCCACAAGACTTTTGTACCCAGTGTGAGAGGCCACGAGGCCTTTACACTAAGGGAGTAGAAGTGACTTCCCTGCAGAGTTGATATTTGAACAGCATCTTTCAGAGCAGACACAATCTTAGCAGATCATGTAGAAGGAACAAAATACCATTTGAGTGGAGGCCAAACTCCCAGAGTTTGTTTCCTTACTTTGCATTCCCATCAAAGCCATACACCATTTGGCCTGTCTTACAGAGGAATGGGAAGATCCCTTGATGGTCTGTGTGTGGTAGTGTACCCATAATGCTCTGAGGGTCTGGCCTAGGGTGGGGAGACCACAAGAAGGAATAAGGTGAGAGATCATGACCCCGAAATGGGACAAGACCTAAACGGTATTGAAAGAATAGCTCTGGGACCTCAACCTTGGGCAGGTTAGGTGGATACTGTTGCTAGAGATGAGCTCTGTTTTAGACATACTGTGAAGTTGACATGTGAACTGAAGTCTCTAAAGGTAGCTGGGTTTAAATAGAAAAAATGGTGTCCATTGTTTGTTCATTTGCCTGATCAAATTAAAGTTTATTTATTCACCTGAGAGGATGTCCAGAAGGTCGATTCATTCAGCAGTTTAATAATGTCATCAAAGACCCATATCATTGATCTGAGGCTGTTTGGCCATTCATGAGGGTGGCCTCATCCCAAGGGTAGTTACTACCATGGTTACAAGATGGTTGATAGGCCTCATGCTTCCTCGTTCATATGCACTGGAAGAGAGACTGACTCCTCACTGCTCTTAAGTGGGTAGGGGAAATTTTCCAGAAGCCTTTAGAAAAACCTCTCTCCTCATTGGCTGGGCTTAGGTTATTTGCCTATATTTGAAACAAGGGTAATCCTATCCTCTGGTAATCATGACCCCCTTAAGTAGAGTCCAACTTCCAAATCATGCAGTTGCTGATTGGAGTATGATTAAATGTTGGGGAGTCGTCCACAACATGTACTATTGTTAGCCTTTGTGAATTCCCTAGAAAATGGAGTATTTGCTTTGTGCAAGACCCTGTCTTGCATTCATAATTAAAACCTGTCAGTGAGTTTCTGAAAGAACAATACAGAAGACACAGGGGGAGGAATGAGAATATTTCCTTTTATCATATCCAAAAAGGACCCATTTGAGGGAGTAGTTGATAGAAAATTTAATCTGTTCAAGCAAATATAAAAGATTAGTTCATGGTGGCGATGAGGTGAAAAATTGGGAAACTGGATAATTTGTGAATACTTTGTTTATATAAAAGTGTGCAAAATACTCTCATACTTTTTCAAGTTTCTTAGATAAAAATTCATGAAAGGAAACCATGGGTTAAATACTCATCTTTTTATGATTAAATTTTAAGCTTCTTAAGATTATTGATTTTATATCCTATAATCCCATGATATCGTTTAACACATTCAGTTGACCCCCTAACTCTCTTGAAGATTCTATTTGACAACTCTGTGTGAAGCTTTTTAGTGCTTTCACTATTCAAGATCCTCAAAGCTCTTCCTGGTAAGTATTGGTAAGTACTGGCAAGACAGTATTTTCAACACCAATTTTGTAACACAATCTTGTGGAAGATTATTAAAGCATCTTGCTATTAAAATTAGATTAGAGAAAAAATAGGATTTATTTAACATTCCATAGGAGAGGCCTGGCAGAAATCAAGAAAACAATGCAGCAGTGTTTTCTAGGTTAATTTAGGCTTTTAGCTTACATATTTTTGCATGCTACTTGCTGTTCCTTTTTTTTTTTTTTTCAAGCTAAAATGCCTTATTAGATCCGTAATGACTTCAGTGTCACAGACCTGCTTGTGAGGCATTGATCTGCCTGTTGCCACTTCAGGCTAACTAGAGAGTTCCTCTTATTTGTCAGAAGCTCATTCACCTTTCTGACCTGTTCCGTGGCAGCAGGAAAACATCCGTCAAAGATGGCCAGAGGAAGTCTGTGTGTGCTCTTAAATCCATTTCTTGCCTCCAAATCAGATGAGCTCCCTACAATCCCTTAGTCATAAAATGCCAAGTTGGTGGCAGTTTCAAGTTCAGAGGTATAACGAGGTTTTAGACGGACATGATGCCTTCATTCTGAATATGTGTAAGTTCTAGTCTGGGGAATCTAGCTCCTAGATGCAGAGGAGGCCAGATGGGAGCAGAGAGGAGAGAAGACAGGAAAGAGCTTCTCTCACTACCTGAGTTCACCTTAACAAGCGTTAATATTGAGTACTCACTACGTGCCAGTTTTATTAGGGACATGAGAGCAAATGCGGTATTTTCATACCGCGAGGTTCAGCTATGAAAATTAACATTTTTGTCATTGAAATTAGTATCTACTTACAGCCCCAGAGTCATGGCCCTGTGGTGGACCTGTGGATCACTTTGTTCCCCCTGGTTTCTATGCCAAAGGTCACTGCAGCCCTCTTGTCCTCTCTGGGCTTTCTAGTTGGTTAGCCCTACATGGTGGCATCATCTGGGGTGTCCCCTTCCCCATCTGATCAATGGCCTGGATGTCTATGCAGTACAACCTATCCAGGATTCTGCTTTAGCATCCATCCCTTCTCTTCAAATATGTCACTCCCATGGTCAACATGTCTGCTCTATTAGCAAAAGGTCATCTTCCCCCCACCCCCATACTCAATCACAGGTTCCAGAGATTAGGATGGGGGCATTACTGAGCATTCCACAGCCACTTTGCTATTTACCAACTACACATAGGAATTAATATCTTTCCCTTGTGCCACTTTAAAGGGAGTGTATTAGGATGATTCTGACAAAAAATATTTTTCTCAAATTATACATGTGTGCTCATCACTAAAAGATTAATAAAATGGCATTTGTAGTCTCAGTCGACTTAATTTTCAGTGGGCTGATGGTGGTTCCAATGACTTGGACACTGCCTGCTTTTCTAGTTCACGAAGCATTTCTTGTGGGAGTGGTCTCCAAAATGAGGTGCAAGCAAGATGATCCACTGTGTTTTTTTTTTTTTAAAGATTTTATTTATTTATTTGATAGAGTGAGAGAGCACAAGCAGGGGGAACAGTAGAGGGAGAGGGAGAAGCAGGCTCCCCGCCAAGCAGGGAGCTCGATGCGGGGCTCGATCCCAGGACCCTGGGATCATGACCTGAGCCGAAGGCAGACGCTTAACCATCTGAGCCACCCAGGCGCCCCGATCCACTGTGTTGTAGAAAGAATATATTATACTCATTTACGTTGTATGTTTCAAAAGAAAAACTTTAAGCTTCTGTAATAGTTCAGAGAAGGGTTGACACACCCATGCCTGTCTTTCTGTCTGTTAATCACGTGTGGCACAAAAACCATGAAGTATCCGAGGGCTGGCTGGGAATTCCACACCGTGCAGGGGTTGACGACGGTGCCCTCAGTTGGCATGTTCTGATGTATTACCGTTTACTTGTGGCATCACCTTGCAAGATTGGAAAAAAAACTAAGCATGAAGAGATTAGGATGGGGGCATTACTTAGCATTCCACAGCCTGAAGCATGAAGAGCATGAAGAAGAACCTCTGTGAATTTGTCAGTGATGTTTAAAGTCAAGATTCAATCTGCCCTTCACATACTACATAAGCATACCACAAGGATAAATGTTTACAGGTGTCTTTTGCAGATAGTAGAAGGACAGATCCTCTGGTTCTTCCTGCAGAGGTTAAAACAGCTGGGATACTGGCAAGAACATAGAAACTGACACACCCATGTGTTCCTTTGGCAACAAGTATTAAGGGAAGAGGCATAGGAAACATTGCTGAAGTCAAGAAGAAACAGACATGAAATAATTCATTGTAGGAGGTTTGGTATTAGCACAGGTATCTATCTGCACCATATCTCAGGGTGTGGTATTTGTTAAGTTCTGTTTCAGTGACGGAATACAAGAAGAACTATTTCTTTTTTTTAAAGATTTTATTTATTTGAGAGAGAGAGAATGAGAGAGAGCATGAGAGGGGTGAGGGTCAGAGGGAGAAGCAGACCCCCTACTGAGCAGGGAGCCTGATGCGGGACTCGATCCCGGGACTCCAGGATCATGACCCGAGCCGAAGGCAGTCGCCCAACCAACTGAGCCACCCAGGCGCCCCAAGAAGAACTATTTCTTTATGAGCCCTCAAAAGGGAAGTATCCCAGAAGACCTAATCAACAGTAAATTATTTCTGTATTACAAATTACTTATGGTAAAACTGTGCATGTTTACACATTGGTGAAACCGTATTTTGGAATAAAATGGAGGTTACAGGACGGTGTTACAGAGTTTTCTATATTATCACTATGATTAAGCTATTTTTACATCATTTCCCCCAAGTTTTAGCTTTAAATTGTAGCCAGAAATTCACAAATGTTAATTTTATAAAGATCTTTTTTCATCGATTTGATACACATCCATATTGTGAAAGGAGTCCCCCAGTTGAGTCAATTAACCTGTCCATCACCCCACATACAGTGGTGCCCCCTTATCCTGGTTTTTGCTTTCTGAGGTTTCAGTTAACAACCCCCGCCCTGCGCCAGGATCCAGAAGCAGATGATCCTCCTTTCGACTTCTGACGTATGGTCAGAAAAAAATAGTGGCCTAAGGCTACCTCACGATGCCTACATCATTCACCACTTCATCTCATTACCTAGGCATTTTATCATCTCCCATCAAATACAAGAAAAAGGGTAAGATATTTTGAGAGACCACATTCAGATAACTTTTATTACAGTATATTATTATAATTCTATGTTATTAGTCACTGTTAATCTCTTACTGTGCCTAATTTATAAATTAAGTATTATGGTAGGTATGTGTACATAGGAAAAAAAATAGTATATGTCAGATTTGATACTATCCATGGTTTCAGGCATCTACTGGAGGTCTTGGAATGTATTCCCCGAGGATAAGGAGGAGACCGCTGTATTTCTTCTGTTTTTAGGTGAAAACACTTAAGTTCTCTTCTCAGCAGATTTCAGTATACAATACAGTGTTATCAACTGTGGTTACCATTTTATACATTAGATCTTCAGATCTTATTCATCTTGTAACTGAGAGTTACTACTCTTTTATCAAGCTCACCCTATTTCCCCCACCGTGCAGACCCTGGCAACCTATTTTCTTTCTTCTTTTTTTTTTTAAATATTTTATTTATTTATTTATTTGACAGAGAAAGAGAGAGAAAAAGCACAAGCAGGGGAACGGGAGAGGGAGAAGCAGGCTCCCCACTGAGCAGGGAGCCTGATGAGGGGCACGATCCTCATGGCCTGAGCCAAAGGCAGATGCTCAACCGACTGAGCCACCCAGGCGCCCCCTGGTAACCACTCTTCTACTCTTTAAAAACAAGATCTTTACCAGACTAGAATAACACTTTGTGATCAAATAGAGAATGACCATGAAAATCTTGGGAGTTTTTTTTTTTTTGCTATACTTGATGGCAATAATGTTCGATGTTTTTGTTTTCTTTACTCCATTTGGCAGTAGTTGAAGATGTTACCCATTTTTTTCCTTTGCAAGAAAAATGTTCCAAACTGTTGACCTTTTCCTTTTCCTTGGTTGTCTGTGGTTTTCCTAGTAGATATTTAAAGTACAAAAACATAAACTTAATAATCTTCTTGTACAATAAAGGTGCTAATTTAAAAATGAATAAAAAATAACTCCTTTTGAAAAAGCATAGGCCAAAGAATATTTTGAAAATTAATGTTTAAAAAGTTCCCATTGTCATAGGGTTTTGTTGCAAAAAAAAAAAAAAACCCATAAATATTTCATGCATAACAGTTCTCATTGGAAACTAATTAAAATATTTCAGATGATGCATTTTAGAGTTTGAAGTAATTTGTTTAGGTATATCCAAACAACATTCAATGAGTAACTATAATGGGATGAAAATTTACCAGCTCGTTTTTAAAAGCTTTTATTTTAATTTCGGTTTACCAGCTCATTTTTAACAAAACTTCTGCCTAAATGGTAGATAGCATTGAACAATGAGCAACTGAAACCCAAAGAAGCAAATTGAATTGAATTAAGGTGTCTCAGACTAGAACTGGAATTTCCTGTGTGGATTTTCCCATCTTACATCCTTTGATGTATTTTTATTACCCTAGGTGAAGAAGATTTACATCTGCTGAAGAATTGAACCATTAGCAGTGGGACTCACTCTATTGTTTGGTTATAACACAGCTGGGGGTAGAAACTTGAACTTCCAGAGACCTACATCTCCATGGGAAAAGCCGTAGGTGAGGAGATACAGCTCGAGGTCTCACCCTGAATTTTGCCTCTTCCATAAAGAGCTGTATTGTTTTGTTTCGCAACTCCTTGAGCGTTAGATCCAAGTTTTCTAATTATTTTGTATCGCCTTCATGGCAATTAGCATGTATGCGGTCAGGATGGTTTAATGGTTAAGACAACAGTGAGTGTTGAAAATCACAGGATCTGTGGTGGGGCGTCTACTAGATGTATGACCTTGACCGACTGACTTTCCTCTCCGGGCCGCACTCTTCTCATGTATGAAACACAAGGAATAGGCAGGTTACTAATTGCCTATATCTCATGAGCTTCCTGGGACCAAGAACCAAGTCAACTCCTGTAAAGCTCTTAGAAATGTGGTTGGCAAACAAACAATACCAGTTAACTCTTGGCTGAATGGTGATGACTGAGTTTTGGAAGAAGGAATAAAGAAGCTATTTTCTAAAACCTTTACTTCGGCTTTTGAGGTGAAAGCGGATTGACACAATCTTAGAAAATGGACAAAGAGCATAGGGTGCATCCGTGTTCCTAATTCTGGACTCTGAGGATTTTTACTGCACAGAATTCCTTTTCTGTATTTATAACACTAGGTGGCAGTGTTGGCACAAGATGGGAAAATCCGGAGTGGGTTTTGTTTTTTGGTTTCTTCTCTTTCCCCTTCCAGATAACTTTCTAGTCAGCTTTTGAATCTCTGATCAGTCCAATATTAGTAATCTGAGCACAGCCCAGAGCTGAATCCTACAGGAGACTGGCTAAAAGATTAACAGGAAATTTAAATGATCATTGTCTCCTGTGGGCTTGTTGAGTCCTGGAGAAGGTAAGGCCTTATTTCTCTATCAGGCTTTGGCCCTTTTTTTCTGCGTGGGAATGGATTAGGGATGGCTTCCACGCGCTAAGCAGTGGCCTGGAGAGACCGTGCCTCTCCCCGGAAACACCCCAGCTTTGAGAGGCTGTCATGTTTCAGGAATCTCCATGCTTCCTCCGCTAATGAGCCAACTACCCTTTGCAGTGGGGATTTGGCTGCACTGTTTCTTGCTGACTCTCTTTGTGGGGCAGGCAGATATTTGCCAGGACACTCGGGTCTTGATTTTTAAAACTGCCAGTTTTTTAAAATGCAATTTCGATTCATTTTAGATTGTTTTATCTGGGGGTCCTCCAAGAAAGGTAAGAGTAGATTGCTAGAATTATCACCTGTTAAAATGAAAAATACAACTGACCCAAGTGGGCAAAGGCATAGGGCCCACAGGAGTATGGGGGGTGCTCCTGTTCCTTCTTTGAACTGCATGTTCACAGTGTTAATTGAACCCAAAGAGTTTTCATTAGATCAGCTCCTCAGTGGATGTGGGCATCTCTCTTTCCCTCTCCCCCCCCACACACATTTTTATTCATTCAAACCACAAATATATTTTGAGTGCCCACTATGAGCCAGTCACTGATCTCAACAATGCAGATAAAGCAGTGAACAAAACAGGCTATGTCACCCCTCTTACATAAGAGCTTATATTATGGTGGGAGACACACAAATATGGCAGGTGGTAAGTGAGGAAGCAAAGTGGTATAAAGGGGGTAGTAATGGGAAATGAAGGCGATTGTATTTTAGATAGAGTGACCAAGGAAGGATTCTTGAGAATGGTGATGTCTGAGCAGACACCTGAAATTGCTGAAGTCTGAATGTTGCTGTCACCCTTCCCCATTTATATGTTAAATTCTAATGCCTATTGTGATGGTACTTGGAGGTGGGATTTTGGGGAGGTGATTAGGTCATGGGAGTGGATTAATGTCCTTATAATAGAGACGTTAGATCCCTTGTCTTTTCCACCATGGGAGGGCACAGCGAAAAGACAGCTATCTAATAACTAGGAAGGGGGACCTTACCAGACGATGAATCAGTGCCTTTCTCTTGGACTTCCCAGCCTCCAGAACTATGAGCAACAGATTTCTGTATATAAGCTACCAACCTATGGTATTCCCTTATAGCAGCCTGAGAGGACTAAGACATGAATGAAGTGAGGTAGTGCATGTGCAACTTTCTGGGGTAAGACTATTCCAGGGGGAGGTACATACACATGGTCTGAGGAAATTGGGGGGTGAGGTGTGGAGGCAGGAGGGGCAGATACAAATTGATGGGGCTGGAAGCTTATGAAAATTAGTCACCTCCTTAAAAGAGAATACAAAAATAAATACAAGGGTGAATATTTATATAAAACTCTGTTACGTACAAAACACTTTTACTTTTGAAAATTTTGATATTTGGTACTGAAATATAATTTTTTTTCTTCCTAAGTATTTGTTCTCAAATAAACTTTTACAGATGACAAAACTGAGTCTCTGAAGAATAGTTTAAGACCACAGAGCAAGTGAAAGACAACCAGAATTCCAACCAGTTTATCTGGCCGCAAACCCAGGGTACCATCCCCAGCCCACCACGACCCCGGGTGAGAGGGCTTTTATCCCCTCCATCTCACCTTGACCGGTTTCCTGGTAGAAAATATTCTTTGTGACTCTTAAATCAGGATTTTCTTATATGGTTTGACTTGGCTCTTTCTGCCTGTGGGAGCCCAGCCCTATCTAGTCAGAAGCATCTAGAGACTTCCTTTTGTTTTGCCACAACCATTTCTTCCTGGTGCCATGGACAGTTAGCCAGGTGGTGGAGGGCCTAGCAATTTAAACCCCCTTCATTCCCAAAGGAAAATGGTTTTATTGCTTAAGAGAGGTGAAGTAAAGGCGTATCGGTACTTGGTATCCATTAAACGTCCTGCTTAAACCCCCCTCAGCTCTCTCCAGCTGGCTAGAACAAAACACGAAGAGGAGTGATGAAGCTTGGACTCTAATTCTGCCTTTTAAAACACCATGACCTTGGGGAAGTCATTTTACCTCGGCAGGCCTCTGGTTTCTCATCAACAAAATGCGGTATTTCGCCTCATGCCTGAAGTGGGCTTGTACTACCACTAGGGGGCAGGCAAACACAACCCCCGAGGGGCTTTGTAGCTGCCACACGAGTAAACCGTGCAAAGTTTTAATACAAATAATACAATTATAAAGAAATTAAACATGTTTTAATAAAATATGACCTTTCTGAGAGGGTCTTTGAGGACTCTCAGTTCTGAGCTACACTCAGTGTTCTTTGGGTTGAGTTGCCTACATTGTAGGTCACAACAGGGTTTAGCATTTATCGAGTGCTTACTGTATGCAAGACATATGTCGTACACGTTGCCTTTAATCTGCACAACAAACTGCCCTTTTCCCAGAAGGACCCTGAGGCTCGACGAGGGTAGGGAACTCGCCCAAGGCCACTCAGGCCCATTGCCCCAAGCCAGGCCCTGCTTTTAGTCCCATAGTTCTCTCTTACAGGCCACCGAGTGTGTGCACACGGCCCACTCCAGCACTGCCGTCACCCAGTGGCACGATGACGCCGTGGAAACACTGCTCTCTTTGTAGGAGTGACTCGGATTTCAGAAAACCGCAGAAATTGCTAGTATGTAAAAGATGAAGTCGTGACAGTATTTCCGGAACATTACGGGATTCACCTGCCGTGTTTCCGTTCATTCCACACAGCTCCAGGGCCCACACCCTGCATTGCCACGCACCCTGCTCCTGCTCGGAGGCCCTCCTTCTCCGGCTCCTCTGCTGTTACGTGTCCACACGGTGCACACAGGAGAGGGGGTGGTAAGCCGCAAGGGCCCCTGGGATTCATCACAAATGCTTCTTTCTGGCCCCGAGCAATCGTGCCGCCAGCCTCCCCTCCCCCACCTCACGTTAGCTAGGGTTTTGCGTGGACCTGCTAATTTGCATGATTTCCAGCCATGTAAATCAATGTATGCTTCCTAAGGCTACCCAGCACTGAAAACATCCTTCTCCCTTCCCCCTCACCTGTTACTTCTCATTTTTCACGTTAGGTTCAAATGTCTCTTCTACAGTGCTTTCCTTAAATATCACTACTCAACCCAGAACGAGACTTTGCTTAGATTTTATTTTCTATTTTATTAATTCTGATACTAGGTGTATTATTTCTCAGATCTCCTGTTTCGTGTGTTTATAATATGTTCCTAACTGGACTGCAAGTTCCTTGAAATCACTGGTATTTGATTTCTTCAATATTTAATTGAGTATTAATAATAGTAAATTCTCACTGACCTGGATTCCATGTCTGGTCCCTATTTATGAGGCAGGGATCAGATCCGAAGCATCATTTCAGGAGCTCAGTGGACCATCGGTATGCCCCCTGGGTGGCATTCATGAGAACCTGTAACGTTCCCAATTCCGTGCTTTGTGCTTTAATGCGTGGTCTGCTATCATCCTCTCAGGAACCCCGTGAGGTAGATGCCATTATCATTTCCACATGTGTAATGACATGTAGTGGTCAGTAGTCTTGTCCAGAGGTGTAGCGCTGCCTGGAGCAGGATTTGAATTGGGCACGTCTGACTCCAGAGCTCTATCTACCTTATGCCCAGACATTGGTACTGCTTGGTCTTGAGGTTTCGGGCTGCGCTGTGGGAGAGAGGACAGGAGTAACGACGGCAAGAATAGGGAAAGTAGAGTGGGGGAACTGGTGAAGTCTGCTTATTCCACACGTTGCGTCTTCCTATGCCCCGAACATCGTGAATAATTCTACTGGCGTCATGAAGTGTTTGAGACTAGAGTTCTCAGATGTCTCTAAAATAAATAATGGGGAAAGAGACTTTTAATTAAAAACTTTAAAATCCTAATAAAAAGCAAATGTCTACTATGAAAAGACCAACTAATAAATTATTTAGCAGGTATTTCTCAGGAAACAAAACTTTTTTTTTTTTTTTTAAGAGGGAGAGAGGAGGGGGAGAGGGGCAGAGAGAGAGGGAGAGAGAAAGCATCTTTTTTTTTTTTTAAAGATTTTATTTATTTGAGAGAGAGAGAGAACATGAGAGGGGGAGAAGCAGAGGGAGAGGGAAAAGCAGACTCCCCGTTGAGCACAGAGTCCGATGTGAGGCTCGATGCCGGGACTCCAGGATCATGACCTGAGCTGAAGGCAGATACTTATCCAAATGAACCACCCATGTGCCCCAAGAGCATCTTAAGCAGGCTTCATCTCCAGCACACAGCCTGATGCAGGGTTCCATTTCACGGCTCTGAGATCATGAACTGAGCTGAAGTCAAACGAGTCTGATGCTCAACTGACTGAGCCACCCAGGTGCCCCAGGAAATAAAACCTTCTAAAGAGTGGGCATGGGAAGGATTAAAAGGAAATAATAAAATGTAGAAAGGGTGAAATTTTGCTTCAAGATATTCAGTACTCAAAAAGAAACTGAGTTCCTTGTATCCAATTGTATTTTATAACATAGACTCGAGGATATTGTTTAGGATAGTGTATCCCAACTGTTTAGTTGCTGAAAATTTCATTTTTTCCCAATAAACTCTGTGTAATAGCATTTGTGCTTTTATAACAATTGGGGTGATGCATATTTACAAGGCCACAATTAATAGTATTTCAAATTATTGTTATATATATAATAATGAATATATATATTAAATTATTGGTATTTTATAAACCAGAACAGCACATATAAGCTATATATGATTAAAAATAGTAGCTGCTTTATGTGCAAGAAAATTTGTGCAATCTACAGACAATGTTTGAGGATGTATGCTTTGAAAATATGGATTCTTTCGCCCTCTTTATATTAACTCTCCGAATTTCCAGTTGATTCATGGCCCACATACCTGGCATCACTATTTCATAGAGTGAAAAGAAGAATAGTGGATGATTTTTGAACTTTTTCCTGAGACACACTGCCAGAAGTCTCTTGGCTGAAATGTATTCTCTCCTACTTGTGTCTGTGTTGACCACCACTTACATCTGGTAAAGCCCATCTTGTTGATTGCAATCCTTAGCAATTCTGGTATGTGACTCACCAGTATAATATGGGACTAGAACAAGAGAACTAGGGGAGAGTGTTCAGGGTCTAGTATTGGATTGGGACCTGGGGTTAATCATTTTGTCTCCCTTTTTATGTGCAACATAAAGACTCTACTGCTCCTGTTATTAACCCAGCTCACAGGGGACCAGGAGGAATAAAGTTAATAAGAAGGAACAATCTGAAAGCTTTGGCTGAAAGGTATTATTTAAACCACTGGAGAAAACTGTCCAATTATGGATAAGGATGTAGAACTGATGTAAACTTGTGGGTTTTTTCCATTTATGTAAATTAATGGTAAGAGGTCTAGAACATACAATTTTCTTACTTATATTTTATTCTTTTGCTAGTAGATAGAAATAAAGGCACCCAGCTGCAAAAGAAAGTTGGAAATAGTAGGACTGAAAGAGCTATTCTTGTTGTTTTCCTTGTCCTGTAGCTAGCCTGGTCTGTAATTCAGGCTACACGTTCTGGCGGACCCTTGGACATGGGCACCCACCCGCCTCCCGTACCATGCATACCCAGTCCTCAGTGCAGTGTAGAAGATTCTTTGGAAGTTGTTTAGATGAATACATAATAATTTTTCATACATTCAAAATACTGTTTATTCCTTGAACTCACAAGAGAGAAACTCTAATCATGGCAATATTAAGTACTATAATGAACCACAGAGTAGCAGATGGGCCCTGGAGTAAACTGTTTCTGTACTATTATTGATTTACTTATTTGGTTTCCTTGTAAAACGTCCGTGACCTGAATCATTGCTGCAGCATACAAATACAAGTTTCCAATCCAAGCCAAACATTAAGATTCTTTCTTTAAAACAATCTGAGTGTTTTCTGAAAAGCACAAGGAAGGCTGGTTAGTGTCTTGGGCCCTGGAATTCAGAGTTCTGCAGTTTGATCAGGTTTGTGAGGATGAACTCTCCCCATAACTTCTATCAAGACACCACCAATATGATTTAATTTCCAGAAACTTCTATTTAGAGCTCAATATCTGTTTGGCATTCTGTTGTAAACTATCATGACATGAGACATGACATTAAGATATGATTTTTGTCCTTAAATAACTGATATTTATAGTATTTTTATAATTTCTTACAGTTCACAGAAGACATATAAACATATCAGATACAAACTTAAATGCCTCAGGGGCCATGTAGACAGTGTCAGTGTGCGGAGCTGTTATAAGACCTTAGGGAGTGGTGGAGACCATGGTCAACTGGGATGTGCAAATTCAAATTCACATTAAAAAATTCAAGTTCAAATTCACATTAAAAAAAAATCTTGCTCTGTTGTTCAAATGATATATATGTGGGCTAGATTTACCCTGTTGACCTCTTTTCAGATACACACACTCTCATTTGAGCTTCTAACAACTATTTGAAGTTGACTTTATTGTTTGCAAATGAAGAGACAGAAGCTCTGTGAGGTAAAAAAGTCTTGACAAGGTAACTTAGCTAGTAACTGGGAGGGCAAGGATAAGAACTTGAAGTTCTGTGAACCCATGCCCAGTTGTTTTTTTAAAAAACTTTTGGGGCAGGAAGAGGCAGAAATTGCCAATAGTTTTGGCACCTACTCTTCTTATATCTAAGTCATCATCCAAGAGCTCCTCCTCTGATTCTGACTGATACCATCTCCATATTTTCACACAACATTAAAGAACGTGGTATGTGTGCATAATACCCTACAGTTAACATGCTTCTGATATGTCAGAGGTCTCTGAGTTGCTTGCAATACATCGATTTGCCTCTGAAGGCAAGAAGTTTCTGAGGAAAATCGCTTGATGCAAATGGGGAGCTGCCGCCTTCTGAGCAGGCTGGTCTGTCTGGAGTGGACCCAACACAGAGCTTCAGACCTCTCTAGGGCTGTCTGGGGAGAATGCTTCAGAGGATGGGTACAAATGAGAGACTTGAGGTACTACCTTCAGGCCAAATTCAAGTGCCAAAATATGGGCTTTAGAGTCAGAAAGAGTTGGATACAAAGTACCTTGTCCTGAGTGACCTTAAGCAATCCAATTAAATCCTCAATGTCAATTTTGTTGTTTGAAAATGGAGAACAAATTCTTGTGGGGACTAAATAAATATATTTAAACCAGGTGTTAAGAGCCACAGTTACAGAACAGTAGGTACTTGGTAGATGCTGGTTCTCCTCTCTCCCTTTTTCTTTCCGCTCTGTGCCCAGCGGAGGAGGTTTCTGGCCATGCTGATAGAAGCTGGGAGAGGATGTGTTCTGAGCACTGGAAGACCACAATCCTCATCGTCACAATGAGTACAGGGTTGACAGGGACAATATCTGCCTTGGGATGCACCAAATATTTCGTCACTCTTAAGGGCCAGTGGACAGGAAATAAGTTATCACAAACAAAGTGCAATTTCTGGAAACTGAAGGAGTCACATGCAGATTAGCATAATTTTTATTACGTGTTCTATTTTTGTCCTGTGAGATACTTATTTGGACTTCATTGTGCCCATTGTGAGGCTTTTGTTCTGAGGCTGTGAGTTTAATTATTTAGTTATTTATGAGTGCATCTGGGCATAAGTGCCACAGTTTTATTTCAGTGACAAATTTATGGTCAGTGAATTTTAGTAATTAATGAATAAATTATTTCTCCTTCATAAATGCCTCTGCAATTTGTGATTTCCGTAACAATTCATAATACTTAAGAAAGGTTCTTTATTAGTTGAAAAATCCAGTGCTAATGGAATCAGGAAGGGGAGATTTTAAATTGTTTTAATTAACTGTGTTAATTAATATCCAACATGTGTAAGATATTGGATTGGCTTTGGTTGGCTTGTTTAGAATTCAGTTGCCTAAAATCTGCCTAATATATGAATGTACTTTGTTAAAAGAAATTCTAATTCTTTTGTGAAGTAAATGACAGGAATAAAAGGATTTCCTCTTTTATAATCTCTGATTCCTGGCATATCCCTGAAATTTGCTAAAAGAAAAACAAAATCAGCGCACGCAAACAAATGCGCATATTGACATTCCCAAAAAGAAACCCTTAAAGCCACTTTGTGGTGTGATTTCAAGGAATTAGGGCAGCTTATGAGAGTTTGTATGTTTCAAATCTTTTTCAAGAAAATCAACACAAAAAATTTTAAATAAACCATATTTTCCACAAATCACTGCACTAAGTGTCTGAGGCAAAAAAAAAAAAAAAAAAAAGAAGAATCCCTACTTCCATGGAGCTCACAGGTGAGTAAAGATGGAAGACACACAATGATTTAAATGGGGAGCTGGAAAGAGTTTGGAGAGGGAGGAAATGCTGAGTGTGGGGCATGTGCAGAAAAAAGGCACGTAGCCCAACAGAATGTTTCCTTGAGGATGGTGAGGCCGTATTTTTAGATCCTCCCAGGGTTAGCATATGGTTTCTCAGTGGAAAACACCAAGAACCATTGTTGATTTCTTTTTTTTCCTCACACCCATATCCATTTCATCAACAATTCCTATCAGCTCTTCTTTCAAAATATGTATTGAATCTGGACACTTACCACTCCCACAAATATCCCATAGTCTAAGCTCCTGCCCAGACTTCCTGTTTCCACCTTGACACTCTCCAGTCAGTTCTTCACCCAGGAGCCCAGAGTATTTCCTACTCTGATCTAGTCACACCGGGCTTCTTGTTTCTCCAACATGCTGACTTATTCCTGACCCACGGCCTTTGCACTTGCTATCTCCTCTGTTGGAATAATTTCTCTCCAGATACTCCGAGGCCTCATTTACTTGCTCATTCAGGTGTCTGCTCAAATGTTACCTCTTCAGAGAGACCTATCTGACTACCCTATTTAAAATAACCTCCTCCTATGCTCCACTGACCTGACTTCTAACATTTTTAAAAAAATCAGAGTACCTGTATCAATCAGGGTTCAAGCAGAGAAATACATATGATATCTGCATCTGTTCCTGGACCATAGTCAGGAGGTGAAGGTAGATGTAGAGTGGACAGATCAAGGACTGGTTGGGACCCAACAAGGACAGATTGAAACCTTTTTCTATTTTTTGGTCTTGAACCTTGAAGACAAGGGTATCCTGCAGAAACCAAAGCCTTTGACCAGAGAACTACACACACCTGGTCAGGAGTCAACCTGGCCCAGGTATCAAAGAAGCAGGAGGAGGGTCGGGAAAGGTGGTCCCAGCTACTGCTTCAAGCCAGGGTAACTCAGCAGATCATCAACAACCTGTTTGAGCTACACAGGGAAGGGATGCTGTTCCCCTTCAGTTCTCCACACCTCCCAAGAATCCTCCTCTGGTCTAACAGGAAAGACATGAGAAGTGGAACTCTGGGAAATGTAGTTCAGCACAGCCAAATAGACACATGACAAACCCATCATGGTATCTACAGTACCTAACACTGTGCTGTATATTTATTTGTTCTGGGAAAGCAGCTATTTTTCCCTTGTTCTCAATAGAGCAGTACTTGGCACATAGTTGGTACTCAATAAATATTTATCAAATGTGCATAGCAAGTATCTAAAGGTGAATTTACAGGTGAATATAGAGTCAACATACTCCCAGGAGTAAGGGTCAAATAAAGAGGTCAGGAGAGCAGGCTAAGTGAACTGGTAACTGATTTATTGAGTGAGCTGGACCATATTTGGAGACCATGAGCAGGAAGCAACTCTGTCTTTCTCCCACTGCCCCTTCAAACACGCTCTAGACTCAGACTCCTTGGACAAAATTTTAGGCAGCACCCATAGCATTTATGATATTCTTTATTCATTAGAGCAGTTTTATTTTAGTGGGGCTAATATTAAACCATTAAACTTTAAATCAGGCCATAGCATTTCCCCCCCCTGCCCCCGGTTGGTTCTGCTTCAGGCTTGGAAACCTATAGTAAAGGAAGAGGACATTGTCAACTTCTCCCTTGCAGACTTCATCCTCCATCTGCTACCTCTTACTAATGGCTGGCTATTGTTGTGGCTCAGTGTTGGGCCACACAGACAAGGGGGTTAGGGAGTAAGGGAATTAAGTCTTCTGGGCTGGTATAAGTGTAAACTGCCATTGATGTCCTGTCACAGTGTGAATGTCCTCTATTTCTAGTTCTTTCCATCATGGGAGCTTTTGAGGGTTCTCTAGCTGTTTCCCCTGCCTGGAACCCCCAAACTACGGCTTCTTTCTCCTCCTCACTCTGCCCCACTGACTTGTGTGGCCCTGTGGCATGAGAGAGAAATAAACCCTTGTGTTAAGTCACTGAGAATGCGGGCTTTTGGTGATATAAGCCAGTGTCACGTATCTTGTCACAAAAGCCTGCACAATGGCTCATGCTAAATTCTGCTCGGTGTCATTGTTGCTGCTGGTGGTGCCCACTGTCCTCTTATTTTCAATACCAGAACTCTGATCCAAGTAGCTAATGATAATCAGAACTTGGACACCAGAGCCAAGAGCTGAAGCACAAGGTCCCTGAGTCTTGGTCAAAACACAGCTCTTATTCAGTGTGTGTGTATGTGTCTGCTTAGGTCCTTGAAGAAACAGCAGGCCTCTGATGGGGGAGGGAGAACTGTAAATTCCAAGAGGCTGGTATTGACTGGAAAAAAGAGGAGAGAACTGAGCTGGTAAATCACATCACATAAGCTTCCCTATCTTGTATAGACTGTGCAGAAGGGTGAAGAGTTGATGAGATAGAAGATAGAGACCTTTGTGGTTTTGAGAAAGAACCGCCTCAAGAGATGTGGTATAGAACTGAGTGGATCCTGGGGCACCTGGGTAGCTCTGTTGATTAAGCATCTAACTCTTGACGTCAGTTCAGGCCTTGATCTGAGGGTTGTGAGTACAAGTTCTGCACTGGGCTCCATGCTGGATGTGGAGCCTGTTTGGAAAAAAAAAAAAAAAAAAAAAAAGGTGGATCCTGAGAGGCGAGCATAGAGGATATGGGAGTTAAATTGTGAGGTGAGAGATTTTTTTTTAAAAAGCAGTAGATACAGAGAAAGAGATAGATTAAGAGATACTTTGAAGGAAATAAAAAAGGAAAAGCCGGTGTTGACCATAAACATTAAGGGTGGGAGGAAGATGAGTCAAAGTAATTTAAAAATTTCAAGGCTCCAAGATTTGGGAAAATGCATAGTAGTGTCACTGGCTATGACAGGAAATATTTGGGGAGAGGGATAATTTTTGATGGAAATGTGATGAATTTGTTTTGGACAGGTTGAGTTGCAGTGACTTTGAGACATCCAGAAATGCCCAGTAAACAGTTGATGAAGTACTCCTTAACCAGGCTGAATTGCCTTTTATGTCCATGTACAGAATAATTAGGCTTCTGATGATTGGAGTCTTTAAAAAATATTTTGGGGGGCCAAAACTGGAGTCAAAATAATACTTTTCAAGCACTGGATGTATATCTTAGGATGATGGAGATATTTAATACCTCCACCATTTTGCTATCTCTTGTTCTATTTCCCTTGCCACCACAATAATTAAGGAGTCTACGCTTCGTTCACATTGCTAATATATTTATAAAGCGTGGCCCCACTGATCTTTCATGCCCTTGCTAGTTGCAATTTATTTTCTGACTTGACCTTTCTGACTTGGCCTCTGCATGTGTCAAATTGTCTTATACACGTCCTTGATCTTTTGCCCTGCTAACATTTTGCATGTGATTACATTTCGGAGTTTGGAATCTTCAGTCACGCAGTAAACAGAGATGCTGCATTAATTTTAAATTCAGGAGATTGAAAAAGAGGTCAACTTGGAGCTCGACACAAACTGAATTTCTGTAGGAGGCAGCGTGCTGTAAAAGCCTGTATTTCAGCCAGATGATTGGTGAGTGACCCTTGTCACTGATATGCAGGGAGAGACAGAAACGATTTGGAGGTGACAGCTGAGTTAGCGCATCACTACTGGTCATTTTCCCATTCCCCTTGGAGACCTAAGTCTAGAAGATACCAAGGACTGTTATGACCAGGAAAACATGGGGGTTTAGGTCCCCATTGGGTCCCCAGGTTGTGCCAGGAGAACATCTGCCCTGACGAGAGTCAGTTAGTGCCTTTTTATTTTCCTACACATGGCAGAAGTATTTGGAAACAGCTCCCTTCTCTCTCTGAAGTTGTCATACAGCCAACCTCACTGGCCAGTTCTTTCTTCCCTCAGTGCCTTTCGCATGCACAGTGCAGACCCAACCGTACTACCTGCCACTGGGTGTGGTGATAGTCAGGTGGGGGACATGTCTCTCTGACAGATGTATTTGACATGCTTATTCAAATATGCCCTCTGCTTGTGGAGTGACCTCTTGCGTTGCCAAGGCTGGCTTCTTTGCTTCTGCTCAGGAGACAGAAGTGTGTTCTTCCATCACGTCCCCATTTCTAATCTTGTCAAAGCAGACATAGAGATGAGGTTTCCCCTTTTCTCACTTCTCAGGCCAGCTCTGCAAACTTATAATGTTATTGCCCTGGATTGTATAGATTTAAAAATAAAGAGAGAAAATGATGATGAGTACTAATGAGCATAGGGCGAAATAATATATGTCTGAAGTGTGAGCTGAGCTGAGCTGTGCACAGATAAATGTGCAATAAGGTTTTTCAGATTAACTCTGTGGACAGGGGATGCATCAGAATAAGCAGCGGGACTGTCTTTCAAAAATACCCACCTAGGTTATATTTTCACCACCTCCATGACAATCAATAACAGATGATACAGCTAGAGATTCACTGTGAATTTGACCAGCGTAGAGGAGGAAAAAATGTTGAGCACCAAGTCCTGTGTGATAAGGTGAGAAAATCATTGTTCCGATTGAAGTCTTTACTGATAGCAGAAGCTGAATATGAAAACCTGAACAAACATATTCCTAGAATTCAACAGTTCCAAGTTAAGTAGACTTAGAATTAGATTAGGCTTCTTTATGCCTGAGGTTTAATAAGATTAGAAAATCATGTTGCAATTATGCATGTTTTGATGAAAAAGGATAGTAATACTTAGCACATGATTCAAATCATGGAGCAGAGCCCTGAAGCCTAGAGAAGTGATGATTGCCCATGGTCCATGTGGTGTGATGCAAAAACCCAGGCTTGGTAGACATAAGAGTCTGAGTTTGATTTCTTGATTTGCCATTTGACCTTGAGCAAGTTTCTTAACTTTGTTTAGCCTTGATTCCCTCCTTTGCAAAACCAGATGTTAATACCTGTCATTCAAGTTTATAGTAGCCAGTAAATAAACTAAAATCTGCAAAACAGTGTCAGGCATATAGTAAACACTGAACGAATGGGGGTGCTAGTATTATTATATATGCTTAGAAAATAAAGAGTTAGGAATAGAATCTGTACCCACATTCTAGGATACAGCTTTCTTTCTTTTCTTTCTTTTCTTTTTCTTTCTTTCTTTCTTTCTTTTTTTTTCCTTCTCCTCATATAGCTCCTAAATCAAGTTCCCATTAATAAAGACTAGCATTTGTAGAGAGTTTGCACACATTTCATGTCTGCTGTTCGTGACAAAAAGGAGGGGGCTAGTGTTTTAATCCAGCTGAAATGGTAGGGGACATTGACTTTGAGAGGTTAAAGGACTTTGCTCAATAATGCTAATAAGAAATAGAGTTGGGACTGAATCCAAACCCGAAGTTCTCCTGCTCCAACCCACTCCAGCTTTATTTCTTTACAATCAAGATTTTATGGGCCACCATTTCCTCCATTCCCTAATTAAAGGGGCAGTATTAGGGCTCCCCAAACATACTCTCTTTCTTATTCCACATATATACATACATTTCTGATATGGTAATATAAATAATACATTGAATCAATTGAACTTTATAGGATACAAGTGGAAAACCAATTTATTATTTCTCATTATTGTCCTTTAAACATTGTGGATATTATTCCCGTAACTGGAATGAAATCTTAACCAGCATCTGATGTCTCCAGGCAATGTTAGATAATAAAATGTCAACCAACTTTCCAGCCATGATGATAGCTGGTACTTGACTAACTCTTATAACAACAGAAACAAAGATAAAACTAGGCAAATGTATATGGAGCAACTGTTTTCAGATGATAGACAACAGGCAGTACTAGACTGTAATCTCTGTGTGAAGGAAAACACATGAGCCCATGATTAACCCAGATTTCTGACTGGAGGCACTTTTAGACCATGGCAAGGAATTTGAAATCCAAGCAAAACACCACAATCTCACTGTGGTCAGATGGCGGAGTTTGGGGTTGTTATGGCTGAAACTTTCAGGGATGGATACTGGAAAGGAGGCAGCTGGGCAGAAAAAGAGCTTCATAAATCTGCATAGGGGTTCCCTTGAATCTTCGGCCAAATACTAAGCTGCATGTGTAGAGAGACTCTGCAAGGCCTGGCAGCAAACAGCTACTTAGGGAACTATCAGCTGACCTGCAGTTTTGGTGATCACAGAGTTCAAGGTGGCATTAAACTTCAGATCAATCAAAATAGAGAGATCTCGTTGAAACTTCAGGCATTTAATTGGAATTCCAGAAAGGCCACAACTCAGATACTGGGCTGCTCTGGCTTATGAAAAGAAGTAGGAAAATGTGCTCTATAATCATTAGATAAAATAATCAGTGGCAACAGACCCATAGATGACAGAGATATTGGAATCAGCAGAAAAGAACTTAAACAGCTATTATAAATATATTCAATGATTTAAAGGAAATGTCATAATTAGTGAACAGATGGGTAATCTCAGCAGAGAAATTGGAATTATAAAACAAGAACTAAACGGAAACACTGGAACTGATAAAAAAAATATGAAATGGAAAATTCCCTGGATGAGTTTAACAGAAGATTGAACACTGTAGAAGAAAAGATCAGTAAACTATCCAAATTGAATCATGGGAAAAGAGCCTAAAAAAAGAAATGGCCTCAGAGATTTGTGGGGCAGCATCAATCCATATAACTTATGTGTAACTGAAGTTCCTAAAATAAGGAAGAGTGAGACTGAAGCAGAAAAACAAGGAAAAAACAATTGCCAAAAATTTCAGATTTGATCCCAAAATTTGAAAACAAGACTAAAACTATTTTTCAACATTATATTGGAGGTATATAGTATAATAAGGTATAACAAGTAAATTTAGCAAGGTTTCAGGATTTAAGATCACTGTACAAAAATGTTTGCATTTCCATATACAATATAGCAAAAAATAATTGGGAAATGAAATGAAACATCAATTCCATTGTCAACAGCATCAAAAATTATAAAATACATAGGAATAAGTTTAATGAAAGATGTATAAATTCTCTACATGAATGACCATAAATCAATACTGAGAATAAAGACCTTAATACATGGAGAAATACACCATTTATGGATTACAAGATTTAATAGTATTAAGAAATCAACTCTTCCCAAATTGTTACATGGATTCAATACAATGCTAATTAAAATCCAAGCAGGTTTTTTTTTTTTTTAAATAGAAACTGACAAGCTGCTTTATATGGAAATGTGGACATAGAATAGCCAAAACAATTAAAAAAATAAAGAACTTACACTACTCAGTTTCAAGATTTATTTTAAATTATAATAATCAAGATATTACTATAGATATAAGGATAGATCAACAAAAAAGAAAAAAGAGTCTATGAATAGACCCCCATATATATGATGTTATGGTTTTAAAGATGACTACAAATTCTTAGATACACCTCTGATCAGGATGTGGGGTTCTCTTGAATCTGGATAGTCCTATGACTGCTTTGATCAAAAGAATATGATGGAAGTGACACTACCTAATTTCTGAGAGTAGGTCATGAAAGGCGATGTGCCTTCTGCAGGTTTCCTTTCTTTTGGGGGAGGCCAGTCATTGAGTAAGATTGACTCACCTATGATTGCCATACTGGAGAGGTCATGTGTCGATATTTTAGTTGGCACTCTCAGCTGAGCTCCCAGTAGACAGCCAACACGCCAGTCATGTGGGTGTACCCCATCTAATGTCCAGCCTAACTGAGCCTTCAGATTGCTGCAGTCCCATGCAACATCTGAGCATATCCACATGAGAAACTCCAAGTTAAGAGCTGCCCAGCAGAGCTTTTCTCAAATTCCCGACCCACAAAATAGTGACCAAAATAAAAGACATGTTATGTGGCACCTGGGTGGCTCAGTCGGTTAAGCATCTGCCTTCGGCTCAGGTCATGATCCCAGGGCCCTGGGATCGAGCCCCGCATTGGGCTTTCTGCTCAGCGAGGAGGCTGCTTCTCCCTCTCCCTCTGCCTGCCACTCTGCCTACTGGTGCTCTCTCTCTCTCGCTGTCAAATAAATAAAATTTTTAAAACAAACAAATAAATAAAAGACATGTTCTTTTTTTAAAAAAATATTTATTTATTTGACAGCGAGAGAGAGAGAGCACAAGCAGGGGAAGTGGCAGGCAGAGGGAGAAGCAGACTTCCTGCTGAGCAGGGAGCCCGATGTTGCGCTCGATCCCAGGACCCTGGGATCATGACCTGAGCCAAAGGCAGCCGCCTAACTGACTGAGCCACCCAGGTGCCCCAAGACATGTTCTAAACCTTTCATTTCTTTTTTTTTTTTAATTTTATTTATTTATTTGACAGAGAGAGACACAGCGAGAGAGGGAACACAAGCAGGGGGAGTGGGAGAGGGAGAAGCAGGCTTCCCGCGGAGCAGGGAGCCCGATGCGGGGCTCGATCCCAGGACCCTGGGATCACGACCTGAGCCGAAGGCATACGCTTAACGACTGAGCCACCCAGGCGCCCCTAAACCTTTCATTTCTGTGGCAGTTTGTTATGCAAGAGTAACTGGATAATTTAATGAGCAAATGAGACTTTTCAACAAATGGTGCAGGAACAAATGGATATCTGTATGAAAAAAAAAGGAACTTCAATCTATACTTCACATCATACATAAAACATTAGTTTGAATTGGAGGACAGAATCAAATGCAAAGGGTCGAATGGGTGGCTCAGTCGGTTAATCATCTGACTCTTGGTTTCGGCTCAGGTCATGATCTCAGGGTTGTGAGATGAAGCCTGGTGTCGGGCTCCATGTTCAGCAGGAAGTCTGCTTGAGATTTTCTCTCTCCCTTTCCTTCTCCCTCTGCCCCTCCTCCTCCCCCCCCCAAAATAAATAAATAAATCTTAAAAAAAAGAATCAAATGTAAAGACAAAATGTACAGAGCTTCTAGATAAACACATTGAACTAAATTTATTCAGTTAGCCAACATATAATACATCATTAATTTTTGATGTAGTGTTCAACAATTCATTAGTTGTGTATATTATATGTTAGCTAATTGAACATAATAAAAAATTATAAATAAATAAATTTATTCAGTGGCATATACTCAGTAATAAGAAAGAAAAATAACCTGATACATGCACCATCATGGATGTACCTCAAAAACATTATTTGGAAGAAAGTAAGCCAGACACAAGAGTATATACTATATGAACCTACTTACATAAAGTTCTAGGACGGGTAAAAAGAATCTATAATGGCATTGAACAGTAGTTGCCTCTGCACAGGGAGTGAAATCCTGACACTGGTGCTCTCCATCAATGTCCAGTCCCTCAGGCTGATTATTTTCTTTTGGGTGCTTTTGTGGATTCCACAGAAATACTCATGCTGGGCTCTCTAATTGTAATTCTCATAATTTGAGTCTCAGCCTCTGTCTATCCAGCAGCTCATCCTATACTAATTCTCTCTTACACTTGGGGAATCTCCTGAGCAAAGTTCACTTTAAGGCAGCTCTAGATCAGCTTTCTTCCCAATGTGGCCCACATGTTGCCACTAAAAACACTCACAAATCCTTGTCCCACCGTGAATCGTAGTTTGTTCCCCGTGTAGGGTTTTACTCTGTAGCCATGAGCTTCAGCTTCTTGCCTTGGACTTCCTCTAGCATGGTTCCATCTGTCTTTGGACCCCACATATGCCAGGCAATCAAGGTCAAATGCTCTTAGCTGTTCACTAGATGTTTCTGTTACTTGCGCTCCCCCACACCGCCCTCCAGGAGGGGAAGAGAAAAAAATTCTAGCCCTCCAGAACTTGCTGCAGTAATATTGCTCTGCAGTCCCTCTAACTTCCATCTTTTTATACCTTAAGAGAGTTGATAAGGAATCATGGCAGCACTGAATTCTTACCATTCACTTTGCAAGTTCTGCAGAGGCGATCTTGCCCTGCATTTTGTAATGTAGGGGTACTTAGTACCTATTGTTTGCTTTCTTCAGCTTTAGAGTAAGGCAGAAAGAATCCAATTTTAACATCTTGTTACGTGAAGGGGTCATTTCAATGCCCTAGAAGCTGACCTTTAGCTGACATTCTTGGTGTTCCAAAGAAGAGCACTTTTACTAAATTATTGGCTGCAGAAAATCTGTCGAAAGATTCAGTTTGTCCACAATTAACATTAATGTCAAGTGCGACAGCTAATTCTATGATGCTTTCAGCAGTGAAAATTCTCTTGTCTCACCAGTCTTTCTGCTGCCCACAAATAAAAAAGCTGTCCGCGGATATAACTAGTTCTCCATTAAAAAATTCTGTGTTCTCACTCTAGAATTTTATTTTTAAATAAAAAATCAATGTAGTCAATACTATCACGGGATAAATCATAGTCTCACTGCTATTAAAAGAAAGTTTTAGTTTATTTTTGTGTTTTTTCATTGTATGGCGGTATGAATGACACCCCAAAATGCACACATTTAACGTGTACACCGTGAGGATTTGGACATATGCTTGTACCTGTGATGCTGTCACCACAACCAACGTACTAAGCATACCCTTCACTTCCAGAATGTTCTTGTATTCGTGTGTGTGTGTGTGTGTGTGTGATGGTAAGAACACTTAACATGAAATCTATTCTCATATTTTATAGTGCACAATACCATATGGTTAACTATAGGTACTATGTTTTAGAGCAGATATCTGGAACTTATTCATTTTTCATTACTGACACTTTGTACACATGGATAAATAATTCCCCATGCCCCCAACCCCTGGCAACTACTATTCTATTCTCTGCTTCTATGAGTTAAAACTTATGTCATTTGCTATTGGAATCTGCAGCAACTGTTGCAATGACAAATATCTGGGACTGAAGTCACATGACCTCCATGTTAACAAGTCATGCCAAACAAGATGATTTAGTCATGGACTTCCCGAAAAAAATAGTAACTAGAGTGAAAAGCCAACCAGAACCCAAGAGTGTGTACTGACTACTGTGGCTTTCTTTGTGAAGAGCAGATTTTCTATTGGGAAGTTAAATTTTCTTCCCCTCCTCCTCCTTCTTCTTCCTTTCTTTGTATTGCTCTCTATATGTCATTTTTAGTTACAAAATTGGTTCTCTCTTAAGAAGAGCTAGTGATTTCCATTCTGAAGATGGCGACATAAAATTGGCATTTCTCTCTTCCCCTTTCGGCTTATCCAAAAGCAACAAGAAAAGAATGAGAAATGAAAACATAATACCTGTCTCCAGTGAAAGTGAGAGATAGCATAAATTTGGAACAACAAAGTAGATGAAGTATTATAACAATGGTGGTGATCAAACCACCCCAGGTCAGGTAAAATTAAAACGATGTCCATGTGAGTAGATTCTAGAAACCAGTGTGCTTTTCTAAGGTAGAGTCTCATGTAGAGGTGCAGAACTAAAGCCCTTGCCAGGAAATTGGGAGAAAGGTTCACTGGCTGGCATGGAAGTTTTCCCTCTGCTTGGTAATGTTCTGAGAAATGAGGAACAACATGGCCAAAGGAGGAATTACATAGTAAACAATTTGCAAGAAGCAGTCTGTCCTTATGTAAAGACAAGGTCTTTACATGATAAGCCTCCCCACAACTGACGAACTCCACAGCTGGGGAAAATGTAAGTTCTCAGAGAGCTCATAGATACTACCATGTCCTGGCTCTTTCCCCACATGACCCTCATACATATAATTGGTTCATGAAAAACTTACCTCATGATAGGGAAAAAAAAAGAAATCAGCATAAATACATATAGTTATTACTAGAAAGAAGAAGAAAAGGAAAACAGAGACAAATTGCTGATAAGGAATGCTCAGTAGAAATACATTGCAGATGAACATTGTACCCAGATATATCTCTAGTGATTAAAAAAATTAAAGAGGTAAGGCGCCCAGGTGGCTCAGTTGGTTAAGTATCTGCCTTCAGCTCAGGTCATGATCCCAGGTCCTGGGATTGAGCCCCGCATCGGGCTCCCTGCTCAGTGGAAAGTCTGCTTCTCCCTCTATGTGCCCACGTGCATGCACACATGTTGTCTCTCTCAAATAAGTAAATAAATCTTAAAAAAAATTAAAGAGGCAATTGCTCTAATACAGAAAAGAAACAAAGCAGAAATATAAGGCATCAAGGGGAGCTGGTTAGAGAGTACCAAGAGATGAACTGTGAGCCGGCAGAGTTCAGGAAAAAGTCAAAGCAAAATAGAAATAAAAAAGAAATAAAAACTGCTATAGAACTAAAGGCAAATCAATTAGCAGCATAACAGAAACCCGACACTGATGAAAACACAGTAAGGGGCGTGATAAAAATGAGCACACTGAAATAGAAGCAAAAAGTTAAAAAGATTAGAGAAAAAATAATAAACAGATGAAGGTGATATGCATATTAGTGTCCAAAAGAGGAAAAATGGAGTTAATGATTCAGAAAAATATTTAGACAATCTTACAGATAAAAGAAGAATCTACAGTTTGAAAGGGCATTCTATTTCCTAGAAAAATTTTACCCAGAATCATACATGTAAGCTTCAAGTAAAAGAGAAATTCCAGTCAAAAACAGGAGTCTATGCTCAGACTTCGTCACAGAAAATAGCGGCAGGTAGCACTTAAGAATTTCATACCCAGCCAAAATATTAGCCCTGTATTAACATAATAGACATTTTTGGAGTTAGAATGCAGGGACTTTGACCCCTTATTCAAAGAACTACTATAGGATAGGGGTGCCTGGGTGGTGCAGTCGGTTAAACATCTGACTCTTGGTTTAGGCTTAAGTCCTGCTCTCAAGGTCCTGAGATCGAGCCCTGCATCTGGCTCTGCACTCAGTGCAGAGTCTGCTTGGGATTCTCTCTCCCACTGCCCCTCCCCCTGATGCGTTCTCTCTCTCAAATAAATAATCTTAAAAAAAAACTACTAAAAGATAAACCACAGCTAATCAGGAGATGAATGGTAAGTATAGGAAAATGGTGGTGGTACTGAATCTACTTCACTGAACAAAAACAAATATGGCTGCAAACAACATAAATGCTATAAGCCGTGACAAATACTGGCAAGAGGTAAAGAGAGAAAAATTTATTATCCATTTTGTTGTTTTTCTCATCTTTTACAGTGAAACATTAAAAGATATTGTGTAAAGCTGATGAAACAATGAGGGACATGCAAAGGGTCACGTAGCAGCGGGAGAGGTGTCTGCTTATGAGGAGGAGTGTTTCATCACCCATCTGTATTATGGGTGTTGTATCACTGTATTAATGACCTTTCTTGGAGTTGGTTTTGTTTTGTTTTAAAATTTTCTTTTTTTTGTTTTTTTTTTTCCTTTGTTTTAATTAACATAATGTATTATTTGTATTATTTTTCTAAGGAACAATGTGCATTCTTACTGCTAGCATCTGGCATGGGCTCTCCCCACAGCCTTGTCCTTGGGTATCCTCTGGGTAAAAGCACAAGTATATTTACCGTTACAAAGCGAACACTAAAATGATAATACCATCAGCTAAATGGGGCAGCAGGGTAGAAGGAGGCGAAAGGGAAGGAAAAATGTATGGGCTAATTTCGTCTTTAGTCAAAGCATGAAGTTAATTGGTACTGTAAAAACACACTGCGGTGACTTTGAGTAGGCGAGGATTTCTTAAATAAGGATGCCTGTGGCACAAGCCATAAAGGAATGCTTTTTAACCCATAATAATTCTAAAAAACTTCTATTGCTTAAAAGAAATGGAGGATTAAATGTTTTATGTAAAGTCATAGATAGAAATGTAATCACCAGAAAAAAATTCTTCCACATTTTCAGAAAAAAATCAAATACAAAACTAAGGTAAAAAACCAAAGAAGACCATACAGGGAAAGGAAAAAAGGAAAATAAGGAAGATAATACTTTTCTTCTGAAGGAAATGAGATGTTTCCTTCTCCTCCAGATGCCGTGGTCTCTTTACTTCCTGACTCGCTTTTCTTACTTTGTTCTCTTTCCCCTCCACCTCCTGCATGCAGAAACCATGAGAAATAAAATCACTTTTCTTTCTTGGAAAGGCTTGGGGTGAGGGTGTGTGTGCTGGCACTCAAACAGAAACACAGGCTTTTATAATCCTAACTCTTGTCATCAGTTGTTGCCATCACTTTGCCTCCCTTTAATTATGCCCGAGACTTGATAAGGCTTAGCACCAACGCCGAGCTGTGCGCGTCATTGAACTGAGAGTCAGCATGCGGTGAGGTAAGAGGATAGGTTGTGGAGAATGATCCTTCTGAATTTAAAATGTGGCTTTGCCATTCACTCTCTGCGCAGCCTCCTTACTTCTCCAGGCTCAGCTTCCTCATTTAGAATATTGGAATAAGATACACCTTGCAGAGTTGCCCTATAGGTAATGAAAGGTAACATTTATTGAACTTACTGTGCACCCGGCTTTTTAAAGCATTTTTTTTAAAGATTTTATTTGACAGAGAGAGAGAGACAGCGAGAGAGGGAACACAAGCAGGGGGAGTGGGAGAGGGAGAAGTAGACTTCCCGCAGAGTAGGGAGCCCGATGAAGGGCTCAATCCCAGGACCCTGGGATCATGACCTGAGCTGCATGTTACTTTGTGTTGATTCATTGAATTCTCACACAGATTTTATGAGGCAGGTACTGCTATCATTCCCATTTTACAGATAAATAAACTGAGGCACGGAAACAGGAAGCTACTCATTCAAATCCCTACAACTAGCTAATGGAATAACTGGGATTATGAGCCATGGCAAACTGATTCTAAAGCCTACTTTCTTAACCTCTTTGTTCTACCATCTGTTGAATTCGAAGGATGAGAGGCAAAATGTGTCATGTGTCCTATAGCGATAAGTAGGTGTCAAAGAATAAAACAGATCCCAAGAAGAGCTGGCCTCATTGGTCTTTCAGGTCAAGGCATGGAGAGGTCAGGTGAACTGTTGATTTTCAAACTGCCATGAGAAGGAGCTGAAAGTTCAGGAAAAAATGAAGAGACAGAAGGGTAGTGGACATTCCAGATAAGTAGGAGTTCACCTTTGGAGGCCGGAACAACGAGAAGAAGGTTTGGAGCAGATGTCTCTGGCAACCCACACTATCACTCCTAAAGAAGTGAAGTTGTCAGTCTTGAAAAAGAGGCTTCCAGGGAGGAGCCTGGAATATCCTGGGGAATGGCTTTGGAGCCGTTTTGTGGGGGTACCGGGCAGACTGAAAGGCTTCTGTTACTTTCAGTTCTGAAACACAGGGGATGCTCAGTCAGGTTATCTATAATGAGTGGAGTTGACCGTCATTGCTCTCAACACGGAAGTTTCAATACTTGATCAGTGAGCTGAATAGATAAGCTTCTTTTTCACTTCAGTGAAAAGAGTCACGGTATACACACAAACTCCCCCACATATACACACATTCACATGCTCACATACACACACACACACACACACGTGCGTGCATGCACACCCACACACACACCCACACACACCCCATGGCCTTTTCAGATTGCGAGTCCCAAAGTCCTCCAATCTGTTTAATTGCCTTCCGTCTGAGGTGAAAACGCCATTGATCTGCCCGTGTGGAAGCCTCCTTCTCTGTGTGAATTCCGCCTTTCAAAGAGAGATTGCCAAATTCTGCAGGGACCACGGGAGCAGACTTGAAATGGAAAGCAAATGTTCAGAAGAAAGGAAATTGCTAAATGCATTGCACCTTGAATGCAAAGGCCTATTTTTGAGTTTGGAAATAGAGGCCTCTAGTCCCCTCCCTGAGCCTCAGCCCGGAGCCCAGGTGTTGCTGGCAGCACAGCCCGTCTGACTGTGGGCAGTGAGCAAAGACCTCGGCCTCCCCGTGCCTCCACTTCTTCAAAGCTGCCCAGAAGGAAAGGAACCCTATCCAGTACTTCACAGGTTGAGCCTTCCAGCTCACCTCATTCTCTGTGGCCATCCGTCATCTCTTGACTTTATGCCTCTTGATTTCCAAAGTCCAAGTAACTCACTGTGTTGCTCAGGCACTCCTGCGTCTCCTACAGGGTAACAGCAGCTGCTGTGCTCTTTGCCAAAAATATTTATCTCCAGTCACGCTGCCGAGCTGATCTGGCGAAACAGATGCATTCATAATGCTTGCTTTATGCTGGAGAGGCTCTTTGCTCTTTGGCTCCCGCAGAGACCAACCTGGTGGGGGTGCAAGGCCAGACCAGCTGAAGGGAAAGCCTCAGGGTTCACTCCCCACCTGGCCTCCGAAACGTGCAGGCACACAGTGTGCAGAGCCCCACCTGTGCACTAAGGGGGTGCGGGCACATGACCGCCCCCACTGGCCCTGCCTTCCGTTTTTCCTAGGACAGTGTGTGGAAGATGCATTGTTAAAAACTGTCCTGCGCATCTGAGGCCCATAGGGAGGTGCAGCCTTTTGCTGTAATTACTCTGTACACCACTGTGCTGTTTAGCAGGGACGAATGGCTATTTGGATGAAATTAGATTCCAAATTTAAAGCCACGCAGGCATGAATTATGTACTAACCGGGTCATGGGATTGCAGATAGACCCTGCCACCTCTGTACCTCAGGCCACCCAAGGAAGATGCTATTGATCTTCTGGAGTTCTTGCTAGAGTCTGAGTTCAAACAAGCTCTAAAAGATAATGTCATGGTGACACTGGAAACCTTGGTAAGAAGAGGACAGTGGGTACCTGTAGGGCTTGGACCCTTCCACATATTTCTATCTAGTTGGCAGCATTTCTTTTTCAAGTGACAGTGAATGTATTGTAAGTGTGGCTGAAGGAGATGTGTCCTGTTTTTTAAATAGTTGTAATTAAAACAATGTAGGGATAAAAAAGGAAATGAATTAAATCAAGCAAATAAAATATCAATCATATGGGATTGGATGTGTTCGGAATGCTATGGACTCCATGCTTCCCCTTATATGAGGTATCTAAAATAGGTTCGGGCACCTGGGTGACTCAGTTGGTTGGGCGACTGTCTTTGGCTCGGGTCACGATCCCAGGGTCCTGGGATCGAGTCCCGCCTTGGGATCCCTGCTTGGCGGGGAGTCTGCTTCTCCCTCTGCCCCATCCCCCTCACCTGTGCTTGTTCTCTCTCTCAAATAAATAAAAAAATTAAAATAGTCAGGTTCGTAGCATCAGAGTGAAATGGTGATTGCCAGAGTGGGAGGGAGGGAGAAATGAGGAAATGCTAATCAAAGGGGTATGGGTTCAGTCTAGCAAGATGAGTACATTCTAGAGATCTGCTGTACATCATTGTGCCTGTAGTCAACCATACTGTGTTGTACATTGAAAAACTTGTCAAGGGGATGCATTTCATGTACTTTTACCAAAATAAAATAAAATGTTCTATAATAAAATCAAATATAAAATACAAATCAATCTAGGAAAAGTGCCAAAGGCACACTAGCAGAGAGGACATGAGATCAAAGATGACGTTTTCTAGAAGCGTTGGCCCCACAGCTGTTTGGTGAGTGAGGTCTGCGTGTCAGGGCTGCATGAACACGTTCTGCTTGTCATCAGTGTGACCGCAAGGAAGGTAACGGGGATGCTGTCCTTTTGGCATTGTATCCTCCTTACCTAGAGACACTCTGAATATTTGTTGAAAGAACATGTCAGTGGAATTGCCCTCTGCTGCAAATACGTAGCGGTGGATTATCTTCTCTCAAAGACGCACATGACCCCATGGATTTCTGAGTCAGCACGGGCCTGGTGCTCTCTTTGTGTCAGGGAGAAGCAATGGCAGTAGCCCCCGATCTTCTGGCTCTCCACACAGGAATGCAGAAGTTGGACTGACTCTTAACCTGGAGACTGACCACGGTTCTCCATCTACTCAAGAGGAGGGGAGAGCCCCAAGAAGATTCCAGCTCCCCTAATAAGAAGAGGCCTGAGCTGGCTTTGGTATGCACTATTCAATAACAGAGATGTGCCAATATTTATATCCAAGTCCCTGCAGGAGTTCACTCTATTCACATGTAGAAATCAATTCGTAAACTCTTTGAATCAAGGTCTCTACAAAGATGCTGACTTGGTAAGAAAGACCTGGGATTAAGAAACAGAGTTTCCAGCATGGAGAGTGCAGGACAAGAGCCATACGAGACATAGATGAGAATCTAGCCTACAGCAGATTAAAATATTTTTTTTTAATATTATCTTTCGGAGTGAGGAGAAATTTTAAATAATGTCAAAACCTATTTCATACCTTGTGAAATCATGTTTTATAATTACGAATAGTAAAATACACATATCAAAGATGTGGACTCAGTTATTCTCAGTCAATTTCTAGAAAGCTAACATTAAGAAACCCTCCAGTTTTGTTATAAACAGACACCTGGGTCTCCTGGCAGCCCGCAAGGTTCTGAGTGGGCCAAGTGAGGCAAGCTGGTGTCCTTACAGAATTTTATCTTGAAGTAGGTTCTCTCTGGCGTGGTATGGTGCCCATTAGTTTATGGATGAGGGAAGCAAAAGCAGTGCTCTTATGCTCACATGTTATTTATCTGCAATTCTTTCAGACTGATAGCAGAGTAGCAGTTCTTCAGAGAGGGTGGTGAAGACCTTAATTCGGGTTTCTGGGAAGAGGTGGAGGGAGTTAGCTTGGGGTAGGTAGGTCTTTGCTGTCTCTCAGGGACTATGGTTTTGGAAGAAGCCTCCCATGGCCTCTTTTACTCTGTAATTTTGTCTGAGAGGAGTCATTTGATACAACAAAAACAACACTTGGTATTTATTGAGTATCTGCTACATTTTGGGCTGGGGGGCTGCATTCAGTATTTTATTTGCACCGTTATTATTTTTTTTTAAGATTTTATTTATGTATTTTATTTATTTATTTGGCAGAGAGACAGCAGGAAAGCACAAGCAGTGGGAGCAGCAGAGGGAGAGGGAGAAAGAGGCCCCCTGCTGAGCAGGGAGCCCGATGCGGGGCTCGATCCCGGGACCCCGGGATCGTGACCTGAGCCGAAGGCAGTCGCTCAGCCAACTGAGCCACCCAGGAACCCCTGTACCATTACATTTTAAATGGTGGGTATAACCCTCTGAAATCAATAGTACCATGTCCATTAAGTGGATGGGAAAATTGAGGAGTAAAGAGATTTAGAAACTTGGCTGTAGCTAGCCAGAGAGAGGTCCTCTTGTGAAGGTATCGCTGCGGGGAGGGGTACAAGGACCCCAGCCGAGGGGATAGAGGAAACCAGAGAGAAGCTTTGCAGGCTGCAGCAGCTCTGAACCTGCCGTGAACGTGAACGTGTGCCACAGGCTGGGCCTTCCAGGCACCACTGTGTGTGTGTGTGTGTGTGTGTGTGTGTGTAATACCTGATTATGGTTTGGGCCAACTGAGGATACATTACGAAGGCTAAGTGCAATGCCACACAAGTGGAAACCAAGGATCATTTCCTACCTCGATACCTATCAGATAAAAGTGATGCATGCTGCTCCCCACAGGAATGCTAGAATAGCAACTGATAATAATACCTGACACTTGCTTCACCAAGTCCTACTCTTCCAAGATGATTTCCTGAAACCAACCTCATAACGATCTTCTTTTAAGGCCCATCTCCTTAAAATTAGACTCCTTGGAGGTCAGGATCAGGGGTTGGAGTGGCTACCAGCTTCACTTGCTCTTTAGCCACGCTGCCTAGGTTTATGCCATAGTGGTTATTTCCCCACGTTTTCTGAAATTTCACTGATTGGGAAGCGGAAGGCAGGAGAACAATGAGGACTGTGCGAAGCAGAAAGAAATCTTCTTTTAGAAACATTATGTTATAGTGGCTCAATTTCTTTTCAGCTTCACTAAAGCAGATCGATGTACACCCAAGATAGTCTAGGTTTAAAAAAAAGAAAAGAAAAGAAGAAAAGAACGTGTAACAAGATAAAGGTTTATTTGGCAGGATTTCTCTCAGGGGAGGGAGCATTTTGGTGTGCGTGGTGCAGAACTTCGGTAAGTTGCTGCGGAGGGGGAGTAAGACCCAAAGGGCTCGCCCAGGAAGGAAAGGAGAGTGCCCTAATCACAAGACATCACAAGAAAGGAAATGTGTGGACAGAACAGGTAGATGCAGGTGGGAGATGGAGGGTGGGAGATGATCCAGAGCTGAAAGCTCCCATAGCAGCACAGCTGGAGGAGGTTTGGGGGGAAGAAAAATGTGCTCCGTGAATTTTTAAGTTGGTTTTTGTCTGTGCTTTGGCAGGTCCTCTTCTCAGCTTCTGCTCTTCCACTCCTAACAGAATAATCTTCAGTCCAATAGACATTTCTCACTCTTTTTAGGGGGATAGAAGTGGATTCTTTTGAGCAAATTTGAAGAAGTTTTTCTGTGTTTGGGGCAAACAGAAGTAGCAGGTGGGAATACAGTGGGTAGCTGACGTCTGCATTACAGAGTGATAGGTGATAATAACTTATATTAAATAGCAATCTTTTATTTTTATAATTGAGAATATTGCATTTATATTTAGAGTATTTCATTTAGTTTTGCTTTGTTATGATTCTATATTTTCCTCTTTTATTTTTATTTATTTATTTTTTAAAGATTTTATTTATTTACTTGACACAGAGAGAGAGAGAGAGAGAGCACAAGCAGGGGGAGCAGCAGGAGAGGGAGAAGCAGGCTTCCCCGCGGAGCAGGGAGCCCGATGCGGGGCTCAATCCCAGGACCCTGGGACCCTAACCTGAGCCGAAGGCAGACGCTGAATGACTGAGCCACCCAGGCGCCCCTATATTTTCCTTTTATAAAAAGATTTTAGAGAGAGAGAAAGAGCGAGCACAAACAGGAGGGGCAGAGGGAGAAGGAGAGAGTCTCCAGCAGACTCCCCGCTGAGCATGGAGCTGACACGGGGCTGCAACTCATGACCCTGAGATCATGACCTGAGACGAAACCATGAATCGGATGCTTAACCGACTGTGCCACCCAGGTGCTCCTCTATCTTTTCCTTTTTGTGTGATATTTCATATGACTCCCTCCAGGAAAGCTAAGGTGGTCAATTACCTGTTGGCAGATAATGCTACTTGTGGGTAATCTGCTGCTTTTTCAAATGAATTATATGTTTTTGTGACTTCTTCAAAGCACAATCCATGGCTTGGCAAGCTGTCCATTTACTGTACTTTCCCTTTATCCATGGTTTTGCTTTCTGCTATTTCAGTTACTGATGGTCAACCGTGGTCCGGAAGCAGATGGTGCTCCTTCTGATGAACTGTTAGAAGGTAAGTAGTAGCTTAATGCTCCAGTGCCTGTGCCCCTCATGTCGTCTCAACACGGTGGCATTTTACCACCTACATCATCACAGGAAGGGTGAATACAGCACAATAAGGTATTTTTTGTAAAGATTTTTTTAAATTTATTTATTTGAGAGAGAGAGAATGAGAAAGAGCACATGAGAGGGGGGAGGGTCAGAGGGAGGAGCGGGCTCCCTGCTCAGCAGGGAGCCCGATGCGGGACTCGATCCTGGGACTCCAGGATCATGACCTGAGCCAAAGGCAGTCGCTTAACCAACTGAGCCACCCAGGCGCCCGCACAATAAGGTATTTTGAGAGAGAGACAACATTCACATAACTTTTACTACAGTATATTGTTGTAACTATTCTGTTTTATTATCATTGTTGTTAATCTCTTATTGTGCCTAATTTAGAAATTAAACTTTATCATAGGTATGTATGCTTAGGGAAAAAAAAAAAAAACATAGTATAGGTGGGGCTAAGTACTCTCTGTGGTTTCAGGCATATATTTGGGGCTTGGACAAGGGAGGTCTACTGTCCTCTACTTAAGTACAGAGATACCATACACTCTCCTGGAGAACTAGTTCTGAGTTGCAAAAATAAGAAAATAAGATTACAAGAGAGAATGCATTGTTCATGGTGAATGAAAATAAACGCAGAGGCAGATAGGAATGGAGAGCTGTTCGCCCTGCCTGGAGGAAGGCACTAGAGACTTTTGAAGATAATATCCTTAACATTTATATGGCTCTTCATAGTTTTAAAGTGCTTCCTGGTAATTAAGAGTCATTAATCAGATATTAGCTGCAGGTCATTCAATGAATTAGCTGTTGATTTAGACTGAGAGCTGTGCATAATTTTGCAGACTGGGAACAAACATGATTCCTTTTGCATTTCACAAAAATTTTGACTTTCTTATGCTCATTGAGAGTTTTAATGTGTGTGGGTTTGCATTATGGATACCAATATGTACTTATTAGTGTATGAATTCACATTTATATAGAATACTAATTTATAACTTATTAGTTTGCTCTAGTGGTCCCCCTCTCTCTGTGGTTTCACTTCCTGCAGTTTCAGTTACTTGCAATGCAGAAGCAGATAATCCTCCTTCTGATGAATTGTCAGGTCAGTCGTAGCCTAACGCTACACCACAATGCCTACGTCATTCACCTCATGTCATCTGGTCATGCAGACATTTTATCATCTCACATCAAAACAAGAAGAAGGGGGAGTACGGTACAATGAGATATTTTGAGAGCGAAAGAGAGACTATATTCATATAACTTTTATTACAGTATATGGTTATAATTGTTCTATTTTATTATTATTGTTGTTAGTCCTTTACTGAGACTAATTTATAAATTATAAATTAATCATTATCATAGGTATGTATATAGGAAAAAACAGTATATATATAGGTACTATATACCTGTCTGTGGTACTATCTGTGGTTTCAGACATCCAGTGAGGCTCTTGGGATGTATCTTCCATCAGTAAGGGGGGACAACTACCTTTACAACACCTATGGAGATAAGACTATGCAGGGAAACTCTTAAGTTTGAGAAATGTCACAGTGAAAGTCGTCACTGAATGCCCTTCCCTAACACAGGGGGGCACGCTGGCATGGAGAAGCCAGGAAAAGCATACAATAGAATCTCCTTTCTTCTATAGTTTGAATGTTGCCGCTTGGATACAACAAAAGATTGGAAGGGGATCTGGAATAAATACCATTTTCACTGCAAGTGGATGCCTTATCTAGCTGGCTATTTCTACGAATCATAACTCAGTTTATCTTCAGTCTAAGCTGAAATAAATTATACATGTGAGACTGAGATTTATTTGGCATATTTATGTCTAAATATCAAGACACACTTGTTTCCCACTAGGATTTCTGCATACCTGTTCTTCAACCAATTATCACAAGTAATTGAGGTCTGAGGGAAGCCATAGATTTTTGGGAGTTGAGCTTTTTGGAAATTAATGGGGACTCCTTTGGCTTTGATGCTTGAATCTATTAATATGACTATGATTCTCCTTCGTTCTCCTACGAAGGCTGTGAAACTGTGGTTATTTCTCCCCACAGCGCCTCCACATTTCCCTTCTTCCTATAACCCTACACAGTCTCTGTAGCCAGTTGGCCTGGATTTGAGTCCTGATTCTCTGACTTAGCAGCTGTGTCACCTTGGGCAAGTTACTTGGCTTCTTTGGCACTTGCTTTACTTATCTACAAAATAAGGAATGATTTCTCTCCTGCCTTCAGGTGTTAGGAGGGTTAAATGAGTAAATATTTATAAAGTGCTTACTTAGTACAGCGTCTGGCACGTTTGTACTACTACATAATTACCTGTTAAACCTATTAAAGGTTTCACATTTCAAAAACACCTTGCTGAGTCGACTATAGAAGATATTCTATTCATGTTTGCTAAGTCTTTTTAAAATTCACATTTTAAAATACTTTGCCAAAAAATGAGTTCAGATTTCTTCAGTTAGTAAAAAAGAAATTATACTTTGCTACGGGTGAACTTTAAGGAACAAAAATCGGCTAACTTTGCACTATAAAAAACTGCTTTCCTTGAAAATACTAGGGTCCTGAGGGCTGGGCTGAGGACATTTGGGGGTGGTTATTGACCATTGTGGACGAGATGGCAGGGAAGAGAAGGGCTGGATGAGCTTTAGCTTCTGGGGAGCCATGGCTCACTGAGGTTAGGTTGCTCATTGGTGAGTCCAAGGCAGGATGCTCGCTTGGCAGGTCTCAGCAAATCTTACTTGGAGTTCTTCAGTTTTACTCACGCTGTATTTCACTGCTATATGGGTTAAGGAAAAATCACAAAGCAAGGCAACAGCTAGAAAAAGAGGAGTGATTTGTTTCAGGAATATTTAAAAATTCCCCCAATTCTCAAATGGAACAATTTCCATTAAGTCAAAATATTTTAATGTTATAGAACAAGCTTTTAGAAGGCCGAGTTTTCTCTACAACAAAATAAATACAAAATTAGCAGGCTATTAAAATTCCTAAAAGATTATATTATATTTAGAACATTTTTCCTTGGAAGCAAAAATTTCAGGATCCTCGTAGGATCATACAAATGAGGTCAGGAAACTGAAATGTGTGTGACTGATGCTCTAGCCCAGAGTCCACTGTAGAAATAGTTGCCTTCTTTATCTGATATTTCAAAAACTAATACAGATCTGATATTTCTTCCTAAGACTGGCTCTGTATTCTTTTTTTTTTCCACAATGTTGATTCAGGTTAGGAGGATGATTATGTTAGAGTAGGCTAAATTATAGTTCAGTAACAAATGACCCCACCTCTGACTGGTCACAGGCCTCTCTGTTTTGTGTTAGTGTGGCATCCTGGAGCCAAGTATCCTTCTCTCCCTCAAGGCTAAAGGCTCTTGCCCCTTTTACTCTTCCTCACCCTGCTTCCCCTCTAGCTATAGATGCTTACTGCTTGTTACTCAGTGCAAGGCTCATAGTGAGGACTGGAAGCACCTCCCCCTTCCTCAGGGACAGATGACTTGCCTCGACTTCTCCCTGAGAAACAGATTTTACCTGAGCCCTGAGGGTGGGATGTTTCCTGTCCCTCCCATGCCACTTCAAGCTTTTGTTCTTTTTTTGTTTTGTTTTTAAAGATTTCATTTATTTACTTGACAGAGAGAGACACAGTGAGAGAAGGAGCACAAGCAGGGGGAGTGGGAGAAGGAGAAGCAGGCCCCTTCCCCCCTTCCCCCACCCCCAGCAGGGAGTCTGACGCTGGGCTCCATCCCAGGCCCCGGGGACCACAACCTGAGCGGAAGGCAGATGGTTAACGACTGAGCCACCCAGGTGCCCCTCAAGCTTTTGTTCTAAACTGGTTCCTGGTAGTCCACATTTGGCCTTTGAGAATTCATTAAAATTTTAGCTTTTTTTTTTCCCCCTACCTGCTTTTATGGTGGCTAGCTCCTCCTCCCAGGCTCTGGCAACTGTGACAGCCATGTGTCCTTTCCTCCTCTCAAGAGCTTGGTCCCATTTGTACTTTGCTTTGCACCTTGTAACCTCTCCTCTCTGATGGCCTCAAGAAAAGTTATGATTTTGTAGACTATCTGACTTTTCTGGTCGTTAGGGTGGGAATGATGTTCTCCTGCAACTTTATGCATCTTAAGCGGAAGCTGAACTGATATTGAAGACTTCATCAGACTGTAATTGTCTATGCTTCTATATCCCAGACAGGAGATGTAGAAAGGCAAAAGTTCCAGAAATTTGGAGGAACAAGCTATATTTGACCCAGCCAAAGGAGCATACCCTTGTTCATCTTATTAATGAGGCAGAAACCTGGAGACTCGGTATGTCCTGTTCAAAAATTTCCACTTAGCTAACCATTTCATGTGGAATTTAATCATAATCTTTCTTATAGTCAAGACCACTTCAAATCGGCCCCCAAAGGCTTTTCTCAACATCTCCCAGCATGCTCAGTGGTACCCATCCTTCAGCTGCAGGAGTTGACAGACCTCAGAGTGGGGTCAGACTTCCTTCCTTAGAATCCAGAGTGGGCCACTTATTAGCTCTGTGCCCTGCGGCTAGCTGCTTAACCTCTCCATGGCTCAGCTTCTTCGTTTGTAAAAGGGAAAAAGTAGTAATACTTACTTACCTCATAGGTTTGTTATGAGGTACCCAACGTGGTCTAGACTATTCCCATTTCTCTGAGAACCTCCTCTGTAAAAGTAGAATATATAAAACATTCATGTTCAGCTCAGGTTCAAATTGGTATCACATTTCCCCTTGCTGTTCTTAAGATTAGCCTTTGTGAGCAGGTAAGAAAAATGAGCTACTTCATATGGGAAAGTTGGAGGTCCTTCTCATCGCCTTAGGACAATAGGTGAAGCTACCTGGTTTGATGAGTTCTACAGTGTATATCATCATTCCCAAGCCTTTTCTCCCATTATCCTGTTTAGCTTAAAATCTTGTTCCTCCAAAAAGGGTGTTACAATTAAATAATAATTGACTTGAAGTTCTAGCTATCTATGGAGTTTTAAAAAAACATGAGTTCTCTGGAATGTAGCCCTGGCCACTCTTCTTGCACTAGGAACCACTTAAGGAAGTAGCCAAGGAAGGACAGGACAATGTGTTGTTGAGACCATCGGGAGTGTATACATGACTGAACCTTGTTAGGGCCCTTATATAAACTTCTAAGATTCTGGCAGGTGGATGTGGAGATCTACTCATCTTGCAGCCACCATAGACAAGCCTCATAGGTTCCCTTGCTTGTTAAAACTGCCACCTACCATTCTGGGGTGACTGGCCTCTGTGTTTGGGGACTGGTTTCAGATTTAACTCAGAGAGCTCCCCAGGTTTTGAACCAGGAGAGGGAGAGTGTTCCCTCTCTCAAACTTAATTTCTGAGTTCTTTCAGGACACCATCCACATGTGTATGTATTTAGTGCCCACAGAAAGTTAAGCCCCTGGAGGCATTCTGGGTGGTAGACCTTGCTTTAATGAGTTCAGACCCTTTAGATATACTTAGCTGAGCTTACTGAGTGAGGAAGATGGATTACAAAAGGTTCCTGACACTGCTTCATTTACTGAGATGAAGTGAGTAATTTGCCAAAAGAAAAAACAAAAGGAAAATAAACTTCAAGATTATGTTGTAGCATATGCAAAAGCCATAAAAATTACCTCTAATGTCTGGAATTGCAGCCAGGTACAGGATGGGGGCAGAAAATTTTCTGAGATGGAGAATGTTCATTGTGCTCATTTTTAAATCCCTTATCCAGCCCATCCCTATGCTGGGTGCATAGGAGGTCTGTTGGTTGACATAGCGTGTACTGAACAAACATGTATTGTTTGATTGATGCTTATAGGAGCTGACTTATTTTGTCACAATAAAAAAATAATCCACCATAGGCTTTGAAAATGAAGATCACAGTCTAAGCAGGTGGCTGTCATTTAAGGAGAATCCACAGTGTGCCCGTCTGTGTGTGCTAGAGATCTTATGTAGGATGCCTCACTTATTCTCAGAAGAACCTGCAAAGGTAGATATTACTATTATTACCTCCATTTTTAGTATGAGGTATCAGTGATAGAGCCAGGATTTGGAACTGGTGTTCTGATGAGGTCTAGGAGACAGGGAACTGAAAGAGAGGTAGAGGGTTCTTACCCTCCTTTTTGTTATATCACCCCTGCTCGCCTCTTCATCCTGAGATGGGATGAGGGCTCCCATACCCGGAGGGCAGGGTATGGAAGACTCATTTACACATCATTTGGATTTCTTTTTATAGACTGGTGTATGTAAAATCAAGGAATTGATAAACACCTCCAGCTTGCTGAGCCATAATTAATTCCTACGCCATATTCCCCGTTTTTAATGATTTAAAAAATCATACTTTCACTACTTCCTCTGTCTAACCAGCATTCATTAGAACTATTGTTAGCCTAACAAATCCCCTGGTACTCATCTTAAGTCATCTTCTCATTTAATTTCATCCCCTTTGTTACTCTTAATCCTTTCTGAATAATGTCTCATTCTACTGCTTTCTGGACTGATTTGAACTTCTCACTCTTTCCCTGTGGATTTTGCTTGTCCAACATACTTATTTCACTCTTGTTAAATTTCCTTATTAGTCAGCTCTTCCACTTCCTAAATTGTTTTGTGTTTCATTCTAAATGATTTCTGACATTTAAATTATTTATGGTTAGGAACTTTGCAGAACCAAATGCAATATCTTCCAGAATTGTACAGAATGTGCCTGGGGGAAAAGCCTAAGTGTACATCCATCATTTCTATCTTTTTCTTTAGGGACTGTTGTGAATGAATTGTGTCCCATGAAAAGCTATGTTGAAGTCCTAATCCTTGGTACCTATAAAAGTGACCTTATTTGGCAATATGGCATTTTCAGATGTAATTAAGTTAAGATGATGTCATAGTGGAGTAGGACGGGCTCTTACCCTTAATCCAATGTAATTGGTATTCTTATATGAAGAGAAGAGACACAGAGAAAAACACGTGGGGGAATGCCTCATGATGACAGAGGCAGAGATTGGAACGATACATCTACAAGTCAAGGAGTAGCAAGGATTGCTGGCCATTCCAGATGTTAAGAGGAAGGCATGAAATATATTCTCCCCTCTAGAGCCTTCAGAAAGAGCATGGCCCTACTAACTCCTTGATTTCAGAATTTCTAGTCTCCAAAACTGTGAGACAACAAATTTCTGTTATTTTAAGCTACACAGTTTGTAGTAATTTATTATGGCAGCCTAAGAAACTAATACAGGGGACTAGACCATTTCCTGATTTATCCTCCTCCTCACCTTAGTTGTCATGGCATTAATATACTGGGCACTCAGTAGACAACATATACTACATCATATATTCCTGGCACTGGGCTGATTGTAAGCATGTCATATCTGATTGAATCTTCATAGCCCCTTGATTTATTTTTCCTGATATACAGATTAAGAGATTGAGTACTGGTGTGGTTGAATCCATTCTAGTTAGAGGTGGACCTTGAAATGAATCCAAATGGATTGACTCCAAAACCAGTACTTGGGACCACGATGTTTTTCTGCCATCCACTGAAGCAGTATGATCATTTTCTTTTACTGATTTAACATTTTGAGGATTATATTCTGTGTATAGTATTCTAGCTTCATTTTTTTAAACAGGATGAAGTCATTGTTATCCCCTCCCCCATATTCCATTCCATTTCCAATGCTTCTAGCATCCTCTGTCCCCATTATTACTACTCACTTCCCTTCTTTAGATACATTTTAGTCACTAGTAAATTATAGAATCAGATCAGGAGAAACTTAATTATTATTTGTTTATGTCTCTGAAGAAGAGTATAGGTCAAAACAACTTCTCTGAAGCTTGCAATTCAAGATGTGTAGCTAGCTATTAGGACACAAATATGCCATGTCTGCCTTTCCTTCAAGTTATAATTTGGTTAAAAAACTATTCTTGGCGGGGCACCTGGGTGGCTCAGTGGTTAAGCGTCTGCCTTCGGCTCAGGTCATGATCCCAGGGTCCTGGGATCGAGCCCCACATCTGGCTCCCTGCTAGGCGGGAAGCCTGCTTCTCCCTCTCCCTCTCCCCCTGCTTGTGTTCCCTCTCTCACTGTGTCTCTCTCTGTCAAATAAATAAAATAAAATAAAATAAAAAAAACTATTCTTGGCTGAAACAAGGAGCAATAATCAAAGATTCCTTGGCTTCATGCTCTGAGGCAATGTTTTGAAAAGCTTCTAAAGTAACCCAAAACCTTTTGGCATGGTTGAGAGAAAAGTCTGGAAAGGAGAAGCTCCTGTAACTATTCTCCCTTTCATTTGGTTACTTGATTTACATTTTAAACCTTTATTTTTAGGTTATATGTTAATAAAAAATATCTTAAAGTTTTATTTTATTATCTCTAAAGCACTTTCATATATATTATTTCATTTGATTCACACAACACTCTTGAGATACAGTCAGGACAGATACTGTAATTCTTATTTTAGGAATGAGAAAATACACTTGTAGAGGTGACATGTTTTGCTTAGGGTCATACAGGCAGTGAATGGAAGTGGGATTAGACCCAGAGTATTGTGGTTTCTAACATCCAGTTAAATTTTCATAAATCAATGCAACTTAGTAATAAAAATTAACATTTATATTGTATATTTAATCTCATAATCCTCACAACCACATTATAAAGTAGGTTTCTAAAACTGCTATTTCACAAACCCATGGCCCGAAACTTAAAAAAGAAGCTTAGGAGGGTTGAGTAAATTGCCCAGGTCCCGTGGGTTGTAATGGTACAGAGGATTTGAACCTACCACGAAACACATCCTCTTTGCCGTTTTAACCGTACATCTTCCCCAAAGCAAGCATTTGTTCATGGGAAGGTAAAACCAAGGACTGGTTTAGGGGTGATGATACCGGAAGGCCGATCTCATCCTGGAATCAAAACCACGATTTTAGTCAAACAGGCGACCGGAGGAGTAGTGTAATTTGAATGAAAAGGCGTAGAGTAATCCTCCCTCATCGACAGTTCCGTTTTCCGCAGTTTCGTTACCTGCATCAACCGGGGTCGGGAGCGGATGATCCTTCTGACGAATCATCAGAAGGTCAACAGTAGCCTAACCCTACGTCGCAGTGCCGGCGTCATTCTCTTCTCCTCATCTGCTCGCGCAGGCTTCTCTCACATCATCACGAGAGGGGTGAGTACAACGCAATAAGGTATTTAGAGAGCGAGAGAGAGACGACATTCATGTAACTTCTGTTAAGCACATTGTTGTGACTGCTTCTCAGCCTTTTGGCTAAGGTCAGGTGTAGTATTACAGGATATTGTTATGATTGTTCTATTTTATTATTAGTTATTATGATTCATCTCTAACTGTACCTAACTTCTAAATTAAACTTTATCTTAGGTATGTACGTATGTATAGGAAAAAAGCATATTATATAGATACAGGGTTCAGTACTATCCGCGATTCCAAGCATCTGTGGTGGTGGTGGGGGTGGGTCAGGGAACATATCTTCTGTGGATAGGGAGGGACTGCTGTGTATTTCTTTTACATTGAAGCTTCAGTTGGGTCCAAATTCTCTTGGTTCCTAACTCACATCACTTAAATAATCTTTATTCTGACAGAGCATTTAAATAATTTACTTGACTTTTGAAATGCGTACTCATAGGCCTTCTTCCCTGTTAGTGTTTGTTCAGGTACCCTGATGAGACATGAAGAGCTGAAATCCTTGAGTGATGAGGCTGTCTGTGCTGTTAGGTGACAGATTTCAGGACCTGACAGACAATCTAATTGGTTTAACAGTGATCAGACTCTTGAGAAGTTAAAACCACCTTCAAATCACAATGACATGTAATGGGGGAGTTTGAAAAAAAAAAAACAAAACCTCCATTTTTTTTTTCCTGTGCACTTTATTGTTACATGTACTGACCACATTTTTTTTACAGTTAAATCTTAGACACAAAGATTTTTTTTCTTTTCAGAAAGCAAGCTGGCTTAGGAACTTTGAATGTTTTCTATTGAGCAAATGTCTCTGGACTCATTTAAAAAAATAAATAGAAATCTCTTATTTAAGAGATGCTTGACAGAAAATCTTTGCACACTCACCATTGATTTATTGACTTCACTGTATAATACTTAGATTGGAGGATATTGGAAGATTTTCTTTAAATCATTCATTGAATACCTTTAAAGTGAATTTGATCTTCAGAGATATTCAGAGCCCTTATTTCCAATGAGGAAAACAGCCAATTCACTTGGAATTGTTTGTATCCAAATATCAGTGTATGTGAATTATGTTTACTTTCACATGTGCCATCTAATGAAATATTCAGAGTAGCTTTTCATTTTTCAACTAATCTTAAATAATTTATTCATCTATAGAGTCAGGCAAGCATTAAATCACTTCCCAGGATATTGACAAAAATCTATTTTCTTTTCAATTTCAGCATATATTAAAACCCAAAATGAATTTGACATTGGAATAAGTGATTAATCTAATTTGTACTACAGGTAATTAAAAAGCTTAACATTGAGGAGATATATATATATATATATATATATATATATATATATATATGTATAGATAGATAGATATACATTTAAAAAAAAATTTTTTTCTTTAAAATTTAAATGACTTACTTTTAGGATGTTTGGTGATTTTATTGGTTGTCTTACTACCCTGATCTCCACATGTGCTGGATTGATCAAACACATCCAGTACATTGTTTCAAACAGTCCACTTCAATACAATGGGGTGCACTGTTACAGCACCTCTTAATACCAAAGAATTTATCAGCCATCACTCCATAGTGAAGGGTTTTCTTATTTATTTTTTATTATATTCAATTAGCCAACATATAGGACATCATTAGTTTTTGATGTAGTGTTCAACGATTCATTAGTTGTGTGTAACACCCAGTGCTCATCACAACACGTGCCCTCCTCAATACCCATCACCGATTACCCCATCCACCCCACCCCCCTCCCTAGTGAAGGGTTTTCTATGTCTGTGCTTTGATTCAGTCTATTTGTAGAGGGCCAATTTAATAATATAAAACTATACTGACCTTTGTAATTGTTCTTCCTGTTAACCCAGCTCCAGGAACCTTTGAATTGAGTCCCTTGGAGAAATTTTGCAGGACATTTGCCATTGGTATTGTCATATGGTCTGAGATAAGGGTTACCCTCAGAAAGTTGGAAACACAGGTTGGGAGTCAGACAAAGCTGGGCTTGAGTCCAAGCTCTACCCAGTAACAAGCTGTGCAGGCTTGAGAATGTTACTTCATCTCTCTGAGTCTGTTTCCCAATCTGGATCTATAAAATGAGAGTGACAATTTCCTTTGCAAGGTTGTTGTGAGGATTAAGTCAAGTGAGAGTTCTTTTGTAGAGCATTTAACACAGTCCGACCCATAAAAGTATTCATAAAATGGTGGCTCTTATTATTCCCTGAAAGATTGTTGAAGGTCAACTTCCTCTTTTTTCTGATGAAGCAGCTGAAGCATATGGAAGTTACATGACTTTTCTGATCTTTTCCAGATAGTAAATGACAGAGCCTGGACTAGAAGTTAGGTTTGCTAACATCAGTATGGCATTCTTTCCAACAGACAGGTATTCCAAAATGTGTATTCTTGAATACAATCTTCACAATTTTTCCATATTGACATAAAACCCTGCTATTATTTGCTTAATATTTTTCTATATGTTTACTTAAGTAACTTTTTCACTTAAGTAAATTTGTTTAGAAATTGTATGTCATTACTTTAAATATAAATTCAGTATCACTTTCAATGTAATAAACAAAAGATAATTATGAAATAAATTCAATAACACAAAACAAACTTATTATATTTTAGCTGGATAGTGTGAGAAGCAAGTTCAATGGGAGAACACTTCATGACATTAAGGAATTGGCGCCCTAATAGTAAAAAATGAAAAAGCAGAGAGAAGTTATGGTACCTTGCTGTAAAAGATTAGCCATTTGCTCATGGTTTCAGAATGGATCAGAATGGGTGATGACAATGGGACAAAGACTGGTCATGGAGTGAGTAAGTAACCTGAGTAGAATGTCATTTCTGTTTTGGAAAGGTCTGAAACCATCCCAGACTTCCTAAAAGGATCTTACTTATTTAAGAACCTACCTAGTTTATTCTAACTGATTCCTCAGCCATCCATCCCACTTTCCTGTAGTCTCTGACTTTCCACGTTGGTTTTACATCAGCTGTTGCTGTTACTCTTATGCTAATGCCTGGAACATGAGTTTTACAGCAACGAGGCAATCCATTTTCAGTGACAGGGTGTAATGAACTGAGAGGGATACACTGTCAAATGCACTGTGGTGGGAGTGATAGCAGTGCAACTTACACATCAGTCAGATTGCCAAATGTCCTTCTGCGTGCTGGTTGGGGATATAATAATGTGACCACATGCAGAACAGATGGGGTGAGACATGTTGGCAAGAAACCTTCTCACCAGAGGTTAAACCTCTAGAGTTTTCAACAGCAATGTGTGAGTAATTTCTCTCTGTCTCAAGTCAACAATTTAGGAAGGTCATTACTGAAGTGCACACACGAGAATAGCACTACAGTTCTAGAAATGAGGAGGAAGTCAAGGAAGTCATACATATGACTAAGAAACTCGCAAGGAAGCCCCTCTCCTTCAATTAAAAAACCGTTCTGTTCTAATCTTGTCACTTTGATTCTCTTCCTCTCTTTCCTTTGTTTATCTCTTTATATTTTTCTCTCTGACAGATTATCATTCAATTTTTCAAGTTAAGTCGGTCCCCTTCTAATTTCAACTTACTATTTTTTGAGAAGGTCTACAAAGGAGAAATGTCCAGTTTGGGAAAATAAAGGCTTGAGGAGATTGTAATCAAAGCTCATGAAATATATGAAGAGGATAAAGATAAAACGGTCATCCCCAAATTCTAACATAAGATTTTTCTGTGAAGCTTAGAAATGGTAGATACCAGATGCAGAAAAAAACCCCAGGTAACTGACACTTAAGGGATCTATCCTGAAAGTTTTCAAGAGAGTCTCTCAAATTATAAATATCAATGAAGTATAAAATATCTCACATAAAGTTGAAGAAAATATACTGAACTGTATGTGTATTTCCTCTAGACTCTTAATGAGTCCTTATATTATAAACTGATGCCAAATTATGACAGTGGCTGATTGGTTGGCTGATGATATGAGGATGAGCAGTTTGATAAATAAGCAGTTTATGGGGGTGGGGGCAGCAAGAAAATATTTCTGTGATGCATTTGGTAGTAAATGCATGGGTGAAGCTACTCAAATAATATTTAATTTTATCTGTTATTTGATGGTAATTTTCCCACTGGCTGGAACAACTAGCCAAAACATTGTCATGAATTACTTTCTTTTCATTTCTTTATAAGATATATTATGGATGTATTCACTTTATAGCTAGAAGTAGACATTCTATAATTTATCCCAGGTTTCTATGTTAAGCTATATTGAATATATGAACCATCACTTTCTTAACCTTAAAATTCTGTTAACAGCGCTATCATTTGCTTTTTTTTTTTTTGAGGACTACTTTTTCTCAAGGAAATAAGTGTGTGTGTGTGTTTTAAGATTTTATTTATTTATCAGAGAGAGAGAGAGAGAGAATGAGCGTGGGGGAGAGGAGCAGAGGGAGAAGCAGACTCCCCGCTGAGCAGGGAGCCTGACATGGGGCTCAATCCCAGGACCCTGGGATCATGACCTGAGCTGAAGGCAGGTGCTTAACCGACTGGGCCATTTAGGAGCCCCTTATGTATGTGTTCTAAATAACATTCAGAATACTACTCTGTTGCTTCTAGTAAATTGTCCAAACCACACACATTTGTGTCTTCTGGGTCTGGAAAATATTGTGGCCCAATGAATTTGAATTTCTCCACATACCTTTTATTTGCAGATGACATAATAGCATACTTGAAAAATTCTAGAGAATCAAAGTAAAGCTAACTTACACAATAAAAAATTCAGCATAGTAGTAAGATATAAAATTAATATGCAAAAAATCAATAGCAGATATGTACACAAGTAACTAGTTACAAGTTATAATGGAATAAAAACCCTTTTACATTAGAGACAGAAAGTAATACATATAAGAATAAATTTAATAATCATTCTGTTTTGAGAGTCAAATGAGAAAAACTTGTGAAATAGCATAATGTACTGTCAGTATAGTATTAGTATACCTGGCATTATGTTGGTTATTATTAGTAGATGGTGAGTAACTTGAAGACAAGAGTCCTATCTAACTCAACTCTATCTTCTGCAGTGATAACCAACATACTGGTCATACATTAGTATTCACTGTGTGTTTCTTGCATCCAATGGGAGGCATGCAATTGATGGCCATTGGGAATTCCCAAAGAGGAGGTACAAATGTTCCTTCCTGGTTTTATGTGGTGACTAAGCATTCCTGGAGTGGAGCTCTGTTTATTTTGCGCATGATCCTTGCATTAAAGTTCCATCATAGTCTCTGGTAAAAAGAATAGTGGTAGCTGGACTGAAAACCCCATTATCTGTGGAGCTTTGCGTGCTGATGGTGATGCTATATTGGAGTCTGCCAAGTTTGTCCATTGGGGCTCCTGAAAGGACATTATATGTACATTCAAAAAGCAAATATACTTAAGGTACAAATTATTTATATGAAAAATTTAAAATGACCTTCCACTCTGTAAACACGTAGGATGATTAATATTCAGTATCTTTCTGGCAGTTCTAGTCAACATAAAATGGGGGGAAAGAGCGATAAACTATACGTATTTTAGAAAAGAGGAGATAACTTTTTTTTATTACATATGACATGAAAATTAACTATTTTTTATGAGTTAATAAAATAGCTATTTTATTACAGATGACATGAAAAACCATTAGAAATAAAAAGATTTTAGTAAATATAAGATCAACATATAAAAACCAACAGCATTCCTTATACCAGAAATAACTTGTTAGAAAACATAATAAAAAATTTCTAACCCGTGATAGAAAATGCTTGGGAATAATAAATAAATAAAAATAAATAATAAAACCCAGTAGGCTTTGAATTTGATGTCGTCTGCCACCTTTACTTTTAGGCCATATAAATGTACCTTGCTGCAGAAGCTTGCTCAGTGGCACCAAGCCTCAGTAGATCTGAAAATCCCACTTCAGAGTGCATCCTTGGAGAGGCAGCAAGTTTGGTGGTGAGAACATGGTCCAAAGGGAGGCTGCCTAGATTTGAAACCCAGCTTCCAGATATAATAGGTGAATCACCAGCAAACACTGCTCTTAATTGTCTCATCCGTTAAATGGGGCTAATAATTATATTTATGTAATAAGACTGTGAATATTCAATGATTTAATACATATAAAGCAGTGTCTGGCACATTGTAGTTGACACACAAGTATGAGCTCCCATTAGGATTATCACTGTGTATCCTGCTTGACATCATCCACTGTGTGGTCCTACTTAATTCCCCCATGAGGCACTCCCTTAACAGTTATAATGAAGTTAATTTCATCTCCAAAATGTTGTTAACAGGGAAATGATAGACATGTGCACAGCAAAGATGGGTCAGACTCTCAGGTTCAAAGGATTTAGGCATGTTCTCCGGAATGTGCATTCCATCTTCCTACCTCACAAACCTCTATAAAACCTCCCTGACGGTTTTATAAAACTATAAGATCTGTCTAATGGAGAGGCATGCCATAGTCCAGATGAGATTCAATATCATGCGTGTGACAATTCTTCCCAATCCAATTTATACACTTAATTCCAGTGTAATAAACTCTCTCCGCACTTTTTTCCTAACTTAGCAAGCTAATTTTAAATTTTGATTGGAAGACTAAATGCACCAGAAAAGCAAAAAACAAATTAAAAATAAAAGAAGAGGGCGCCTGGGTGGCTCAGTCATTAAGCATCTGCCTTCGGCTCAGGTCATGATCCCGGAGTCCCGGGATCAAGCCCCGCATCGGGCTCCCTGCTCCTCAGAAAGCCTGCTTCTCCCTCTCCCACTCCCCCTGCTTGTGTTCCCTCTCTCGCTGTGTCTCTCTCTATCAAATAAATAAATAAAATCTTTAAAAAAAAGAAGAAAAATGATGGTGTTTGCTTTATTATAAATCTAATGAAACAATAGAACTCTAGTGATGGAAGCAGTCTAGTGCTGATATCTAGTACACTGTGCATATGGTAGCCATTAGCTACATATGGCTATTTATGTCTAAATTTATTAAAACTAAATAAGATGAAAAGTTTAGTTTTTAGCCACACCGCATTTTCAGTGTTCAAGAGCTACATGTGGCTATTACATTAGATAGCACAGATATAGAATATTCCCATTAGCACAGAGAGTTCTACTGAACAGTGTAATTCTAAAAACAGATATATGATAATCCAGATAGGATAAAGATGGCAATTCAAATAAATGGGTAAAAGTGGACTTTTTCAGGAAAATGTTTAAATTTTTCTCTGGTTGGAAAAGTCTATTAAAAAATAATAAAATACTCTGAGCCATAAAGAAAAATAAAACAAATAAGACTACATCAAAAAGGAAACTTTTCTGTAAGAAAAATATAAAGAAAATAAAGGATAGAAGAGAATTTTGAAACCTAACTGACAAAAAGGGCTATTTAAAGAACTCTTGAAGATTAATTTTAAAAAAAGGTAAATTGGGGCACTTGGGTGGCATAGTCGGTTGGGTGTTCTACTCTTGGTTTCAGCTGGGGTCATGATCTCGGGGTCTTGAGACCGAGCCCTGTGTGGGGCTCATGCACAGTGCAGAGCCTGGGGCTCATGCACAGTGCAGAGCCTACTTTCCGCATGCTCATGCTCGCGTGCTCTCTCTTTCTCTAAAACAAATAGATAAATCTTAGAAAAAAAATGTAAATTTTCAGTAGGAAAATGAATAGAGTATATTAAAGATCAATTCAAAAAAGAAAGAATGCAATGAGCATTCGACTTATGAGTAGATGGTCAATTTCTCTAGTTAAAAAAATGCAATTAAAACAGCATTGAGATATGCCTTTTTACCTGTCATACTGTCGAAGTTTAAGAAAGAATAGACACAAGACTTCTTTCATACTGTTAAAAGGAATAGAGATGGCTACCATATGTTTGGCAAGAAATTTGGCAAGAATATAAAAATTTAAAACATACTTACTTCTTGACCGAACAATACCACTTCACATAAAGATATACTTATATGTAAAAGATTAATTGCAGGGCTACTTATAATTCGCTCCAAATAGAAACAGTATAAATGTCTATCTATAAGAGATTTGTTAAATTAATTATGGCATATATGCACATACATAGGGTGCATCTATCTGCACATACTTAAATATGTGCATGCATAACAAAAATACTACATAGCCATTAGTAGAATGGGGTAGCTCTGTATGGTCCATTGTGAAGAAATACACTCAATGTACACTGAAGTAAAAAGAAAGAATATGACTTCTAAATAAATATTATACATTTTATAAATTTATAATTAAAAAATTGACTTACAAAATTATTTATAAATAAAACAAAGACTACGATGTAGAGTATTACCCAAATTTTGTTAAAAAGTTTGTTTTCGCTCTCAAATATGCATATTTTTCATATGCTTCAAAATAAGCCTAGAAGGCTTAAAACTATATCATGCTTTTAAAAATAAAAATATTCATGTGGTAATATAAGAGAGTAGAGTTATAGATGTAATGAAAAATTTGGGTAGCCCGAGAAAGAGGGCTTAAAAGTTTTCAGAAAATAATTTATGCTGGTCAGGTTGAGGTAAGTATTATACAGTAGGTGGGCAAAATACTATGGAAGTCTCCATGGAGGTGCCACTAATTCTAACTTGGGGGAGGTAGAACAGGGCAAGGGGTCCCAGAGAATTTTTGAGTTGGTTCTGAAATTAATAGGATTTTATTGTTCCTCCTTTTTCACATCAAAGAACCAAGGCCCTAGAGGATTTTCTGAAGCACTTAACCCAATGCCTAGCACACTGAATGCTCAAGAAAAAAAGTGGGGCATTCTAGGTGTGTGGAACAAAATCTGCAAGACAAGGTGTGAGCATTATGGTTGCTTAGGGGAAATGTAATTGGGTGCCTGGTGCTGAGGATTGTTGTGAACGGCTGGCAGCCAGGGAGGATGGAGAGGAGAGAGGATGGTAGGAGTGTTTTGAAAGATAGCTTGGGTCAGAATATATAGGACATACTGCTTGCTACTGAGTTTAGGCTGTATCTTACCACTGAGCAATGGAGAGCTAGTCAAGGGTTTGGAAGAGTGATGAAGTAAGATCAGACATGTGTTCTAAAAGATAAGTTTGGTGGTAGGATGAAGGACGACTTAGAGAAGGAAGAGGCTGGCAACTCTTCAGGGTGTCGTGTGTTCACACCAGGCATGATGTGATCCAGAACAAATGTATTGACAGTGGAAGGTGAAGGAGAGAGCAGACAGGAGAGAACCTACGAGGTAGTATCAGCAGAAGCTATAAATGTATTGCATCCACCTCACAGCATGTTTTGGCTACTTCCTGGACATTTCACACCATCCTTCCCTGACATGGGTTTGTCTGTTGCCCTTCTGCCAGGTTTCTCTTTCAGGAGCTGCCTGCCGGCTCTTGAGGCTAATGCGGCTTTCTGAAATACCATAAGGCTTGGAAGCAGTATTGAATTAAACATTAATTAATCAGTGAGAGGCACCTCTCATAAAACAGATCCTTTTTAGCCAGAGAAAGCTAAATATCTAAATGTAGAGTTTAAATATGACTGTAGTTCACTGCAATTGTGAAGAGTATGAAACAATTTACCTGATGGTTTAGGGCAGGTTTAAAGTGGGTTTAAGAGAAACTCATTGCTGTCCAACTTAGACATTTGATCAGCACTGCCCTTCCCTTTTTAAATAAAGAAAACAGAAGAGTACAAATAAGGGCACTGAGTGACTCACCAGCTCCTTCTAGGCAGCCCTGCTCCAGGAATCATTCGGAGACAGATTTCTCTTCCTCCAAATTCCCTGTGCTGTCTTGTGGACCTTTCTGTTAAGGAATCCAGCCAGGACTAAATGGACATGGGAAGAGAAATTGAAGAATGCCTGGGTTTGGGATCATTTTCCTCTCTGGGAATCACCAGATCTTTATCCCTTTACTAGGAAAGCACTGTGCTGATAGTTTCCACTGTAGTGATTGCTTCCCATAGTTAACGGTGTTCACAGAGAGGCCTTCTTGCATACAATGCCAGGCTTGGTGCTGTATGAGGGAAGCCAAGAGACTTGAGACTCAGTCTGGGCCCTAAGGAGCTTGCAGTTCAAATGACAAAACCAGACTAACAAATGGGGAACAGTTAACTCAGTGCGAAACTGTCGGAAGAGTGGCATCCATATGGTTTGCACAGTACTACAGACATGTTATCATCAGAGATAAGATAGTCCTCAGTCTACATTTGGTTCTTGGGCTACCTGAAAACCCCTCTTGTCTCACAGTGGATTGCTCAGCCAGTATGTCACTGACCCTGGGTTGCAAAGGTTGAATAAGAGAATTCCTTGTGTGACTCAAGTTGCATTAATCTTGAGGCATTCAGAAGATGGAGAGATTGATTCAGCCCAGAAGCCTTTGATGCACAGGTGACCCTAAAGGATGGATGTGTCAGAATAGGTGGATCTGAGCAACTTTACATCTTCTCTTTTAGGTTCAGGAACTCAAATGCTGACGTGATGCTATTCAGGTCCTTAAAACAAAACAAATTCTGAAGGGAGCAGGACACACCGACAGTATTTCTCAACACACATGTACTGAGAAACTGCTCAGTAACAGCTGCGGAGCCACCCAGAGGGGAAACAAGATGAGAAAGACATGCCTCCCACCCTGGAAAAGCTTCTTGGTTGAAGGTGGAGAAAGATCAGACTTAACATCTTTATATTTCCTGCATCTATCAGAAGATAACAACATACTGTACATCTGGCCAAAGGTAGGCTGTTTTCTCCAACCAGGAGAAATGGGAGTGAAACATATGGAATTTCAATTAACCAGTCATTCAAGCCGTGCTCTTGTTACCCCTCTGAGTCTCCTTGAAAGGTCTTGAATCTGGGCCAATGGCGTTGGGGCTGTTTACTTTGCTGACTTCAGTGACGCTGGGCTTCATGCCCTAAATTCTAAGAAAGTGCATTTGTCTTCTTTTTAAAACCTAGTCTTCCCCATATCCACCAAAGAACTAGAATGTTACTTTACTGAAGTAATCATTAAGTCTGAAAAGTAATGGTTGGAATATTTATTGATGTTTGAATGACTTACATTTTTTAAATGTGCTCCAATGGGAAAAATACTTAAATTCATCTGCATGCTTAACCTTTACATGTTTAGAGATTCAGAATTACTATCATATTTCTACAGTTATGGTGATGAAAGAAACCATTGTTATACTGATTTGTTTAATTTCTGTTCATAATTCAACAGTATTACAATCCTGAAGTCATATTCATCATCTTTCCTGCATGCTCTTCCCCTAGGCTATTTGTCCTCCTACTTTCTACCCTATCTCTGCTCAAGGCATGCAGTACCCTTCTTGTAATCAGCAAGAATCTGAACACTGGGAGCCTCTTTGGCTTCTCCCCTTCTTTTACCTCTATATCTAGTTACTGGTCAAATTATGTCTTGTCATGTTGCTTTTCCCAGGTCTGTTCTCTTCTTTTACCTCAGTAATGAAATCTAGTTTTTAATTGCCTTTAATGGCTGTGCAAAATAAAAACTACATCTCCCGGTATTTCCTTACCACTGGATGTGTTTCTGTGTCTTTGACCTGACAAATGAGATACAAGCAGCAATGCTGTACAGCAACTTCTAGGAAGCTTCTTAAAAGACAGTATATGTGCTCTTTGTCATATTATTTTTTTGTCTATGTGCTTGCTCCCTGGCCGGAGCTCAAGCAGCCATTTTGAAACATGAGGCAGCACGTGATGTGATGAGCACTGGGTGTTATACACAACTGATGAATTATTGCACACTACGTCTGAAACTAATGATGTACTATATGTTGGCTAATTGAATTTAAGTTGAAAAAAAAAAGAAACACGAGGCAACAATGCTGAGGATAATGGAGCAGATAGCAGAGCGGTGGCCTGCCAGTGTGGAGCTCCCCTCTCAGCTCTGGACTACGTAACTGAATTTCTTTCATGTGAGAGAAAGATAAATTTCCATCTTTTAAAAAGGCCACTGTTTTGGGTTCTCTCTTACATGAGTCAAATCTAATCCTGATTAATACACGTATGCTGCTGTCTCTTTCTTGCCATTCTCACTATTGTTATCAATCTCACAGGAGACTAAGAAACATAGTGTAAGCCAGACAGTGGAAGGCTTAGCAGCCCAGGCTCTGGAATAATTCTTGTTTTATTCTTTGCTCTCTATCTAGCTGTGTATCTCTCTGCCACAGTTTCTTCATTGTTAAATGGGGACCACAGAAGTCTACTGACAGGAATGAATGAGATAATGCCTATGAACAACTCATCTACATAGAGTTCAGTGGCAAGTGCTCCATAAAGGATAGCTTCCCTTGATATTATAACACTGTATAATTTGATCTAAGAGAGAGATCTTAGAACAAATGCCACCAGATATGATACACTGATACAATGATTTACTAAATAGTAACCTGCCAGTCACACTCTTCTCAGCTAAGTCATTTTTATGTTTATACCAATATTTATGTTTACATTTAAACTCAAGGTGCCCAAATTTATAGGCCGTATTAAGTCACAGGCTTGCAGCAACTATGCTGCATTTGTAGATGTGGCATATTTCTCGAAATATTTTTCTGGCATCATCTTTTATACCGTCTTCTTTGGCATTGGAGTCTCTTGTGCCCAGGTTTTCTGGTTTCTTCTATAATATTTACCACACCTGGAAGATTATTCTGCTTTTTGCCCTAGGTTTTCTTTATGCAAACAGAAGGCTGTGAAACAGAATGTTTTCCAGCCAATCTCAGAAACCACCTTATTTCTGGATTAAAATTCAAACATTCAGTTAAACACTTCTGCCAAATCTCATACTCCCATCTTTTTTTCTCTTCAAGGATCCTTTAAAAATAAAGTTAAGAACATTGATTAAATATATTTATCCCAATAGTGTTCATGACCTGGCTGAAATCTGCAACATTTTTGCATTATTCTTAACAGCCTAATGTGTTTTATTTTAAATTCAGCTTTCAGGGCACCTGTGTGGCTCAGTCGGTTAAGCATCCCACTCTTGATTTCAGCTCAGGTCATGATCTCAAGGTCCTGGGATCCAGCCCCACATTGGGCTCTGTGCTCAGTGGGGAATCTGCTTGGGATTCTCTCTCTCCTTCTCCCTGTGTGCCTTCCCCTTCACTCTCTCTCTCTCTCATTCTAAAATAAATAAATAAATAAATCTTAAAAAAATAAAATCAGTTTTTGCTCAGCAATACAGTTGTTGATGCCTAGTCTGTAACCGTAGCCCAATAACTGTAGCAGATTTCCCCACTTGCTCTTCTCGCTGCCTTTCCCGGGTTGCTTCCTAAATCCTCCTACATATCACTGCACAGAACTTGATCAAGTCACTCTCTTGCTCAACAGCTTTGGTTCACATAGCTGTTTTCTCCTTAGCTGTCTCTCTATTATATTTCCTATTCTTCCAGACAAATGCCACCAGCTCCATGAAACCTGATACGTTCAGCCAAATGTGGTAACTTCCATTCTTACGCCTTCCCTTATGACAAGGGAAAAATTCCTCCAAAGCATATATTTTATAGAATTATTATGTTTCACCTCAAATTATCCAACTTTCTTATTCATGACTGACAAAACTGAATACGAGTGAGCTAGACTCCCCTTGGCTTCTGCCATGTTGAGTGTTTCTTTTCCGAAAGGTCATAAGGAAGGTGGTAGGGCAAGAGGTTAGAAATCCAGGACCCAAAAATGTGAGCAGAGGCAGAATTTGTGAACAGCAAAATTGGAGAAGTCAGAGAAAGAAATTAAAATTGGAGTTGACCCAAAGTTTAAATCGTGTTGGATTAATGACCAAGCGAGTCAGAAACAAGCAAAGCTGAAGGAAATTGATAATGGGTCTTGGGAAATCACTTTGATTTCTAGCCAAAGTTCATGGCTGGCAGGACCAGTGGAAGGTAGATGATGGAATTGCTGGATGGGAGATGTGGAAGTACAAATCCAACAGGACCAATTAGCTCTGTATCTTTAAATGGCCTTAAAAAAGTATTTTTCCATTTTTAAAAGAGCAAGTTGGGTGGTGTGACATTATTAGAAGGAGAGGCAGATGGTGTCACTAATTTGGACTGTCTCCCAAATTATGCCTCTTGGCTCTGTTCCTTGGATTGTGGATCACATTCTGTATTGTGTTGGGTAGCCAACAGCCTCTTCAGGCAGCAGCAAGGTAGAAGTAGGCTCAGTGATGAGCTAGAAGCGGAAACCGTTAGTTGCTATGGAATGGTGGAAGTTTGCAGAATTAGCATCATGAAGGTGGGATTTGAGCTAAGTCAATTATTAGTACTTCTGCAGACTGCAAGTTCTGGATGTCCCTGCAGAGGTTAATGCTGTGTATTAAATTGGGGAATTTTCATGAGCCAGCTGTGGGTTTCTACTGAAGGCAAGGCTGAAGGCCCTGTGGTGGTTTTTGTGAGTGGACACCTTACCTCCTGGAAGCTGTGTTTTCCCTTGTAAGTGTTACAATCTCCTAGTGCTCCCATATTGTAGTGGTACTGTGTGTGTGTGTGTGTGTATATCTAACTCTTTTAATGGAGGATTCAAAGCAATTTGGACTCTCCCTCCATAGTTCTTCCTTATCTCTCACTGAGACTCTTCTGATAGTCTCCTAATTGATATGCTTCTATAGCTCCAGCCTTATGTCCCTGCAACGCTTCATTTAGACCGCTGGGAAATCTTTGTGAAACACACAAAGCTAGTGGGTTTTCATGGCCTAGAGTAATTTGGCCACATGTCTAAAGGTGACATTGACCCACATGCCCTATAAAATGCAGTCTTTTATTGTGCAGACATAGCACTCCACATCCTGGCTTTTCAGTATATTTCCTGCCTTACACCACTGTAATCCTTTGCTTTATTCATGTCCCTCTGTATGCAGTTTACTCACACTCCAGATTGTTTCTTGAGCATGTGCCTTGTTCACAGTACTGCCTCTGTTTGAAAAGTCCTCCTGAGTCTATCCTATTGAAAAATTTATCCTTCTAGGCTCAATCCAAATGCAATATTTTTTTTAATTATTTTTTTAAGATTTTATTTATTTATTTGACAGAGAGCACAAGTAGGCAGAAAGGCAGGCAGAGGGAGAGAGAGAAGCGTGGTGCTCGATCCCACGACTCTGGGATCATGACCTGAGCCGAAAGCAGACACTTAACCGACTGAGCCACCCAGGTGCCCCCAAATGCAATATTTTTAATGATGACTTTCCAAGCTCCTTTAAATAAGTGACTTAGCCACTCTCTTTTATCTGCTTTAATATTCCATGCATATGATATTTATTTTTATCATGACACTTATTTTTAATGTTTTATTATATCTTCATCATGTTTATTAGGGGATAAAAATGCATTATGATTATTGTTTTACACAGAAAATATTCATTTAGATTTACCAAATATTTACCTGTTTTAAAATTTACTTTTCCTTTCTTCTGACATGTCCAGGCTTCCATTTGGGATCATTTTCCTCCTGCTTGAAAGACTTCCTTTACTATATTATATAGTATGAACCACTGTTAATAAATTCTCTTAGTTTCTCTTTGTCTGAAAAAAATCTAAATTTCATCTTTTCATCTTCATTTGTTGTTTTTTTTTTTTTCTGTGTATGGAAATCCATCCATATTGGAAATTTTTGTTTTAAGCATGTTGTGGCTCCTGTTGTTTTTGTTTAGAAGTCAGCCCTCAGAATTGAATTGCTGCTCCTTTTATGGTAATAAGTCAATTTTTTTTTTTCCTGTGGCTGCTTTTAAGGTTTCATTTTTGTCTTTGGATTACACCAGTGTTTGCATCTAGGTAGTCTTCTCTTTGTATTGATATAATTTGTAGTTTGTAGGGTTCCTTGAAACTGTGGCTTGATTTTTTGTTGTTGTTTCTTTCCAATTTTTCCTCTCCCCCTTTTTAATGGGACTTCAGTGTGTATATGTTAGATTTTTGCACTGTAACTTTTATGCCCCTTGCATAATTTTTCTATTCTTTTTTCTCTATGTTTCAAACTATATATTTTTATGGCCTATTTTCTGCTTTGCTTATTTTCCTTTCAACTGTGTCTAATCTGCTATGAAACTTATTAACCATTATTATTTTTTTAAATGCTAGCATTTCTATTTGGCTTTTGTTTATTATTTCCAGTTTACTACAAAAATCCTGTCTTGTCTTTTATCTTCATGACTATGGTAACAACATTGAACGTCTTTTTCTGATAGCTCCACTATTTGGATATTCTGTGTGTCTGTTCTTTATTGTCTGTTTGTGTTTCTCTTGGTTTGCAGTTATATTGCTTTGTGTACTTATGGGTTAAGCTATTTTTGATTGATTACTAGATGATGTATCTAAAATATGGAACTAATTTTGAAGTCTAGGATTATATTATCATCTGCCAGAAATAATACATACTTATGTCTGAAAGGAGGATTTAGCAACCTGATTCTCAGCCCCTCTTTTGGAACTGGCATATAGCCCTGGTGGAGATATGGTCTCAAATGCCAGGCTCAGCAGCCTGGGTTTATTTCTTCTGCCAGATAGTCTTTGCTCACTTAGTACTCTGATGCCTTCAACCATATTTTTCTTGTTTGTCATTTCTAGTTATACTCAGTAAGAGGGTTGATCCATCATTACCAGAAGTGGAAGTATAAATGATTAATTTTAATACACTGGGAAAATTACATAAAATCTTCCAAAGTAGAGAACACAAAGTTCTCTTGTTCTTGGTGAAGGGGGACCATAAGGAAACATTTGTGGATTATTCCTAGCTTCACTCTTTCTTTTTTTTAAATTTTATTTTATTATGTTATGTTCATCACCATACATTACATCATTAGTTTTTGATGTAGTGTTCCATGATTCATTGTTTGCGTATAACATCCAGTGCTCCATTCAATATGTGCCCTCTTTAATACCCATCACCAGGCTAACCCATTACCCCACCCCCCTCCCCTCTAGACCTAGCTTCACTCTTAACTCAGTTATTTATCAACAGTTTACAGAGTTATACTAGTAATTTTGATTTTCCATTTGGCAAGATGTGTACATGAATATGGGTTGCTATATATTTTCTATCTTCTTAAGTACTCTTCTTGCTATATATGTTTTTCCTGAGAAAACTATATTTCTAATCCCAATCATAATACAAAAAGTTTTCAATTATTTAGTAATGACATTTCTGTCACAAAGACTTGTGAATTGAAATGTTCTCCCTAGGCACTCTTAGTAACTTGATGTGAAGGAGGGTGTTTTGGCTGAGACTCCTAAAAGCACATGAAATTTGTTATCACATTCCCCCAGAGCACCTCTCTTTCCTCTGGGAAGACAAGTCCTTTAACTGTCAAGGATTTCTCAGAGGAAAGGCTCTAGCCATTCCTTGATTTATTAGGGCCTTGAATTTAATTAGAGTTTAGAAATATATAGACATAGTTGAAAGACAGGGATGGCTCACCAAAAGCCACATTGAAAGGAGGCCAACACAGTTAGTTCTTGAGATCTTGAGAGAAAAATCATATAAATGTGTAAGGAATCATAATAGAGTGGGCCACAATGAACGTGATTCCACATGCAGTGCAAGGCTGTGCTTGGCCTCCCTGCAGTGCAGCCCTACCAGATGGCTGTACCCCCTGGTAGTATGACAAAAAGGATCCCGGTAGACAGGTATCCATAACTCTCCACTGTGGGATTCTTCCTTTTCAAGGCTGAACATCTGCCGAAGGTGTTTCTTTATGCCTGAGAACCAGGTGAAAACTGAATGAAGACTTGGCAGAAGATGGTGGAAATTCCCAGGCATTAGTATTGGAGAGTGAAGATAATTTATTCCTCAAGGGACATTAGTGGTTCAAGGAAGAGCATAGACTTTGACACAGAGAGGCATTGCTGATTAGGGTTGTGGTTAGGAAATGGAGCAAATACACAGGGATAATTGTAGTCGAAAGAGAGGAAGCATAGAGCCACAGTACAGGGACTGTATTCTGCCCATATATAAATATATTTTTTAGGGACTGTATTCTGTGTAAGATGCTTCCCTTCTCCCTATTGTGGACTGTTATGGAGTGAATGTTTGTGTCCTCCGCAAATTTATATGTTGAACCCTACCCTCAGTGTGATGTTGTAGGAGGTGGGGCCTGTGGACGTAATTAAGATTATATGAGTTTGTGAAGGTTAGAGCCTTCGCGAATGAGATTAGTGCTCTTATAAGAGTCACGAGAGAGCTCTCTCCCTCTCTCTGTTCTCTGCTGTGTGAGGACTTAATGAAAAATCAGCAGCTTGCAACCCAAAAGAGGGCCTCACCAGAACCCAACCATGCTGGTGCCTGATCTCAGACTTCCGGCCTCCAAAACTAAGAAATAAATGTCTGTTGTTTATAAGCCACCCAGGCTGTGGTACTCTGTAATAGCAGTCAGAACTAAGACTGGGACTCTTAGTGTGACTTTAAAAAAAGAGGGGGGTGGGGATGCAGGTTCTGTTACTTAGAAGGTGAGAATCCTTAATCTCACTTTAAAGGCTAAGGGCCTTTGACCATTTTTTTTTTTTTTTTTTAAGATTTTATTTATTTATTTGAGAGAGAGAGAGAAACAGAGAGAGAGAGAGAGAGAGAGAGAGAGATGAGTGGGGATGGGGGCAAAGGGAGAGGGAGAAGCAGACTCTCCACTGAGTAGGGAGCCTGATGGTGGGGCTCAATACCAGGACCCCTGGATCATGACCTTAGCTGAAGGCAGATGCTTAACTGACTGAACCACCCAGGTGCCCCATAAGGGCTTTTAATTAGGACTTCTGAGTGGGCAGAGCATGAGGGACATTTGTGTTACACAGATAAGTAGCCCTGAAGACATTCAGATCCAGGGAATGGTAATCCTTGGAAAAGTCAGGATTTCTTAAAAACCAAGTAAGTGGTGATTTGCAATATGTCTGAACACTGGCCAAAGAAGCTTGAGCCCTTTGTAATACAGGACAATATTAAAAATATATTTATCCTCTTGAAAAGCTCTTTAGCTTTAACTCCAGCAAATATACTGAATATAGGCACATAAACTGTGAATTTTGATCTGTCTACTAAAACTACCTTCTCTAATTTCCATGAACTATTGTTTGAGAGGGGATGGCATTTATATTTTTACAAAGATAAGTAAGATATTTCTTCCTACAAAGATGCCATTTTTTTCTGAGTAAAATATATATTGGTATAAATTATTTTATGAACTGAGAAATTTATACAATCCTTTTGGTAACAAATTACACAGGTGTTTATATATTCATTTTGTTCTTTCAGTGAGTGTGAAGTCACAGCAAATGACCAAACACCACTGGAATGGCTTATCTGCAGAGTCAAGGGACTGAGGTCCATTTAGGAAATATTCTTTCTAGGATGTGGTAAAAGAACCTGTCAGTTTCCTTGAGGCCTATACCTAACCTTCTCAAATCCTGCTTTTATTACCAGTGATAAAAAGTGCTCATATAGGACTCTACATAATTATAGTCAACCTGTAGGTAAAATAGGGGATTTCTCTTCTTTCGCCTCAGAAAGAAGGTATGTTAGTCCTAGATAACCCAGAATGGTAAAAACAAACAAACAAACAACAACAACAACAAAAACATGCCTAAAACTTGTAGAGTCTCTGCCCTAAAGACAAAGAAGTCAGATAATGGTACAGTCATGGTAGATTTAGGAGGTAGAACTGAAGAGTTCACCAGATAATGACAGCAGCTTCCTGGGGCCATGAAAGCCAGGGTGCCAGGAGCAGCAAGATGGGAAACTGGCAGGAGGAGGGCTCAAGAAGGGGAGTGTGCTGGGTTACAGGGCTCTGGATTTAGGCACATCTGGGCCACAACCATGCTGCTGCTTCTTTCTACTTCTTTTGTCTTTGCACAGCAGTTTTTCATTTGCAAAGTTGGAATACTATTAAGACTTTCTTTGTGTTATATTAAATAATAGATGCAAAGTGCTTGATTTATTGTCCGGCACATATTTAGCATTCATATAGTAATAACAACAACAGCAGCAGTGATAAATAATTAATTATTCATGTAAAGAGTTTCCTAAAATCTTCTTTAAGAGGAAGAGAGGAATGTCAATCATCCTTGTTTAAATATTTCAGGATAAGGATTAGGGAAAAGGAAGAAATTGTATGAAGGGAGCCATTTCAGAAGACGAGAACAATACTTCGATATTTACTAGATACTTTATAGTATGTCACAATATTGTGATGGGATCTTGAGTCAGAGATAGAATTTGTGGACTTTTACTTTTTGAAAATAATTAATGTCCGGGGAGGAATACTATAGTGATAAAGAACTGAAAGGCTGTTGCCAGAAAGCACCTAGGGATATGCAAAATTATTCTGCTGTTCCAAATATGAAATGGTGGGTGTAAGAAATGACCCCTGGCAAAGAGAGATGGCCTGAAAATGCATTATGAAAAAATAGGATTTCCCAAAGAAGTTAAGGAGTAACTTTCTTGAAGATTTTTTTTTTGATGCAACTATATTTGTAAATGCAGTAGTTTCTTATTTTGCACAAACTGAACAAAAAAATGTGTCTAACAACAAACATTTGCACTAGGGATGCTAGGCTTGGCCTCTTAATGCAGAGCAAGACATAGCATCTGCTCTGAAGGAGCGCATAAAACAAAAGTAATTTTATACCCAACAGTGCACTGCTGTGGAGCTATATTTGTCTGATAAAGCCATAAATGCAACCAGACTAGAAATGCCATTTTCATGCTTGGAAACATAATCTAACTTCATACTAATTTGAAAGTCTATATGTTATCTGTTCTCTGATTTGGAAGTTTGTCAAAAAGCAATGCAATTGTGATCTGACCATATATTAAAGGCATGAGAACATCCATCTGTAACAGTTTTTATTATTTTCATCATGGAACATGGAATAAAATCTCTAATAACAGAAGATACCATATAGATATGTGGTCATTTTGCTGTAAAAGACCATCTGCCTACTTCTGTACAACATGGTTGAAGAAGCATAAAATGAAGACCCAAATCCCTTTATATTCTTGAAGACCAGATGCCTTATGACATGACTGATGGTGGGGAGAGGTCTACCGCAGTGTCTATCCAGACATTAGGTAATAGGCAAAAGAACCATCTGTCAGGAATCTGAAGCACCATGGCATTTTAGAATTTCATCTTTACAATTTAGCACGAAGCTGAAAAGTTTAGATTAGTAATTCTATGAGCGACCTTAGAAAAATAATAGCACTGTAGAATAGGCAAAATGTAGCTGTTTGGTATATTATACTAGCTATGGCCAGTTCTTGAAAAAGTTATATTCTTGAGTTTTGAAATAAGCTCAGTGTTTCTTTTCTTTGGAAATCATGAATTTAGTGTTAAACATAATGCGGCGGACCAGGAACTCAAGCATGAGCCATTTTAATCCCGTTCCAGATAGGGATTGCTCCATAAACCTGGTCACTGGGAAACAGAAAAGTGTTCCAAAGCAGTTCCGCCCAAGGCAGAAGAATTTTATAAGGCTTGACAGGGCACTGAGTGTAAAATGAAAAGTAGTAACAATGATTCCTTTTCAGAAATGAGTCTCTCACTTTTGCTGAAGTATTTTAATATGCTGCCCGATTAGAGACAATATGAGAAATAAGCCTCTCTGATTTTCATTTTTGGCTAAAAGTCTTGGCTTGCTGTTGGGACAATCTGTTATTGCTGGCTATTGCTCTGGGGGTGAGTTAATGCCAGCCATTCATATGCTCACTAAAATCTATATTCACGTGGAATGATGGTTTTCTTCTTCCAAGTGATCAGCTTGCCATTATTTTTTGCAGCACAAGCAAAAAAAGACTCCCTTTCTGCCCTTTGGCCTTGCTGGAGTTTTGGGCCTGCAGCTCACATTCTCAGTACTTGCTCAAGCTCATTAGTCAGTTTACAGCCATCTGTCTTTATACCATTAACCCACTTGATTGGACACCATACTGTTGTTTTCTGTGTCTGTTCTGGTAAATTATATGCATCCTGAGTTGTTCTAATGACATGCTGTTCTAATGACAGCTCCCTCAGAGGGGACCTGGGTAGGGACTACCTCTGTGAGAATCTCAAGCTGTGGCAGATTTTGGCCCTGGAAGGGGTGGGGAGCAAATGGGAGGATCCAATAAGGGCAATCCTTGATTCTGCTATAGGAACAGTGAAACAATGGAAAAGTGCCATCTTTTACTGGCCAGTGGATATGGCTAGAATGTCGGGAAGCATAAGAGAAAGTCAAATGGACCTGAAGCACTTTTCCAGGCTTGGTAGAAAACAGTGTGTGAAGGAGAAAGACCACATGTATGCAGCTGGTGATGGGGCATAAAGTTCCTCCTCTTCTTTCTTTAACTTGTCCCATTCCTGCCACATCACAGATCGTCTCCCTAAACTCTGCTCATGCTGCTGGGATAAGATAGAGATAAGTAGATAAAACCAGCCTGGGCTTTCCTGGAAGACCTCATACAACTTGAGAAGCAGAGCTTGTACCCGTCTTAAGAAGAGAAGGCAGGATTTCTGGGAGCAGAGCTAAAATAAATGTTTCTGTTGCCTCTCCAGAATTCTATGGCAGACTTTTAAGAAATGCAGAGAGGTGACAGTATCTCAAGATATTGCATGTGCTTTCAAGAAAGAAAGAAATGAAAGTGACAGTGGCTGTATGTGAAGCAAGGAAGTGATGTATCCTTTCTCCCATTTATTTATTTATTAAAAATTCAAGTTATAAATATAGATTTATGGATATTTATTTTATTGTATGGGTTTTAATCCAATTTTATCATTTATTTCATTGCTCAAATTTTTCTCTTTTGGCCAGGAGGAGCCCCTTCATGTTGCTTCTTGCATCTAGACTTATATTTTCCCTGCCCCACACTTGGAATCTACTACTTCTCTAAGGGGTCCTGGTTTCCTTTATTAGAGAATGATGTTTAAAAACTAACATTTGGGAGCTAAATATATTAATTGTTATTAGGATATCATTGCTACTAGGCCCTTTCAGTGGACAAAACTAGGAAATATATGTATGTATATGTACTCATGCATATATGTGCATCTGTATTTATTTCTGTATCTATCTGTTAAAGTATTAAAATTCAGGGGTGCCTGGGTGGCACAGTCAGTTAAGCATCCGACTCTTGGCTTTGGCTGGGGTCGTGATCTCGGGGTCATGGGATCAAGCCCCGTATTGGGCTCTGTGCTGAGCGCAGAGTCCGCTAAAGTTTCCATCTCCCTCTCCCCCTGCCCCTGTCCAACTTGCTCTCTCAAATAAATAAATAAATCTAAAAAAAATTAAAATTCAGTTTATACTGTTAACTCTCATTCCAATCTGCCACAATGGGGTCCTTCCCCCTTTTCTTATTTTTAACTGCCTCCCTTAATGGTAAGAAACTTGGCTTCCATTATTGACACTATATTTTCTTATTTGTTCAGTTCTGGTATACTTACAAGGTAGATTCAGAATTGCTAACTCATGCCTCTGTAAGAAACACATTTACTGACTCGAACACTGTATTTGTGTATAGGTTTTTTTTGTCTTTAGGATCTAGGCTTATTTTGACAATACATTTTATTTCCTCTCAAATTTAGTTTTCAAGGTGACCTTCTCCAATATGAGCTATAGTGAGATAATTATCACTCAAATAGATTTTTGGTGGTACAGGTTATCACTGGAGCACAGCAATGTGCAAACTGTTTGTAGACAACAAACATACTTGTAATCTGAAAGAAAAAAATTCACCTAAAGTTTGCTTATTTCATAATTAGAAGTAGACACTTTGGTATAACTTCACCATTTTTCCTAGTATCAGCTCAAACATCAATATTTCTGTGAAGTCTCAGAGCCACATACTAAATTAAGAGGGGAAGACTTTACCATCACAGACATTTTAGATTTCAATATAGAATTAATAAATCAAAGTGACTCAAAAGTTTACTGCAACTACCCTTTTGAATAGAACTTTCCTCCTTTAGAGAATTTCAAAATAGTCGATATTAATCCATATTATGTCTGTATATCTATATTTTTATATATTATGTGGTAACTTCTTATAAATTATTTGCACAATTTATAACCTCTGAGACTGATTTTTTCCAAGTTTGTACTTAGTGGTAATTTTTCAAATCTAAAGGATACACAAACAGTTCTTTAAAATTCCATCACAAACTCCTGTTCCAGTGGGAGAAAGATGGGCAATAAACAAAACAAGTATAGTGTGTAGTATTGGAAAATGGCAAATTATATGGAGAAAAGAAAGCAGGAAAGGTAGGTAGGAAGTGTTAGCATTTCCCATCCTGTTTAATCAGGATGGCCAGGGAAGGTATTATTGAAAAAGTGACAATTATGCAAAGACTTTGAAGGATGGGAGGGGAGAATCTGGGGGTACAATCAGCATGCAGACCTCAAGGCATGAATGTATTTCAAGGACTAGCACAGAGGTCAGGATGGCTGAAGTGAAATGAATTACAGGGGCTTTTAAGAGCTGAGGATGGAAAGGTAGTGAGGTGGGTACAGGGGCAAACAGAAGCAGGCTGAGAGTGGAGTGTCTTGAAGTTAATGTTAGGGCTATAGTCTTTATTTTATTTGCAGAGGCAAGCAGTGGAGGCTATTGATCAGATGTGAGATGTGATCAAGATCCTGTTATTGCCAACTAACTATAACTCTTCCACAAACTCAATTCCATGCATCCTACTCTATGACTACCACCTCTTGTCTTTTCAGTTTATTTCCTCTAGAAACCCAACTTCAATGATTCTCTGATCCTGTGAGGACCTCCAATCCGTTGATCTCAGCTCCTTTCTCTCCTTTATTCCTTGATGTCTTCCCCTACTTCTTAGACTGGTGAAATCCTATGGTTGGTCAATCAGTATGATCATGCCATTGACTGCACCCAAAATTCCCTTGTCCTTCTTTCTTTTCTTTATAGTTGTTTGGCAAAATCATAACCCTGGTTAAATTTAGCTCCCCACATTTTATATATGAACTGGTGCAGCTAAATGGGGCAGGAGGGAAATCACATCTTCAAAAACTAGTCTTACTTTGAATTCATGACCATGAACCTCAAATACACTCTGAATGTCTCTAGGCAGTCATCTCAGGCTTTACACTCCCATGAGTGGTCTTCATGCTCCCACCCTCCTAGATGATTTATCACCTTCTTGTCCTGCTTGAAACCTGCAACACATTCTCTTTATCTTTCTCTTCTTGCTTACTATCTTACTAAAATAATTAAGAAAACAGAGGATCGTAGGGGAAGGGATGGAAAATAAAACAAGATGAAATCAGAGAGGGAGACAAACCATAAAAGAGTCTCAATCATAGGAAACAGACTGAGGGGTGCTGGAGGGGAGGGAGGAGGGGGGATGGAGTAACTGGGTGATGGACATTAAGGATGGCACGTGATATAATGAGTCCTGGATGTTATATAAGACTGATGAATCCCTGAACTCTACCTCTGAAACTAATAATACACCGTATGTTAATTAATTGAATTTAAATTAAAAAATAAAAGTAAATAAAAAATGTATAAAACAAAAAAATAAATGTATATGGAATTTAAAAAAAATCAAAAGCAACCTTCCACAGACTTCCATACCCATCTACCCACTATCAGTAGCTGCCTGATGGCTTGTGCTTTCTTGCCTGCAAACAGAAATAAACTTCAATGCTACTATCTAAATCTTACTCCTCTACCTTGTGCACTGGATCTCATTTTTCACTAAAGCATACCATTTCTTCCATCCCACAGAGTCAATTCATTTACTCTCTTCTGAAACACACTCATTAATATGTGGCTGCTCCCCTCATTAAAACAAGAACAACAACAATTAAAAAAAACAACAAAACATCTTCCTTCAATCCCTCTTCCCTCACCAATCCATTCCTTTACTTTGCTTTACAGCAGAATTCTACAGAAACATTGTCTCTGCTCATTGACCTTGTATTCTCTTTCCATTCTGTCTTACATTTATCTCCATTAGGATTTCATCTTGACCATCACCACTAAAATTGCTCTTGTCAAGGTCTTAAGGTCACCTTACCAAATCCCCTGCTCACTTCTCAGTCTTATGTTACTCGATCTATCATCATTATTTGTTAACAGTCAATTAATCATTGGTTTCCAGGACACCAAACTCACCTGGTTTTCTTTTTACCTTTTTGATGGCTCCTCCTCAGGCTTCTTTGCTGATTCTTTCACTGTTCCCTGCATCCTATTAATGGAGTCCCGAGAGGCTTAGTTCATGATTCTGTTTTATTGACACTCATTTTCTTGCACCTCACCTAGTCTCACGGTTCTAAATATTCTTCAGATGCCAACAACTGCTTAATTTATATCTCTAACATAGACCATTCTCTTACATCTTACTTCCATCCACTAGAATATTACTTTGACTGTATCTTGAAAATATATTCAGTATACTTAGAATTCGATCACTGACCATCAACTCTAGTTCAATTACGCTGATCTGTAGCCACCATTATTTCTCGCTGAATTATTACAGTGACCTCATAATTGGTCTTTCTGATTCAATCCCCCTGTGCATTTTGTCAGCACAGTGGACAGTGGACAAAATGAGAATAGACTCTATGAGGTACTAGTGTGAAAGCAGGGAAACTTGAAGAGAAGTTAGACAGCAGTAGAGGTGGTAGGAAGTGGTCAGATTTCAGATACATTTTGAAGGTTGATCCAATAGGATTTGCTGATGAGAGAGACAGAAGAGTCAAGAATACCTTCAAGGTTTTTGCCTTGAGCAGTTGAGAACATGGAGTTTGGTGAAAGAATGGGGATTCTACATTACCAGTAACTCTTATATGTTACAGTTTTTTTAAAGAAGCAACATGGCAACCTGTATCATAGGTCTTTAAATATTCATACTTTTTGAACCACTGGTCCTATTTTGATTTTTGTCAATAATAGGAAAAGGCTCTGTTTATAAAAATGGTTATTATAACATTGTTTACAATGGTACAAGATAACATGGAAAATAGGTACAACATAACATTAAGTGAAACATGAAATGATATATTTACTAATAGGAACTGGAGGGTATTATGCTAAGCAAAATAAGTCAGTGACAGAAAGACAATTATTGTATGGTTTCACTCATATGTGGAATTTAAGAAACAAAGCAAGATCATAGGGGAAGAGGGAAAAATAAAATAAGATGAAATCAGAGAGGGAGACAAACATATGAGACTCTTTAACTATAGGAAGCAAACCAAGGGTTGCTGGAGGGAAGGTGGGGAGAGGGGGTAATTGGGTGATGGGCATTAAGGAGGGCAGGTGATGTAATGAGCACTGGGTGTTACATGCAACTGATGAATTACTGAACTCTACATCTGAAACTAATGATTCACTATATGTTAACTAATTGAATTTAAATAAAATAAGTTAATAAAAAAGAATACTGTAAAATATTAATGGAAGTGGATAAGCCAAAATCAGTATTTGCGAAAATAAATCAGTTAATTATATTAGGCCCATGAGAAAATGAGCTATTCATTTTTAAGTTAAAATATTCTTAGTTTTTTGTTTGCCTATTTGTTTCTTATTTGAGTGTCATAACTAAGACCAAATTTTCCATTTTAGTCTTTATGACGTGTATCTTTGCGTTCTGTGTATTCACTAGTTGTTCAAGCCAGTAATCTGGGATTTTGCTTTGTCACATTTTACCTCTAATCCATCAGCAAATCTTGTTGGTTCTACCTTCTAAAACAAACAATATTCAAATAATTTCTCATTACCTTCACTGTTGCTACTCTGGTTCTAGTCACTCTGATCTCTCATTTGAATTATCATACTACCTTTTTAATTCATCTCCCTCCTTCTGACTCTCAATAGTCTATTCTTTATACAATGGTACTTTAAAAATAATATCTGGGGTGCCTGGGTGGCTCAGTCAGTTAGGCGTCTGCCTTCAGCTCAGGTCATGATCCCAGGGTCCTGGGATTGAGCTCCGAGTTGGGCTCCCTGCTCAGTGGGGAGTCTGCTTCTCCCTTTGCCCCTCCCCCTGCTTTTGCTCTTTCTCTCTCAAATAAATAAATAAATAAATAAAATCTTTAAAAAAGAGTAATATCAAATCATGTCACTCGTCTGCTCAAAACCCTACAATACTTTTCCATTTTACTGAGGGTAAAAGCCAGAGTCATTACAATAGTTCATAAGACCCTACATGATGCAGAACTCCTACTCTCTCTTTTTCTCTCGGTCTCTTTTTTTCTTGGTCCCTGGCCTACTGACCTTCAGACTGTTATTTTTTTATTTTTTACTTTTTATATTTTTTTTTACCTTTTGACCCTCTTCATCCATTTTTCCCAACCTCACCAATCACGAATCTGTTTTTTATGAGGTTGGTTTTTTTTTTATTTTTTTGTTTTTTAAGATTCCACATATAAGAGAGATTATATGGAATTTGTTTTTCTGTCTAACTTGTTTTTCACTTAGCATAATGCCCTTGAGGTCCATCCATGTTGTCACAAATGGCAAAATTTTATCCTTTTTTATGGCTGTAATATTCATTCTATAAATACACACCATAATTTAAGTATTCATCTGTTGATGGACACATAGGTAGTTTCCATATCTTGGCTGTTGTAGGTGTTGCTGCAATGAACATGGAGGCACATATATCTTTTTGAGTCACTGTTTTCATTTTCTTTGGATAAATACCCAGAAGTGGAGTTGCTGGCTCATATGGTACTTCTGTTTTTAATTTTTTGAGGAAACTTCATAGTGTTTTCTAGAGTGGCTGCACCAATTTACATTCCCAACAATGGTGCAGAAGGTTTCCCTTTTCTCCACATCCTTGCCAATTCTTGTTATTTCTTGTCTTTTCAATAGTAGTCATTCTAACATGTATGAGGTGATGTCAAATTGTGTTTTTGATTTGCATTTGCCTGATGATTAATGATATCGAACATCTTTTTATGTACTTGTTGGCTATTTGTATATCTTCTTTGGAAGAATATCTATTTAGATCTTCTGCCCATTTTTTTTTAATTTTTATTCTTTTGCATGTGACTATCCATTTTCCCCAACACCATTTATTGATGACACTGTCCTTTCCCCATTGTATATTCTTGCTTTCTTTGTCATAAATTAATTAACTATATATGCATGGATTTATTTCTGGGTTGTCTATTCTGTTCCATTGATCTGTGTGTCTACCATACTGTTTTTTTTTTAAGATTTCATATATTTATATGAGAGAGGGAGAGAGAGGGAGAGAGAACAAAAGAGCACAAGTAGGGGGAGGGGCAGAGGGAGAGGGAGGAGCAGGCTCCCTGTTGAGCAGGGAGCCCGAGGTGGGGCTCATTCCCAGGACCCTCGGATTATGACCTGAGCCAAAGGCAGATGCTTAACTGACTGAGCCACCCCAGTGCCCCAATACCATACTGTTCTAATTACTATAGCCTGGTAATACAGTTTGAAGTCAGGGAGTGTGATGCCACCAGCATTTTTCTTCTTTCTCAATATTGCTTTGGCTATTTGGATTTTCTTGAGGTTCCACATACATTTTAGGATTATTTGTTCTATTTCTTTGAAAAATGCCATTGTAATTTGGTAGGAATTGCATAGATTTCCAGGACTCCAATCCAGGAGTATGGACTTTTTTTTTTTTAAGATTTATTTATTTGAGAGAGAGAGTGCAAGTACGGGGGCTTGGGGCAGAGAGAGAGGGAGAGAGATTCTTAAGTGGATTTCATGCTTAGTGGGGAGCCCCATGTGGGACTTGATCACATGACCTTGAGACCATGACCTGAGCCGAAACCAAGAGTCAGATGCTTAACCAACTGTACCACCCAGGCACCCCTGGACTATCTTTTTATGTATTTGTGTCTTCTTCAATTTCTTTCATTAATGTCCTGTAGTTTTCAGTATACAGGTCTTTCATATTCTTGGTTAAATTTTTTCCTAGGATTTTTACTCTTTTTGATGCAATTATAAATGGAGTTATTTTCTTTATTTCTCTAATAGTTCATTATTAATGTATAGAAACAGAGCAGATTTTTGTGTCCTGATTTTGTATCCTGAAACTTTACTAAATTCATTTATTAGTTCTAACAGTTTCTGATGTAGTCTTATTGTTTTCTATAAATAATATCATGTCATCTGCAAATAGCGACAGTTTTATATCTCCCTTTCCTATTCCTTTTTCTTGTCTAATTGCTCTGGCTCAGACTTCCAATACTATGTTGAATAAAAGTGGCAAGAGTGGACATCACTGTCTTTTTCCTTATTTTATTTTATTTATTTATTTTTAAGATTTTATTTATTTGACAGAGAGAGACACAGCGAGAGAGGAAACACAAGCAGGGGCAGTGGGAGAGGGAGAAGCAGGCTTCCTGCAGAGCAGGGAGCCTGATGTGGGGCTCGATCCCAGGACCCTGGGATCATGACCTGAGCTGAAGGCAGATGCTTAACAACTGAGCCACCCAGGCGCCCCTCTTTTTCCTAATTTTAGAATAAAGACTGTTGGGGCACCTGGGTGGCTCAGCCGGTTGAGTGTCTGCTTTTGGCTCGGGTCATGATCCCGGGGTCCTGGGATCGAGTCCTGCGTCGGGCCCCTTGCTCAGCGGGGAGCCTGCTTCTCCCTCTCCCTCTGCCGCTCCACCTGCTTGTGCTCTTTCTGTCATATAAATAAATAAAATTAAAAAAAAAAGAATAAAGACTGTTAGCTGCAGGCTTGTCATAGATGGCTTTTATTATGTTGAAGTATGTTCCCTCCATATGTAATTTATTATGTTTTTATCATAAATGGAATTGAATTTTGTCAAATGCTTTTTCTGCATCTATTGACATCATCATATGATTTTTGTTCTTCATTTTTTGAACGTGTATCACATTGACTGATTTGTGGATATTGAACTATCCATGCATCCCTAGAGTAAATCCCACTTGATCATGCTGTGTGAACCTTTCAGTGTATTGCTGAATTCAGTTTGCTAATATTTTGTTGAGGATTTTTGCATGTATTATTCATCAGGGATATTGTCGTATCCTTGTTTGGTTTTGGTATCAGAGTAATGCTGGCTTCTGAAAATGAGTTTGGAAGAGTTTCCTCCTCTTCTGTTTTTTTTGGAAGAGTTTAAGAAGGATTGTTATTAATTCTTTGAATATTTGGTAGAATTCATCAGTGAAGACATCTGGTCTTGGACTTTTGTTTGTTGGAAAGTTTTTTTTGTTTTTTTTTTTAAGATTTTATTTATTTATTTGACAGAGAGAGACACAGCGAGAGAGGGAACACAAGCAGGGGGAGTGGGAGAGGGAGAAGCAGGCTTCCCGTGGAGCAGGGAGCCCAATGCGGGGCTCGATCCCAGGACCCTGGGATCATGAACTGAGCTGAAGGCAGACGCTTAATGACTGAGCCAACCAGGTGCTCCTGTTGGAAAGGTTTTGATCACTAAGTCAATCTTACTAGAATGGTTCTGTTCAGGTTTTCTATTTCAACATGACTCGGTCTTGGTAGTTTGTATGTTTCTAGGAATTTATCCATTTCTTCTGGGTTGTTCAATTTGTTAGCATATATTTATATTTGTTTATAATCCTTTGCATTCCCCCCCTTAGTGAGTCAGTTTCATTTATCTTTCCAAAGAACCAGTTCTTAGTTTCATTGATCTTTTTATTGTCTTTTTAGTCTCTGTTTTGTTTATTTCTGCTGTAGTCTTTGTTATTTCCTTTCTTCTCTAACTTCAGACATGTTCTTTTTCTACTTCCTTGAGGTTTAGTTAGGTTTCTTGAGATTTTTCTTGTTTCTTGAGGTAGATATTAATTGCTACGAACTTCCCCATTAGAACTGCTTTTGCTGCATCCCACAATTTTAGATATGTTAAATTTTCATTCTCATTTGTCTCAAAGTATTTTTAAATTTATCTTGATTTCTTTGACCCATTGCTTGTCCAGTGGCATATTGTTTAATATCCACATATTTGTGAATTTTCCAGTTTTTTTTGTGTAATTAATTTCTAGTTTCATACCATTGAGTTTGGAAAAGATGCTTGATATGATTTCTTTTTAAAGATTTATTTACTTGATAGAGATAGAGTGGGGGAAGAGGGGCAGAGGGGAAGGGAAAGAGAATCCTCAAGCAAACTCCCTGCAGAGTACGGAGCCCATCATGGGGCTCCATTCTAGGACCCTGAGATCATGACCTGAGCTGAAATCAAGAGTCAGATGCTTAACCGACTAGCCACCCAATTGATCTGATATCAATACTCTTAAATTTATTAAGACTTGTTTGTGGCCTATGATTTATCCAGAATTTTACATGTGCACTTGAGAAGAATGTGTATTCTGCATTCCATTTAGATGGACTGTTCTGTATATATTTATTAAGTCCATCTGGTCTAACATGTCATTGAAGGCTGATTTTTTAAATTGATTTTCTATCTGGATGACTACTTCATTGATGTAAGTGGGGTATTAAAATCCCTTAATATTATGATATTGCTGTCTATTTCTCCCTTTAGGTCTGTTAATATTTGCTTTATATATTTAGGTAGTCCTATGATGGGTGCATAAATATTTATAAATGCTGTGTCCTCTTGTTGGATTGACCCCTTTATCATTATGTAACACCTTTTTTGGTCTTTGATTAGTCTTTGTATTAAAGTTTATTTTGTCTGATATAAGTATTGCTATTCTAGCTTTCTTTTTTGGTTTCCATTTGCCTAGAATATCTTTTTACATTATTTCACTTTACATCTGTGTGTATGTGTACATCTAAGGTGAGTCTTTTGTAGGCAGCATATAGGTGGGTTTTTTTTTTTTTTTTAAATCCATTCAGTCACTCTATGTCTCTTGATTGGAGAACTTAGTTCATTTACATTTAAAGTAATTATCAATAGGCATGTACTCATTGCCATTTTGTTACTGGCTATTTTTGTAGTTCCTCCCTGTTCCTTTCTTTTCTTGGTTTCTTCCTTTGTGTTTCGATCACTTTCTTTAGTGGTATACTTATACTCCTTTCTCTTATCTTTTGTGTATTTGCTGTAAATTTTTGCTTTGTGGTTACCATGAACTTTAGCTTTTGCTTGTCTTTCATCTCTCTTTCAATTCTGAATGACAACTTTGCCAGATAGAATATTCTTGGTTGGGAGTTCTTTTTCTTTAGCACTTTGAATATATATTTGTACCACTCCTCCTGGCCTGCAAAGTTTCTGCTGAAAAATTTGCTGACAGTTTTATGGGGATTCACTTGTACATAACATGTTGTTTTCTTCTTTCTGCTTTTAACATTCTTTATCTTTAACTTTTGACATTTTAATTTTAATGTCTCTTGGACTCATCTTGTTTGCAGCTCTCTGGGCTTCCTTGTTCTGAATGTTGTTTCTTTCCTCAGGTTAGGGAAGTTTCAGTCATTATTTCAAGATTTTGGCCCCTTTCTCTCTTTCTCCTTCTGGGACCTGTGTAATGTGAATGTTAGCCTATTTGATGTCCCATAAGCCCCTTATGCTATCTCATTTTTTTCTTTTCTTTTCTTCTTTTTTTCTATTTGCTGCTCTGATTGGGTGAATTCTACCCAATCAATTAAGACTTGTTTTTTGCCCTTAAAATCTTTAAAAAAAAAAAAAAAAAAAAAAAAGACTTGTTTGTTGCCCAACATACAATTTATGTCTTTGAGTTGACTAATCTTTTCTTCTGCTTCAACTAGTCTGCTAACGAACCCCTCTAGTGTATTTTTCAGTTCAGTTGTTGTATTCTTCAGCTCTGTGACTTCTGTTTGGTACTTTATTATATTTTTCATCTCTTTGTTGAAGGTCTCACTGTGTTTATCCATTATTCTCCCCAGTTTGGTAAGCATCTTTATGAACATTACACTGAACTCTTTATCAGCTAAATTACTTATCTCTGTTTCATTATTTTTTTTTTTTCCTGAAGTTTTATCTCATTCTTTCATTTGGGACATATTCCTCTGTTTTTTCATTTTGCTTGACTCTCTGTGGTGGTTTCTATACAGCAGATGAGATAACCACCTCTCCAAGTTCTTGAAGGAGGTGAGCCTTGTTGGTCAACCCTGTCCCAGTTCTTTGTCCTCTCCCAAACCTTTGTGCTTGTCCAAGCAGCCTATCATATTTTTAATAGCTCCCAGTATTTGAAGATATGCCAAGACCTGTCAGTATCCTTAAGAGGAGGATCTCAGCACTCAGTCTGCTGGCCAGGGGATCTGGTGTTGTCTCCTGAGCTGCAGTCACAAAAATTGGAGCTGCAGATGAGTGTACAGAGTTTTTTTCTGGGAGATAATGGCAAGCTGGAGCAAGGTAGAGAGAGTGCCAAAATGATGTCCACAGCCTATGTTCCTTGAGAGGAGCCCCGTAATCTACTAGATGAGTGTCAAAACCGAAGCCAGCCTTCAGACTAAAGCTCCAGGACAAGCAAAGAGGCCTCCTTCACAGAAAGACTGGGGTTGTACCTCATTCTGCTATCTGCATAGTGCCCTGGGTTGGTGGGAGGGTAGCCTGTCAAAAACTGTCTCTCTAATTGCCATAGTCCTGTGGGGCCCAGGAGTATAAGGCCTCCTGGCCACTAGAGCCAGATGATCAAGGGACTTCCCGTGGACAGCAGCTGCCAAAACTGGGGCATCAGATATAAAAACCAAGACACCAGCCATGATGTAAATCTCACACAGACACTAGTGCTCTGGGGTGTGGCAGAGGGAGAGGAAAAGTTAGTGCCCTCCCTCCAAAGTCTCTGGAAGGATTACAGTCAGTTCCTAGATGTGTGTTTAATTAGAAAATATGCTATAGCCATAATGATTAGCTAATAGGCCTCCTTTACAGAAAGAATGAACTCCCAAGTCAGTTGCTTCTTACTGTGCCCTGGGTGTGTTAGCTGTTTAAGAACTCCTTATCCATTGGTTACAGTCCCATGGGACCCATGAGCAAAAGCTCCATTGGCCACCAGTGTTGGGCTACATAGAGGTGTTCCCTGGCAGCAATCACAAAAATTGGGGCACCAGACAGGAGTATGAGCTCCTTTCTGGGTGACACCAATTACTATAGTCCCATAGGACCAGGAATGCAAGTTTCCTTGGCCTCCAGAGCTAGATAGTCAAGAGATGTCCCTTGGGAAGCAGCCATAAAAATTGGGGACAAGATGCAAGCAAATGTTCCATTCTGGGAGATACTGGTGCTCTGGAAAATAGCAAAGGGACAGTGTGAAAATGGTGCCCACCAGTCTCCATCCCGGGAGAGTGTTCTAGCGGGCTCCTGGCTGTGTGTGTTAAATTAGATGCCTGACTGTCAGGCTGACACTTTAATATAAGTGAGTGTCCTTCACTTTAAGTCTGGGCACCTTTGGCTGTCTCTGAGCTTGGCCTGGGGCAAGTGAATCTGAGTACTGGGCCCTGTAAGGCAGTCTCCCAGGTCTCTACAATTTTATAGGTCTTGTTGGTTTTCAAAGGTAGATGTTTTGGGGGCTCGTGTCTCAGGTGCAGGTCTTAAAAGTCTTAGTGCCTGATGTGCCCTTCGCTTCTTGGGGAGAAGCTCCAGGTGTAAAGTTTTCTCCCAGTTGTGGATCACTGCACTGGGGATAGGGTTTATAGTGAGCTTGTTTCCCAGGCCCTCAGTGTGGTTTTCTTCTCATTTGTTCAATGTGTAGTCACCACTCAGCAGGCCTTTAGTGTTTTTTTTTGAGAGGAAATTATTCCACATGTAGCTGTAAACTCAGTGTGCCTATGGGAGGAAGTGAGTTCAAGATCTTCCTGCATTGCCATCCTGATTTGGAACTCTTGTTTTGAAATATTTTTTATTTATAAAAGGTAAATATGTTAGAAATATAATTTAGTGTTATCTCTTTAATTTAGACATTAGCTGTATCTTTTTATACATTTTTTTCCTAAAAGGCATTTACTTTTGTCAAGTGATGAGAAGTTTAACAACTCATTATTTAAATTTACAAAGATTTTTAATAGCTATTTATAAATAAGTTCTCACAGACTTCTACCCTGAGAGTTCTGTTTCACCCCAACAACCTTGTACTAGAATGCAGAATCAAGGGATTTGATTTCAAGGTCCAGCTCTGTCAGTTTTTCACTGTGTGATTTTGATTGAGGTAGGTAACTCGAATCAGGTTTTATGTTTGCAAAATGGAGATATCAATCTCTTTTCCATGTACTTGATAGAGTAGTTGTGAAGATCAAAAGAGATAATGTATTTTAAAATACCTGAAAAACTATAAATCACTACAGAATGTGAGGGATATGATAATTTAGGTTGAGATCACTTCTACTTCATTCTGAAAATTTTATCCTTAGGTCTTAATTATCATCTTCTGCTTCCAAAAGTGATGCTTCCCTTTGAATGCAAGTCAATTATCTTTAAAAAACTAAGCAATAATGGAAACATAGCTTTTCAAAATAAGAGCAAAATCATAGGATGTTAATAAACCATGTGATTGTCTCACAAAGATTAGTAAAAAAAAGTAGAAATAGGCATAATTTGTGGTATGATATTAGACATTCTAACTGTGCTCTTAACCTGAAAAAAGATAAGTCTAGCAAAAGTTACACAAAATTTTAAACACTTGAAAAAAGGAAGTAGCAGACTACTCAGTCATCTTATCTATATTTTGAAAGGTCTTTTGGATCAGGTGAAATATGAAATTACTTTATTAAAAACAGGTTAAATTTTCCATCTGGCCAACAGTATATAGGAAGGTGTCCTATGCACAGAGTCTCAGAGTGCAGAACATTATCTCATTAATCACCAGCACTTTCCTGAAGAGGAAGATTCACAAAGACAGTAATCCAGGTAGAACTGAAGAATAGAAAAATGCCAGGTTTACAATTTAAAAAGTTGAAATTATGGCTCTTTTAAGAGAAGCAGATTTGTGCAGCACGTGTTCAACAATCACAAACAAAAGGCAAATGAAAGGGTTTACTGGTCTGCAAGAAATCTTTGCATTCTCTCCAAAGCTGCATATATGTTATGGGTGATAAAATTCATCAGGATAAAAATAGAATGCATTGTAAATTGAGAGAAGCCAATTATTATTTTTGAAAGGACAACAAAAATTTGCCCAAAGTTTATAGCTACTGCTGCAAAAGCTATACAATAAAAGCAATGTGATTATACAGTAGTTTAGCTAAAAGCAAATCATCTGATGCCAGAGTAAATGGACAGAAATAAACTGCAAAGTATATCTTTGCACATAAAAATGGGAATTAGTTTTGGCTTAGATCCAAGCGGAACTAAATATAAAAAAGGAGGAAAGGCATGGTTTAAGAAGTTTTCCTTCACTCCAGACTGCAGCTCTCTTCTTTCCTAATTATGTGCATCCAGCTTTCTCTGCAGTAGCTTCTGAGTAGAAGCAGACTATGTCTGCCAAGAAGGTAGGTGACTTAACCATTTTGAATCTCAGTTCGGTCATCTATAAAATGAGAAAGCAGAAGATCTCTAAATTCCTTTCCAACTCTTCAAAAAAGAATACTTCTAGCTTCCAGTTTTATTGTTATCCAACTTAAACACCAATTTTAGGAGGGTAGGCTTCAAGTATTTTTGCTACAGACTGCTAAGTTGATTGTTCTCTAGGACTATTTCACATTTTAGTTTCTTTATTTTCTCTTGTATTGGATTCTCTGCACCCTTGATCCCATGTCTTTTTTTCCTTGGCCCAGTCCCTCATTTTGTTGGAACAAAATCTCCAGTAGGTCCTAACGAAGAAAAAAATTGCATGGGAGGTGAAAATTGAGTTCCTGCATATCTGAAAATGACTTTATTGTGTCCTCACTCGTAACTGATTGACTGGTTTCAGAATTCTGGGTTGAAATGCATTGGTCCTTCAGAATTTTAAAAGCATTTCTCTATGGTCCTTTAGGGCCTGTGGTGCTGTAGATAGGCCAAGTGCCATTCTGATCCTTATGTCTTTGTTTATGAGTCTTTTTCTCTCTGAAAGTTTTTAAGTTCTTCTCTTTATTTTCAGAGTACTGAAAAATGTGCTGTGGGGTGTTTTTAAACGTTTATTGATTTATTTTTATTGTGCCTGTTGAACTGGATGTTCATTCTCTTCTGTTCTTAGAAAATTTTCTTTTATTTTGTACTTTACAACTTTTCCCCCACTGTTCCCCTGATCTCTCTTTCTGCAATACCTATCAATTAGATGATTGATTCTCTAATTTTCCTATATTTTGTCTCTCATTTTCCTTCTCTGTTTGTTTTACTTTCTGGGATGTTCTCCTCAGCTTTATTTCCTAATCATGGCATTAAATTCTTTATTTCTGTCATCAAATTGTTCATACCCAAGAGTTCTATTTTGTTCCCTGAAAGTTCTCTCTTGGACTGTTCTGTACTTTCTGTCTTTCTGAAGAGCTTAATTTAATTTTATGTTTTACTGGAGTTTTTCTTGGACTTTTCCTTTTCTTTTGAGTTCCTTATAGCTATTAATTTGTCTTGGTCCTTCTTATTTATATTGGAGACTTCCCTAAAATGTCCAGTGAACCTTAGATGTCTACTCATAGTTAAGATAGAGTCCTTAAAAACCAGTTGGAAGCTATTTATATATTGGTAGGGTTTATTGAGGGCTGTTTTGTGGCTGCTTCAAACCCGAATATTCCCCCGAGGAACCTACAACAGTTAGTACATTTGTGGACCCTCCCTTAACCAGTGGCCAGTTTCCTCAGGAAAATTCTCCTTAACTTCTGACTGGCATGGGGTCAGAGTACATGGGAGCAAACTTGGCATCCCTCCTTCACATACTCCTGATGTGCCTGTGTCCTGACTCCCTAGTGTAGACCCATCGTCTCTGCCTAAGTAAGAGAGTAGCAGCTGGACTGTGTGGGGCTCTGGAGGTCCAAGTGCTTAGTAAACTCTACTGTCATCAGTCTCTCTTCCATATCCACCTTCACAAGTATCATTGGTCTCCAATTCCTAAATCTATCTAATGTTCTATGGCACTAATTTTCTTGATTATTTATCAGCTTTCTTAAATTAGGTATTTTCCAAATATCATTGATATCACTTTACTTCTGTAATTTATTTTGTTCTCTTTGTGTTTGTGTTTATTTTTCCTTTTTCTGTCATTTTAGTTGTCATTTTGCATTTTTGGGTAACAGAGTAAATCCGTATGTTTTTCCTTTCATGTTGAAGCATAAATTATAGTTAGCAAATTCTAGATAATAAAACAAACTAACCCTCCATTCTCTAGGTTTTAGTGATTAGCACAATAGAAGTTGATTTTCCTTTATGTAGTTGACCAAGTGTGTGTTCCTGATTATTGTCTATCTTTCCTCCATGTGATAATCCAGGGACCCAGGCACCTCCCATTTCATGGCTCATCTATCCCCTGGGAACTCTTTGTCTTTGAATCAAGCTGGCTGATACAAAAGAAAGCATTGAGAATACCTACCTACTTCTTCAAAACCTTGGCCTACAAGTCATAGGCATTATTTTTCTCTAATTTTATTAAGAAATTGCCACATGGCTGCAAAAAAGGGAGGGAACAGGAGCTGTTGGCTGCTGGGGAAACACAGTATTTTGCTTGCCAGCTAATCATCTCAGCTAGCCTTCCCTTCTGGCTACCAAATGTCCATTTGTACTCCCTTTTCCCCCATATATAGAACCAATTTACTCCCTTCTCAATGAGGATAGCCTAAATTTCCAATTTTATTTCTTTATCCATTTCAAAATCCAGTAAACCTGGACAATGTCAATCATTTATATCAGAGGCAGATATGGCTCTTGAAGGTTTGACAACTTACAGAGTAAAAGACAAGTTCCTTTATTTACTGACACCTTTCTGTGCACACACATACACAATGTATAATGATGGAGTAGTGGTACCTGTCTAGAAAGAGAAGAATTGATAAACTCAATAATTATTGGTTTGTAGCAGTGATAGAATCCTGATGGCAGGATTCTGCCAATAGAGAAAATTCCTTACTTAGGAAGTTTATTTATTTATTTATTTTTTTAAGAGTGAGCGAGCGAGAGAGAGAGAGAGCACAAGCCATAGGGGGAGGGAGGGAGGGGCAGAGAGAAAGGGAGAAAGAGAATATTTAAAAAAAATTTTTTTTTAATTAACATATAATGTATCATTTGTTTCAGGGGTACAGGTCTGTGATTCATCAGTCTTACGCAATTCACAGCGCTCACCATAGTATTTTCTGTCCCCAATATCCATCACCCAGCCACCCATCCCTCCCACCCCCTCCACTCCAGCAGCCTTCAGTTTGTTTCCTGAGATTAAGAGTCTCTTATGGTTTGTCTCCCTCTCTGGTTTCGTCTTGTTTCATTTTTCCCACCCTTCCCCTATGATCCTTTGTCTTGTTTCTCAAATTCCTCATATCAGTGAGATCATATGATACTTGTCTTTCTCTGATTGACTTATTTCGCTTAGCATAATACCCTCTATTTCCATCCACATCATTGCAAATGGAAAGATTTAATTTTTTTGATGGCTGCATAATATTCCGTTGTGTGTGTGTGTGTGTGTGCATACCACGTCTTCTTTATCCATTCATCTCTTGATGGACATCTAGGCTCTTTCCATAGTTTGGCTATTGTGGACATTGCTGCTATAAACATTGGGGTGCACGTGCCCCTTCAGATAACCACATTTGTATCTTTGAGGTAAATACCCAGTAGTGCAATTGCTGGGTGGTAGGGTAGCTCTATTTTCAACTTTTTGAAGAAACTCCATACTGTTTTCCAGAGTGGTTGCACCAGCTTGCATTCCCACCAACAGTGTAGGAGGGTTCCCCTTTCTCTGCATCCTTGCCAACATCTGTTGTTTCCTGACTTGTTAATTTTAGCCATTCTGACTGGTGTGAGGTGTTATCTCATTGAGATTTTGATTTGGATTTCCCTGATGCCGAGTGATGTTGAGCACTTTTTCATGTGGCTGTTGGCCATTTGGATGTCTTCTTTGCAGAAATGTCTGTTCATGTCTTCTGCCCATTTCTTGATTGGATTATTTGTTCTTTGGGTGTTGAGTTTGATAAGTTCTTTATAGATATTGGATACTAGCCCTTTATCTGATATGTCATTTGCAAATATCTTCTCCCATTCTGTCGGTTATCTTTTGGTTTTGTTGACTGTTTCCTTTGTTGTGCAAAAGCTTTTTATCTTGATGAAGTCCCAGTAGTTCATTTTTGTCCTTGCTTCCTTTGCCTTCGGTGATGTTTCTAGGAAGACGTTGCTGTAGCTGAGGTCAAAGAGGTTGCTGCCTGGGTTCTCCTCAAGGATTTTGATGGATTCCTGTCTCACATTTAAGTCTTTCATCCATTTTGAGTCTATTTTTGTGTGTGGTGTAAGGAAATGGTCCAGTTTCATTCTTCTGCATGTGGCTGCCCAATTTTCCCAACACCATTTGTTGAAGAGACTGTCTTTTTTCCATTGGACATTCTTCCCTGCTTTGTCGAAGATTAGTTGACCATAGAGTTGAAGGTCCATTTCTGGGCTCTCTATTCTGTTCCATTGATCTATGTGTCTGTTTTTGTGCCAGTACCATACTGTCTTGATAGTTACAGCTTTGTAATAGAGCTTGAAGTCCGGAATTGTGTTGCCACCAGCTTTGCTTTTCTTTTTCAACATTCCTCTGGCTATTCGGGGTCTTTTCTGGTTCCATACAAATTTTAGGATTATTTGTTCCATTTCTTGGAAAAAAGTGGATGGTATTTTGATAGCAATTGCATTAAATGTGTAGACTGCTCTAGGTAGCATAGACATTTTCACAGTATTTGTTCTTCCAATCCATGAGCATGGAACATTTTTCTATGTCTTTGTGTCTTCCTCAATTTCTTTCATGAGTATTCTATAGTTTTCTGAGTACAGATCCTTTGGTTAGATTTATTCCTAGGTATCTTATGGTTTTGGGTGCAATTGTAAATGGGATCAACTCCTTAATTTCTCTTTCTTCTGTCTTGTTGTTGGTGTATAGAAATGCCACTAATTTTTGTACATTGATTTTATATCCTGCCACTTTACTGAATTCTTGTATGAGTTTTGGCAGTTTTGGGGTGGAGTCTTTTGGGTTTTCCACATAAAGTATTATATCATCTGCAAAGAGTGAGAGGTTGACTTCTTCTTTGCTGATTCAGATGCCTTTTATTTCTTTTTGTTGTCTGATTGCTGTGGCTAGGACTTCTAGTACTATGTTGAATAGCAGTGGTGATAGTGGACATCCCTGCCGTGTTCCTGACCTTAGGGGGAAAGCTCTCAGTTTTTCCCCATTGAGAAGGATATTCGCTGTGGGTTTTTCATAGATGGCTTTTATGATATTGAGGTATGTACCCTCTATCCCTATACTCTGAAGAGTTTTGATCAAGAAAGGATGCTGTACTTTGTCAAATGCTTTTTCTGCATCTATTGAGAGGGTCATATGGTTCTTGTTCTTTCTTTTATTAATGTATTGTATCACATTGATTAATTTGCGGATGTTGAACCAACCTTGAAGCCCAGGGATAAATCCCACTTGGTCGTGGTGTATAATCCTTTTAATGTACTGTTGTATCCTATTGGCTAGTATTTTGGTGAGAAGTTTTACGTCCATGTTCATGAGGGATATTGGTCTGTAATTCTCCTTTTTGATGGGGTCTTTGTCTGATTTTGGGATCAAGGTAATGCTGGCTTCCTAAAATGAGTTTGGAAGTTTTCCTTCCATTTCTATTTTTTGGAACAGTTTCAGAAGAATAGGTATTAATTCTTCTTTAAATGTTTGGTAGAATTCCCCTGGGAAGCCGTCTGACCCTGGGCTCTTGTTTGTTGGGAGATTTTTGATTACTGCTTCCATTTCCTTAGTGGTTATAGGTCTGTTCAGGTTTTCTATTTCTTCCTGGTTCAGTTTTGATAGTTTATACATCTCTAGGAATGCAGCCATTTCTTCCAGATTATCTAAGTTGCTGGCATATAGTTGCACATAATCCGTTCTTATAATTGTTTGTATTTCTTTTGTGTTTCCTCTTTCATTCATGGTTTTATTTATTTGGGTCCTTTCTCTTTTCTTCTCTTTTCAGAACCAGCTACTGGTTTTGTTGGTCTGTTCTACTGTTCTTTTGTTTTCTATTTCATTGATTTCTGCTCTGATCTTTATTATTTCTCTTCTCCTGCTGGGTTTAGGCTTTATTTGCTGTTCTTTCTCCAGCTCCTTTAGATGTAGGGTTAGGTTGTGTATTTGAATCCTTTCTTGTTTCTTGAGAAAGCCTTGTATTGCTGTATACTTTCCTCTTAGGACTGCCTTTGCTGCATCCCAAAGATTTTGAACAGTTGTGTTTCCATTTTCATTTGTGTCCATGAATTTTTTTAAATTCTTCTTTAATTTCCTGGTTGACCCATTCGTTCTTCAGTAGGATGCTCTTTAGCCTCCATGCATTTGAGTTCTTTCTGACTTTCCTCTTGTGATTGAGTTCTAGTTTCAAAACATTGTGGTCTGAAAATATGCAGGGAATGATCCCAATCTTTTGGTACTGGTTAAGACCTGATTTGTGACCCAGGATGTGATCTATTCTGGGGAATGATCCATGTGCAGTAGAGAAGAATGTGTGTTCAGTTGCTTTGGGATGGAATGTTCTGAATATATCTGTGAAGTCCATCTGGTCCAGTGTGTCATTTAAAGCCTTTATTTCCTTGTTGATCTTTTGTTAGACCATCTGTCCATTTCAGTGAGGGGGGTGTTAAAGTCCCCTACTATTATTGTATTATTGTCAATGTGTTCTTTGATTTTGTTGTTAATTGGCTTATATAATTGGCTGCTCCCGTGTTAGGGGCATAGATATTTACAATTGTTAGATCTTCTTGTTGGATAGACCTTTTAAGTATGATATAGTATCCTTCCTCATCTCTTATTATAGTTTTTGGCTTAAAATCTAATTTTTCTGATATAAGGATTGCTACCCCAGCTTTCTTTTGATGTCCATTAGCATGGTGAATAGTTTTCCACCCCCTCACTTTCAATCTGGAGGTGTCTTTGGGTCTAAAACTAGTCTCTTGCAGACAGCATATCAATGGGCCTTGTTTTTTTTAATCCAATCTGATACCCTGTGTCTTTTGATTGGGGCATTTAGCCCATTTACATTCAGGGTAACTATTGAAAGATATGAATTTGGTGCCATTATATTGCCTGTAAGGTGACTGTTACTGTGTATTGTCTCTGTTCCTTTCTGGTCTATGGTACTTTTAGGTTCTTTCTTTGCTTAGAGGACCCCTTTCAATATTTCTTGTAGGGCTGGTTTGGTGTTTGCAAATTCTTTTAGTTTTTGTTTGTCTGAGAGAGAGAATCTTAAGCAGGCTCCTCACCCAGCGCAGAGCCTGATGTGGGGCTTGATCTTATGACCCTGAGATCATGACCCGAGCTTAAATCAAGATTCAGACACTTAATGGACTGAAACACCCAGGTGCCCCAGGGAACTTGATTCTGGAAGAAATTCTTTTGTTCATTGCTCTCCTCCAAAGCCTCCAGCACCCCTTCTTGTCCATTATCTTTCATAGGCACACTTGAAGTGGGTGTTGTTAAGTATATCATACTTTGTATTTGCTTATGTTTTCCAGCAACTTTCTGTTTACTTAAGTTTACAGGGGGGAGCCCCTAGAATTGTTTAAAAGTCTTAACAGTAAAAAGGTTTTTGAGGATATGCTTGTTGTGTCTTTGGCCAAACATCTGACTTATTTGTTTTCAATCTGTTTCATTGTCAGGATTCAACCCCCAACAGTGCAGTTTTCTAGATACAGTTCTCCAATATGTATTATTTCTTTGGTCCTAGTCCTTATATTTTTTTTCTCATTGTAATGGTGGTTATCTTGAAGCCATCTGAAACAATAGTTTTGACATAGAAGGCAACATACCTAATCATTTTTTATAAGGCTAAACTCTTTTTAACCAGGACATTTTAACAGGTTTTAAGTTTTTAAAAATTTATTTAATGTTTTTATTGAAGTATAGTTGACACGCAATGTTACATTAGTTTCAGGTGTACAACATAGTGATATGACAGTTCTATACATTACTCACTGCTTATCACAAGTGTAATCACTGTCACATTCAACGTTATTACAATATTTATTATTGACTATATTCCCGATACTGTACTTTTCATCTTTGTGAATTATTTATTTTATAAATAGGTTAACAGTTTTTTTCCCCCACAAAGTACTTTTAAATGTCATCTCCTGCTTATTTGAGGTCTAGAAGTGGTCAGACCTTATAAACTTTTTTTTCTTGCCTCGTAAACCAGCTAACTTTTGCCTGAGCTCATCTCTTTCTTGTAATATCTTGCTAAATCTAGTATTTGTCATCCAAAACAGTATCTTATTCTGGATTTTTCACCTCTTCTGCAATCAAATTCTGGATTAATTCTATCTGCGGTGATAAATAGACCCCTGAATTTAATGGCTTAACACAAGTAAAAGCTATTTCTTCTTCATGTAATAATTCCTGACTGGTGGGAGGCTTTCCTCTATGAGGAATTTCAGAAACCTTGGCTCCTTCCATTGGTTCTCCCACTCCCCAGAACCAGCCAGCAGAAAGGGAAGAGCACATGGAGAAGTTCATGTGCATCTTAAAATCTGTGTAGACAGTAACACACACATTCCACTCACTGTCTATTGGGAAAAACTGGAGACATGGGGCCAATCTAGATAGTTACATGTGCACCTGGGAAACATAGCTTATTGTTATGCACAGGCTTCCTCAAAACAATTCTGTAATGTGGAGGGGAAAGGAGAAATTTTGGTAGACAACAGTCTCTCTCTACCACATTTGTAAGGAAGCAGAGATGAATTATCTGCCATACCAGTCTATTTTTCTACCACTTGATTTCAGCATTAGTCAAAAAATATTTATTTCAGAATTCTTTGTATCGTTAAAAGTCTTCTCCTTTAATGGCACAAGAAAGCTGTTTTTATTTCTCTTTTCTTTTTAATTCTTTGTATTGTCTCTAACTCAATAAAAAGAACAGTTATTTGGGGTCCTATTGTATTAGTTGTAGGAGAAATTTGTTTTAATGCTGAAAAACTTAGTTGTATAAGATGCTTTGAAAAAGCTCATGACACTTTTTCTTCTCTTTGAGAATAGTTTCTGTAAGATATAACCGTGGTCCTTGGTCAAGGCTATTGATACAAACTGAGCTACCCATTCTCTTTTAAAAAATTGAAATATGGGGGCACCTGGGTGGTCAGGCATTAAGCGTCTGCCTTCGGCTCAGGTCATGATCCCAGGGTCCTGGGATCGAGCCCCGCATTGGGCTCTCTACTCAGCGGGAGGCCTGCTTCTCCCTCTCCCACTCCCCTTGCTTGTGTTCCCTCTCTCACTGTCTCTCTCTCTGTCAAATAAATAAATAAAATCTTCAAAAAAATTGAAATATGAAAACAGTGAGACCTAGTGATTATGATTGATTAGAGCTGAGTCACTTGAGTTGTAGTTTTCTAACAATAAATGTGTCCTTGAAATCCTTGCTGAGATTCCTAAAGCTGCCTTATTTTCTTCCTTTCCTGACCTTTTTTGTTCAATTCCTTCTGCAACATCTTGAGAAATAGCAGCACTCTTCCAATATATTGTCTCATATTTAATCTAGTAAGAGTATCTGTTTCCTGTTGACTACAACCCAGAGACCCTTAATTAGTATCCCAGGGAAAACAGATTTATTGTGGGATCTTCAATATCTGTCCATTATCCATTGGCATTTTGAAGATTTTTTTTCTCATTAATTCTCATGTTAATGGCTTAGATTAACTATGTTATAGTATGGGCTATACATCTTTTCAGAAGCCCAAGAAGTGATTTCCTTGAACTAGATAAATGTCAGCTCCTCTGTTGAATGGTGTGAAGTTCACTCAAAGTCTGCCTGTGTTTTTCTTAACAACACCATGGTCATAGGAAAAGAGGTAACACTTTTTTGGGATGGTGGCATTATAGAGAGTAAATACCTTGCTCAAAGTCATATAATAGGTAACTGAATATTCAGAGATGGAATCTTAATCCTTACCTGCAAAATTTCAGAGCCAAAGTTCAAGACCTCTAGATACACAACATTTTATGTGCCGTACATTTAAATAGATCCTAGGAGATTGAAGATAAAATTTAAAAAAACTCTGCACTTTGTTCTTTAAATCCTACAGTCTATTAGGTGATATCAACATGATATGGTGGCTAAAGAGAAAGGTATACTGAAGATTATGGAATGTGGAAGAGAAACCTGCATCCACACATGGGTGTATATGCTATCTTATTAACTACTTTCTGGCTGTTTTGGAACTCCATTTTCCTTTTTTCTTTCTCTTGTTGCCTACTTCTGTGAATTGGTGGTTTTCTGTGGTGGTACCATTTGATTCCCTTTTCTTTATTTTTTGTGAATTTACTATAGGTTTTTGCTTTGTGGTTAACATGAGGCTTACATAAAATATCTTATAGATGTATCAGTCCATTTTACATTGAAAGCAACTAATCTTTGATCCCATATAAAAACTCTACCCTTTTGCTCCTCACTGTTATGTTTTTAATGCCACAATGTTTTTACATTGGTCATTCATTAAGAAATTATACTACTGATAGGTAGTTTTAATACTTTAACATTTATAATATAGTTAAGTGATTAACATATCATCATATTACAGAATTAGTGTTCTGAATCTGACTACCTATTTACTTCTACCAATGTGTTGTATGTGTTTGTATGTTTTGTATATTTTGTATGTTTTCATGTTACTAATTAGTGTCTTTTCATTTCAGTTTGAAGAACTCCTTTCAGTATTTCTTATAAGGCAGTTTTACTGCTGAAGTCCCTCAGCTTTTGTTTGTCCATTTTTTCTGAAGGATAACTGACAGACTATTCTTGGATGGCAATTTTTTTCCTTCAGCACTTTGAATACATCATCCCACTCTCTCCTGACCTTAAGGTTTCTGCTGAGAAATCTGTTGATAGTGTAAGGGAGCTTTCTTTGTATGTTACAGTCTTTTAGGATTCTCTCTTTGTCTTTGATTTTTGACAGTTTAATTCTAATGTGTCTTGGAGAAGATCATTTTGAATTGAAATGATGGGTGCTCTTTTAGCCTCATGAACATGGATGTCCAAGTTTCTTCCTGGTTTTGGGAGGTTCTCAACCATCATTTCTTCCAATAAGCTTTGTGCTTTCTTTTCCCTCTCTTCTCCTTCTAGAACTCTGATGATTCTGATATTGCTTCCACAGATTATTTAGGTTTTCTTTGCTTTTTCACATTTTTTTGTTTGTTTTCCTGTGATTGGGTTATTTCAATGTTCCTATTCTCTAACTTGCTGATTCTGTCTTCTGCCTAATCTATTCTGTTATTGATGTCCTCTGTTGCATTCTTCATTTCATTCCTTGATTCTTCAGCTCCAGAATTTCTCTTTGGTTCTTTCTTTATTTCTGTTTCTTTGTTCAATTCCTCATTTTGTTTGTGTATTGTTTTCCTGATTTCATTGACTTGTGTTTCTGTGTTTTATTGTAGCTCATTGAATTTCCACAAAACTCTTACTTTAATGCTCTGGGTGCTTCAGGAAAGGAATGAGTTTCTTTAGTAGCATTCTGCAGAGCTGGGTGCTCATTCACTGTTCTCCACCCTCCCCCCCCCCCCCGTGTTCTCTAAACTGTGCCACCTTTATGGGGAGGGGTGATGTAGGCAGTTTCTCTTACCACTCTAATGAATCCAAACTTTTTTTTTTCTCTGACAGAGTGTTGTAACTTCTCTAGAAACTTGGATTTCCACAAGTGCTCTCATCTCTCAGCATCCACCCAAGTCAGTGTTTTCCAGGTGCTTTTGGAGCACAGCTGAGAGGAGCTGGAGCCAGTTCACAGGCTTTGGCTAGTTCCAGCCCATACTGGGGTCTGTCTGCCTATTACCCAATTCATAGTGGGCTAGACTCCTCCTGGGTCCCTTAATGTATGGTGCTGGATCCCACAGCTCCCATAGAGGAACTTTTGTTCATGCCTAGAGGCTGAATTTTAGATGTTAAAGGGGGGACAGAAATTAGGGACCTCTTATGCCACCATGATGCTGATATCACCTATCTCCATGTTTTTGATCAGTGCTTTAAGAAATAATCTTGGGTTGCCTGGGTGGCTCAGTCAGTTAAGCATCTGACTCTTGACTTTGGCTCAGATCATGATCTCAGGGTCCTGGGATGGAGCCCTTTGTTGGGCTCTGCATTCAGCCTGGAGTCTGTTTCTCTTCCTCTCCCTTTGCCTTTGCTCCTACTCATGTGTGCTCTCTCTCTCTCTCAAATAAATAAATTAATTAAAAAGTAGTCTTAAAAAAAAGTATAAAAGTGGGATCATTAAGCCAAAAGGAATCACATAGTTTCACTCTTTTGTTTTAATTTTTGGTTTCTTTCTAAATAGATTGTATGTTCTTTGATGATAAATCCAAGTCTTATTTATGGATGAGTTCTCTTCATCATTGAAACAATAACTTGCATGTAGCAGGCAGAGGGGCCATTGCTTCAATTTTCTCCACATCAACTCTACTTCTCCATGGAAGAAATTGATAATTAAATCTCTGTTATCTAGAACAGTGTCTGGTCAATAGTAGATGCTCAAAATCTGTTGAATGAATGATTAATTCTAGCTTAAAATTTTGATCAGGCTATGTTTACTGATGGGCAAGGTTACTGTGTGATCAGAATCATAACCTAATGGCCTTCTACTCTTCAACATCATTGCTTCTAGGAGCTGGAGGTGTATATGTTGAGCCAGGCAAAATTTTGGGGATAGGCTAGTTATTTAAATTTCCTCTTTTTTTTTGATGCTTGCCTGAGTTAACTGCTCATCATCCTGAGTTTATTTATCATGGGCCTTGCCAAAGAATTCTGATGTTTTACAGACTCTGGCCTGAACCATAAGCACTAAGTTTTTTTTTTTTTTTTTTTTTTTACCATGTAATTCTGTATTAGAGGATTAGGATATGACTCAGATTAAGACAAAATGGTGGGGTATTTTTTCCCCACATTGGTCACTGTGTGTGTTTGTGTGTGTCCACATGTTTCAGGAACCATGAGGAGGGAAAGTAGGGATTTTGTGGAGAAAGATTCAGGCATTCTTAGGCATTGGCTGCAATACCATAAATCTCATCTTATTTTTAACAGTAATCATGCAAAATCACTTTTGACTTTAATACACTTGAATCTTGACAAGTTTAGAATAAGAATAAATTAGACACCACTGTGAATTAGTTTGGAGGGTTATGTAGGGTATATGCAGACCTAAGCAAAAAATTATTTTAGAACCAGTTTTGTCTTAACATGTTTTGGAGAATATCCAAGTTTGATTGAAAAACAAAATACTGAACTAAATTAGTACTGAAATTGAACAGTTTGTATGTCAATTACCATCAAAATAATTATTCAGCCTTTTTCTTTTTAAATTCTTCCATTGGTAGCTTAAAACTTCACATTGTAGATTTTCCCCAACCCTTCACTTTGAGTAGATCTTGCAAACTTTCGATGGGTTTGTCTTTTCACAAGATTTCAGGCACTATGGAGTCTGCCTTGAACATAGTTGGATATCCCCACCCTTTTTTTTTGCATTAATAATATAAGAGAACATCCCTCTTAGCTTAGAAGGATTGATACTTTTTTTGCTTTCTACCTTTGTTTATAGAAAGAATAGATTAGTAAAGATAAAATCAGAGAGAGCAGCAAGAGACTGGCCTATTTCAGCTCCCATGACTTTCTCTTCCCTTGTCTCCATTACAGCTGGACCCCCAGGTTTAGTATTGGTCACGCTTGAAGTTCATCAGGCAAGGGCAGTAGGACTTCAAAAGCTGGTCTAAAAGAGCTCAGAAGTTAGCTTGAGCACACAAGGAGGAGGACTAAAAGACTGGAGAGGAAATGATGTGATGTTCTGAGGGAAATTATTTCCCTCTCTCTTTCCTTTGTGGCCTTGGGTAGTTGGGGTGTGAGAGATAAGAAAATACTGGAGCAATAATGTTTAATTTTCATTATTAAATTAAAAATTTTGAAAATGATATTACACTGAGAATAAAATTCTGATCTTTCTCTACTTTAATGTGGGAATTGTCCTGCTTCCTTTTTTACAATAATAATGTTTCAGGTGCTTATTTTTGACTATTTCTCTGGTAAAGTATTGAAAGTTTTATTCTTACCAATAGTCACAATAAAGATAGGTAGACTATATGCTTTTGTTCTCAAATGGTATTTTGGTATTATAACAAATTTTGAAACCTGTGATGCTTACCAAACAAGGAGCATAGGAACAGAAACAGTTTTCTCATATCATAGTCCATGATGCACAAGAATTTGGACATAAACATGTGGATCATGTTTCAACAGGTGTGCATTTTAAAAGATCATATAGAACGAACCTAACTCTCTTTTGTCATATAAGCTAAATGACATTTCCAAATCCATTTATTTTTTTTTTAGATTTTATTTATTTATTTGACAGAGAGAGAGAGAACAAGAGAGGGAACACAAGCAGGGGGAGTGGGAGAGGGAGAGGGAGAAGCAGGCTCCCCGCTGATGCAGGGCTTGATCCCAGGACCCTGGGATCATGACCTGAGCTGAAGGCAGATGCTTAACCGACTGAGTCACCCAGGCACCCCTAAACAAGTATTTTTGAGCACCTAGCTAGACACTGAGGATACAGTTAGAAATGCTTTCAAAAAGAACCCTAGAAAAGTATTTAGTCACCAAAACTTACTTAAATTTCATATTAAATTTGTCAGGTATCAGTGAGATTCTAATAATAAATGATCATCTAAAATATTTATGTAGGTTTGTAAATTAGTCCTTTTGAGTCGGTCTAGCCTATGAATAGTCACCATGTTTGTAAATTGAGGGGTTTTGCGGATATCCCCAGTTGTGAATAAATATCTTTGTCACGGTCCTACCAAGGCTCATTGTCCACCATTAAAGCCATATTACTTTGAGTTATTGGTTTAATTTCACACATATTTACTGAACACCAATTACGTACCAGCCAATGTGCTAGATATTTAGAGTACTCAGAAATTACTTAAGATTATGAGAAAATTATTAAGCTTTGCAAATCCTTAGAGTGAACACACTCTTCACGGGAGGTTGCACTGACTTATATCTGAGAGCAAGAGGCGGGAAGGAGGTGTGCCACAGATGTTAGGAGGAAGGTGAGATAGTTGAATCAGAAACTGGAGAGAGGCTTTTAGGATACTAAACTAAATTTAATATTTGAAAGAAAATATCATGAAGTATCTCATTTCATTTACTATAGTGATTTCATATATTATATTTATGAATTCAGTGATTTGCAAACTGAAGAATCTGTAAAAAATTCTCTCCACTCTTTGGTAGTTCTGATATGGTTTATAAAGTTTTAATGCAATCTAATTTTTTAATTGGAAAAGAATGAAGTTGCTTGATATTTAAATAAATAATAATCAAGTAGCTCAATAAGATGTTAGCAGAATGAAACTGTCTCTCAACAACATGATGCCATGCCTAAACTTCTTTTGCAATAATAGACTATTTAGAGATAACATTATTCAAATGCATTGAATTTGACACTGAGTTTATAGTTGACTTGGAACAGTAAGATCATTTTTACTTCATTTCCATTTGTTTCTATGAACTCTTGTGTTGCATAACTTCTAGTTCATCTTAAAATCATTGGTTCTATATATTAAAAAAATTGAAAGTCATACATATTTCACAGCAGTGCAGTTTTATTAGATATTCTGACTTTGGTTGTTTACGTTATAAGAAAACCCATCAATTTTCTGAATTGTCTCAGCCAAATTGAAGTCTACAGGTATTACAAATGAAAGAGACAAAAACTCCTTGCTTATATTGAAGTTTCTGCTCTCAAATTAATATATTCTGGTCTCTTAAAAGCAAAAGAAATCTGGACATATAAATGCACAGATAAGTTATCCTCCTGTTGGCTGATTAATGTGCATTTTTTTAGCTCTGTAAATATGAATTTACATAATAGTTGCTAATGGTTTTGAAGAAGTTGTTAAGGCCCAACAGGTCAATGATCCATGATTTCTAAATTCCTTAAACACATTATTTGCATAATTTACCTTTCAAAAATTTCATAAATGCATATTTATAGGATAGACTAGGGTTTAATATTTATTGCCAGTTCTATGCTTCATAGTATAGAAACCACATTAGTTTATTGGTTCTTGCACACAGGCTCCAGGGACATTTTTGACTATTAAAATTTTAATGAATCAGAAGCCAGCTAGCTGGAAAACTTCAAATATTTAGATTCTCCCATTTAGGTGCATGTTGTACATAATAATTTTATAAGCGGTGAGTCAGTAAATATGTGTTTCATACCTACATACCTGCTATGTACACTGTGTTGGAAACCAGAGTTACAAATTGAATAAGGCATTGACTCTTTCTTTGCTGAGCTCTCATTTAGTTGGTGAATTGATAATATTGTTTCATTTTTCTAAAATTCATTCTAGGAGAAAGAGACAAGTATAAATATGTGAGGATAAAATCTTTATTTAAAAGTTCATCTGTAGGAGTGCCTGGTGGCTCAGTTGGTTAAGTGTCTGCCTTCGGCTCGGGTCATGATCCCAGGGTCCTGGGATCGAGCCATAGGTCAGGCTCTCTGCTCAGTGGGGAGCCTGCTTCTCCCTCTCCCTCTGCCTGCAGCTCCCCTTGCTGGTGCTCTCTCTCTCTCTCAAATAAAGAAATAAAATATTTTTAAAAAATAATAAAAGTTCATCTCTACCCTAATGTTCTAGCATCACCAAAGCTTTTGTTCTTTCTTACACACCGCTTTCCTCTCCATCTACCCTACTCCTTTGTGAAAATTACCAGCCAGAACAACAGGATCTCTCTCACTGGTTGCTGTGACCGTGGCTCGCCTCATTTTCTTTTTCATATTGTTAAAAATCTCTCATCACTTTCTCATAAATTCAAAGTTTAAAAGCATCACTTCATTGTTGGTGATGTTAATTCAGATCACTTTACTTTACTTCAATTCTGCAGAGTATAGTGTGGTTCTGATTAGTGCAGTTTATATCAACTCCCCAAATGGCTGATGGTGAGCAGTGCTTGGCCTTCAGTTTTCTGTCAGTTTTTCCTCTGTTGATCACAGTGGAAAAGCAGGTAAGAATAGCATGAAGGTCTGTAAATATATTGTCTTCATGATATGTGGTATGTTTAATTTACATAATGATTGACCTTGTCCTTCTTTACACTGTACAATTTTTGTGGAATTTTCTTTATTAAGACAGTGTTCTAGGGCGCCTGGGTGGCTCAGTTGGTTAAGCGACTGCCTTCGGCTCAGGTCATGATCCTGGAGTCCCTGGATCGAGTCCCGCATCGGGCTCCCTGCTCAGCGGGGAGTCTGCTTCTCCCTCTGACCCTCCCGACCCTCCCCCCTCTCATGCTCTCTCTCTCTCCGTCTCTCTCTCTCAAATAAATAAATAAAATCTTTAAAAAAAAAAAAGACAGTGTTCTAGAAGTTCTTTTTATAACCCTACCTCTTCCTTAAAATTACATATCTGTGTCTATATAAGCCTTTAAATATATTTAAATATATTCAAATAGAAACATATTCAAATATATTCATATATAAGGCTACATGGACACACACGTATATATATATCTCAGTCTCTGAACAAAGCACATTATGGTCAACATAATTTAAAAATATTTTTTATTCACTGGTTTCTTTATAATCCTCCGACTCCACTCCCAAGTGCTCCCAATTTCTTTGTTCCCCACACTCTCCCCACTACTACTCTCATTTCCATTTTATTAAAAAGATTTTATTTATTTGACAGAGAGAGAGAGAGAGAAAGAAACAAACAAAGAAAGAAAAGACAAGCAGGGGGAGCAGTAGAAGAAGAGGGAGAAGCAGGCTCCCCGCTGAGCAGGGAGCCCGACTTGGGACTTGGGGCTCGATCCCAGGATCCTGGGATCATGACCTGGGCTGAAGGCAGATGCTTAACCCACTAAGCCACCCAGGCGCCCCTACCACCTCATTTTTAAATTCTAATTCTTTATGTAGTGGAAACTTCCATTTCTTAATGTTATTGACAAGTTCTTGGTAAACAAATGCTACTATAAAGCTTTTTATTTCTAACTTGGTTAAATATTTGCAGTTCAATTCACCTCAACAAATGTTTCTATTATTTCCTTGTTAGTAAGCAAAATACCATAAATATTGGGTTTTCAAATGTAATTTAAATTATTGAGCCTCTGTGTCTTCATCTATGAAGATGTTTTGAAGAAAGATGCACTAGCAAGATAAGGAAACGTCAGCTCTCTTTCTTCACTGAAGAAAATTTCACAGAATTTTAAATTCTGTGCCTGCACATTTTTGACTTATAAATGACAGGTTGAAACTTTTAGGGTTGGGAAGTCTTTCAGGAAGAATAAGGCATTTGTTTGACAGTGTCATCACAAGTTGTAAATCATAATTCCATGCTCCTCTCCAGGTTTTTGGCAACCCGGATAGAGGGTGAATTAGGAGAGGAGAGCTGTCAGTAACATGCAGGTTATGATTCCAAGTCCTTGGTCTAGCCAAGGCCAGGTTAGATTCCCAACACGGGCCGCCTTCGTTTTCCTGACTTCTCAGAATTGTCATGAAAAGCTTTGTCTGCTTCTATTGAAAGAATCCACACAAACCTGCTGGCTGAGATTTTCATTCTTACTGTATTTTGCAATGTTTACTCTCCATTTTTTCCTTATTAAGCTTTCACTGTCTAATCTAGAGATGACGAGACATTAGCAGGTGCTGCAGTGACACCTTTTAATCTTCTTCTGTCACTCTTTAAGCTGTTATTTCAAGATTACTTCACTCACCTTCTCATCTAAATTTCAGCTTGTTTCCACGTATTCAGTGCACTGTTTTTTGGGGGAGAGCATGTATGAGGGATCTTTTCAGAGAGCCAACATATGAAATTTCTTTTGAATTGAAACGCTTTTCGGTTTTTTTATGCACTACCCACCCCTCCCTGAGCGGACCATCAGTGATCAGGAAAGCAGATAAGAGCAAAAGAATAAAGTTAAGAAAAAAAAATTCTGGACCAAGTATCCAATTGAAGGTCATCTATTGTAAATAGTTATCATGTTTCCTTTTTAGTTTTCTTTAATCTGGAATAGTTCCTTAGTCTTTTTTTCCCATAACCTTGACATTTTAAACAAATACAGGCCAGATATTTTATAGAATTTACTTGAAATTGGGTTTGTCTGATGTTTCCTCAATATTAGATTGAGGTTATGTGTTTTTTTGGGGGGGGAAGGGGTAATAAGAAAGATACAATATTGTCTTTCTCACTGCAGGATATCAGCAGGCACATGATGTTGATTTGTCCCACTGCTGATGATGTTACATTAATCTCTTGCATAGGGTGATGTCTGCTAGGTTTCTTCACTGTAAGTTACTACTTTCTTCCATGTGATTTTTAAGTCTCTTGTAGAGTGTACATTAAATTATGTCAATGTCCTGCTTGTCATGAAACTTTTACCCACTGCTTTTACTATCCAAATCAGCAAAATTTGAAGACTGGTAATTAGGTAATATTATTATAATGTTAATTTCCTGATTTGGTAAGTATAACATGTTTATGTCAGATAATGTGTACATCAGAACTAAGCAATGAAACATTTACAATGAAATAGATATATAATTACTAATTCTATGAAAAACTTTGAAGGAGGCAAACAGGTTGTAGTGTTGGTGAATAATAAGAAATCTTCTTATATAGCATGGTCAGGGAAGGCCTCACTAAGTACATGATATATAAGCCAAGTTCACTATGATACTGAGTAACTTAGGCAATAAAAAGATTAAACTAATATCATATAAATAATATTTACTGAATTAAATGGCACATTAAAAAATCATTCACTATAGAAGGTTTATCCCAAATGCAATGCTAATTTTCTTTCAGATACTCTATAAATGTAATTTATCTCATCTATATGTCCATTAAAAACAAAGATATTTAAATAAGGGATATAACTTTTACAAATGAAGATTCAAATTATTATTTCAATCAGTATGATTATATGTAAATGGAAATTCCAAGAATGAACTAAACTCTTAGCAATAATAAAGGGGCTCAAGATAATAGAAAGACACAAGACAAATATAAGAAATATCAATATCTACACTATTTAGAGGTAATATCGAGCTAAAAGAAAATGGTAAGCATTTCTATGCCAATAACAATGAAAAATCTTAAGCAACTAAAAATAACTCTTGTAAGAAATGTGTAGGAGTTATTGAAATAAAGCATAAAATTTTATTAAGAAAAGTAAGATTGGACTAAACAGGTCTGCCATAGTAAAGCAATAGTACTTTATCCTTCAGGCCAGAATTTACAAATTTGGAATTCCTGCAGATAATATTAAAGAGTGAAGAGTACAAAGGGAAGTATTTTGCATTCTTTAAAATTATACTCCAAGAATCAATAGTCTGAGCACCATAATGAACATCTGATTGGGAGGACAAAAGAGAGGGTGAGAAGTATGGCCACACAGAAATATGCATTCTGTTGAAAGGCAGCAATGTTACTCACCTCCTGCTGAGTTGATTCCATGTGGGATTTTGGGCACAATTCAAATTCAATGTTGTCAGATATTATACTTTTTTTTCAAGAGGTTCCACAAATTTAAAATTTTATATAGAGTGATCTGATTTGTGAATTTTGACAACCATTTCAAGTTTTTAAAAGAGCATTTATATGCACCAATATGGTGAAGACCAAACAAAATATATCTGCAAACTGGATCTAGATCGAGGAACACAAGTTTGTGGACCTCTTTTAAGCAATGGGAAGAATAAATGTCTAACCAAAAAACTTCATTAATATTCTATATCTAGTTTGAGGCCCAGCCACTGATCAAAGGGTTAGAATACAATAACATGCAGTTGGTTACTAAATTGTAATATAATGTGAATGCCCAATTGCCTTTGATGATTCAGAAGGCACTCTAATTTTTGGTGAAGCCCCAATTTTGATAACTGAATTTAGTTTTTCTATAGAACAGAAGTGCAATTAGTTTTATAATGTGTCAATTAATAGAATGTGACACATCATCTTTTTATTCACTAATTTAAAACAATTTTGAGTGCCTACTAAATGCCCCCACTATTTAAGGCACAGGGGACAGAGCATTGACAAGTATAGCAAAAATTTCTGCCCTCAGGCAGTTTTCATTTGACAGTTAGGATAAGGTCATCATTTCTATATACTATATCACATTGTCATATGCTTTAGAAATAGTAATGGTACCTTCAAGTGTTCCTGTTTTGAAAGATAATTATATTCTGTTGGACTTTCATTAGCTTCTTCTAATGGTGTCCTTGGCCCCAGTGCTCAATTCATTAGCTTGTGTTAATTAGAATTCCAGAAATATACTTGAAATGCCTTAACCTCAATTTTATAAATGAAATTATTGGCTGCATGTTTAAACATTAGATACTACACTTAATTTATGAATGGCCCCTGTGAGGTGGTCTATACTTAGATGTGACTATGGGAATTTATACTATATTTGGCAAGCCATTCATGCCAACTTAACCTGACCTATATAATCCTCAAATTAAACGGTGACTTAAGTTTTTACATAAACTGTTTTTCTTTAATATGGCTAACATGGATTGGAAACAGAGAGATTATGTGAAATAATTGCTACTGGGGGCATAACAGGAAAAATACTGAACATAGAACAGTGATAGGGGTACATTGCCTCTTTATCTGTTTACAGAAACCTCTTTCAGAGTTAAAGAAATTTCTTTCAGATCAATTAAAGGGAGAAATTCTGTAGAGGTAGTTTGATATTCTTATATTGTACTTTCAGTCTTTAGGGAAGAAAAATGAGTAAAGAGTAATACTCATAGATCTATAAGATACATAAATAATCAAGACATGCCACAGACATGAAACACTGTGAACAAGTAAAATGAATTTAGAACCAGTTTGGACAGATTGGGACCACAAGTTGTATAAGTGGGTAAAAATCTTGATCAGATTTTCTATAGTATCACTTCTAGAATTGGGTCTGGCAAAGGGACACGGGAGCCAAGGGAGTTGGCCTGGAGCTAGAGTGTGGTAGCAGTAAATAAGGAAGGAAGGAAGGAAGCAAGACAGGAAGGCCAGAGACTTGGCATGAAAATATAATAGATACATCATTCTTATATAATGCCCAGTGCCCATTACATCATGTGCCCTCCTTAATGTCCATCACCCAGCCACCCATCCCTACCACCTCCCTCCTCTCCAGCAACCCTCAGTTTATTTCCTATGATTAGGAGTCTCTTATGGTTTGTCTCCCTCTCTGGTTTTGTCTTGTTTTATTTTTCTGTCCCTTCCCCTATGAGCCTCTGTTTTGTTTGTTTCTTATATTCCACATATCAGTGAGATCATAAGATAATTGTCTTTCTCTGATTGACTTATTTTGCTTAGCCTAATACCCTCTAGTTCTTATTTTCAAAATCTTTGGTTCCAGGAACATACCTGGCTGTTTAGCAGCAAGGCCTCTTGAATTGTTTATGTTGCTCTTTCCCTGGTTGTTTCCATGATTGTCTCCTCATCATGCAGAACGTAGCTTAAATGTTATTTCCTGAGAGAGCCCTCTCTGAGCCCTCTCTAAAAAGTTTCCCACCCCTTTTCATCTTTATCACCATTCCTTGTTTATTTCCTTTAGGGCAGTAATTAGCATTTTAATAGATTCATTAATTTATTGACTTGCTTGTTGCCCATCTCCCTTCATTAGAATGTAAACTTGATGAGGGCAGGGACTTCAGATTATTCTTCATTGTGTTCTTGCAGACTAGCACAGTGCAGGGAATGGAAGAGCTTCCAAAGAAATATATGTTGATGCATTAATCAGTTTGAAAAAATTAACTAAGGGGCGCCTGGGTGGCTCAGTAGGTTCAGCGTCAGACTCTTGGTTTTGGCTCAGGTCATGATCTCATGGGTCATGGGATCGAGCCGGCCTTAAGCTCCACCCTCAGCTGGGAGTCTGCTTGAAGATTCTCTCCCTCTGCCCACCCCGGCATTTTTATCTCTCTCTCTCAAATAAATAAATAAATAAATAAATCTTTACCAAAAAGAAAAAAATTAACTGAAACGACTGGTTCATAGACTCTGCTGTTTAGGGCAAAGTGCTGGGAGAAAGGAACTGCTATGTATCTGGTTCCTGGGTCCTCCTCTGATCTCTTCTCTCAGCACTTAGCCCTGTGGGCTCCAGATGCACTGAGCTTGCTGCAGTTTCTTCAATAAGCCACATGCTCTCCACCTCAGATCAGCAGCACAGTGCTGTATCCTCTGATATGCCTTATGGTCTCTGCTATCCTGTGCCCAACTAATCTCCACTCGGTCCCCAGGCATCCCACCAAATTTCAGCTCTTCTGCGGAATCTATGCTGACATTCTAGACTGAATCAGGTGGTTGTTTCATAAGTTCCTGTACTCTCTGTATTAAGCCTTTAATAGCACTTTGCATATGATCAGAATTGGCTCTTTTACTTTTCTGTCGTTCACATAAGAAATAAACTCCTAGAAAGCAGAGAGACTGAGACTTGTTCAGTCTTTTCTCAGCGTGCACCAGGGATGCTTCAAAATAGGTACTCAGTTTATAATTGTTGAATGAAAAACATGCATAAGTAAGTGAATACTGATAGAGAATATACTACAGAGGAAATAGTATCTTTAGAAAAAAATGTTTTGGAGATGGAATGGGCAAACAGCAATCTGTAGAGAGAACATTTTTTTTTTTTTAATTTTAATCAGGTGATAGGTTGTAAGAACATAGCCTGAGGAAAATGGCAATAATAATTTTGTGTAGGCATATCAGAAATGAAGGAATACACAATGCCCAGGCCACTGTAGGAAGAATCTCTTAGTGGGGGTGACAGAGTTCTGACTGTAATGCAGAAGGGGATACTGGCTTTCCAATGAGGAGGTTATGTTGATGAATACAGATATACCTGTACACACAGAGGTGACACCTAACATACAGTGGGAAACTTGATGCAAATCATTACTATTACTCTAGAACATGCTGGGTATTGTATTACTGTGCTTTCTATACATCATATAACACAATAACCTATGTTCTCTCTACTTTAAAGATAAGATTGGGGGAACCAGGACTTGTTCCCATCTATGGCAGTTTTTAAAACTGGTGTTCTTTCCTTTAGTTCCATTACTTGTCACTGTGAATAAACAAGGAAACAACTTAAGTGAATTTTAACATTGAAACAATGTGGTTACTTAATGTAACTGTCTGACTTAAAAATATTGAAATGAAACTCCTGATTTATAATCTACTTAGCTGCAGAGAATGATGTGTGGGCTCTGAGTCTTAACTCCACACACTCTGATAGAAAATAATATTCATGGAGTTTTAATAGCTTGAATCTTAATATGAAAGTTTTGATTTAAAAAAACTTGGAAAAAACTGTTCATTGATTTATAGACTGCATACTGAAAAAGTACAGAAATTACAAGGGTGCAACTTGATTAATTTTTACAAATTAAACACATGTGTGACTGTCCTAAGAATGTAGATGTTGTATATAATAGGGTAAAGTCAGGATGGCCATAGGAAGAATAAGAAGGAGGCTTGGAAGGAAGGCATTTTTCATACTCACAAGTTCCAGAGGTGGGGGTCACCATGTGCCATGTAGGGCCACAGGGTAAGCACCGGGTAGTAGTCAGGTAGCAGAAAACAGGAGCCAGGGGCAAGTCTAGACCAGAGCCTGTGTTGGGTTTTCCACAGGAAAGGCAAGGCAAATCAGAGTAAGTAGTAAACTTACTGATTTAAAATCTTTAGTGATATATGCCTATTGAGATTGTCTGTTTCTTCTTGTGTGAGTTTTGGCAGATTGCATCTTTCAAGGAACTGGTCCATTGCATCTAGGTTATAAATTTATTGGCATTGAGTTGTTCATAGTATTCCTTGATTATCCTTTTAATTCGGTGGGATTGGAGTAAGGTACCCTCTTTAATTTTTGTTATTAGTAATTTGTGTTCTCCAATTCTTTGTTTTCCTGGCTAGAGCCTTATTGATTTTATTGATCTTTTCAAAGACCTAGATTTTGATTTTGTTGTTTTTCTCTATTAATTTTTTGTTTTTTTGATTTCATTGATTTCTGTTCTAATTTTATTTCTTTGCTTCCTTTGGATTTAATTTTCTTTTCATTTTCTAGTTTTAGATGATTGATTTTAGATTTTTTTTACAAGATTTTATTTATTTATTTGTGTGAGAGAGAGAGAGAGAGAGATCACAGAGGGAGAGGAAGATGGAGAGGGAGAAGCAGACTCCCCACTGAGCAGAGAGCCTGATTAATTGATTCTAGGACCTCGAGATTTGAAGGCAGATGCTTAACTGACTAAGCCACCCAGGCACCCCATTTTTTTCCTTTTTAAATATATTCATTCAATGGTATAAATTTCCTATTTAGTACAGATTTCACTGTATCCCATAAATTTTGATAAATTGTGTTTCTATTTTTATTTAGTTCAAAATATTTTAAAATTCTTTTGATTTTTTTCATTGACTCATGTATTATTTAGAAGTCTGTTGTTTAATCTCCAAGTGTTTTGTGATTTTCTACCTATCATTCTGTTACTGCTTTCTAGTTTAGTTCCACCGTGGTCTGAGAGCAGACGTATGATTTCTTTTTCTTTTTTTTTAAATTTTGTTAATGTGTGTTTTATGTCCCAGAATGTGGTCTATCTTGATGAATATTCCCTGATATTTTGAGAAGAATGTGTATTCTGCTGTTGCTGTATCACATAGTGTATAGATGTCCATTATATCCATTTGATTTATGGTATCATTGAGTTCAAATATGTCCTTAATAATTTTATGTCGGCTGGATCTATCCATTTCTGAGAGAGGTGTTGAAGTCTGCAACTATCATAGTGGATTCATGTGTTTCTCCTTGAAGTTTTTCAGTTTTTGCCTCATGTAATTTGTCATGTATTTTGATGCTGTGTTGCTAGGCATATACACATTAAGGATCGGTACATCTTCTTGGGGAATTGACCGTTTTATCATATATAATGCCATTTTTAAATCCATGATAACTTTCCCTGCAGTAAAGTTGGCTCTGTCTGAAAGTAATATTGCTACTCCCAGTTTCTTTTTTTTTTTTTAAAGATTTTATTTATTTATTTAACAGAGAGAGACACAGCGAGAGAGGGAATACAAGCAGGGGGAATGGGAGAGGGAGAAGCAGGCTTCCCGCGGAGCAGGGAGCCCGATGCGGGGCTCAATCCCAGGACCCTGGGCTCATGACCTGAACCGAAGGCAGACGCTTAACAACTGAGCCACCCAGGCGCCCCCCAGTTTCTTTTAATTAGTGTTAGCATGGCATATCTTTCTCCATCCATTTACTTTTATTCTATATGTCTTTATATTTAAATTGATTTTCTTGTAGAAAACATGGCTGGGTATTATTTTTGCTTTTGTTTTTTCTTTTTAAAAATTTTAATTGCACTATAGTTAACATACACTGTTATATTAGTTTCAGGTGTACAATACAGTGATTCAACAATTCCATACATCACCCAGTGCTCATCATCCCCCACCCACCCCTCTGGTAACCATCAGTTTGTTCTCTACAGTTAAGAGTCTGCTTCTTGGTTTGTCTCTCTTTTTTTCCCTTTGCTTATTTGTTTTGTTTCTTAAATTCCACACATGAGTGAAATCATATAGTATTTGTCTTTCTCTGACTGACTTATTTTGCTTAGCATTATACTCTCTAGCTCCATCCATGTCTTTGCAAATGTTAAGATTTCATTCTTTTTTATGGCTGAGTAATATTCCATTGTATGTATATACCATATCTTCTTTATCCATTCATCTATCAATGGGCACTTCCATAATTTGGCTACTGTAAATAATGCTGCTATGAACATAGGGGTGCATGTACACGTTTGAATTAGTGTTTTTGTATTTTTTGGGTAAATAGGTTGGGTCTTAATTTTTGATCCACTCTGACAACCTCTGTTTTGTTCTTCTATACTTTTTCATTCTTTTGTGCTTTTAATGGAGCACATTATATGATCCCTTTTCCTCTCTTTTCTTAGCATATCAGTTTTACTTTTTTACTTATTTTAGTGGTTTCCCTAGAGTTTATGATACACATTTACAACCAATCCAAGTCTAATTTCATTTAACACTATACTGCTACACGGGTAGTGTGAATACTTTATAATAACAGAATAATACTAATTCTTCTTTCCTGTCTCTTGTATCATACTGTCATTCATTTTACTTATAGGTAACTACATGTAGAGTTGACCCTTGAACAACATGGGGTATAAGAGGTGCCAACTCCCCTTGCAGTTGAAAATCCACATATAACTTTTGACTTCAAAAACTTAACTACTAATAGCCTACTGTTAAAATCTTACTGGTAACATAAACAGTCAATTAACACATTCTTTGTATGTTATATGTATTATAAACTGTATTCTTTCAATAAAGTAAGCTAGAGAAAGGAAAATGTTACTAAGAAAATCATAAGGAAGAGAAAATATATTTATAGTATTGTACTGTATTTATTGAAAAAAATCTGTGTATAAGTGTACCTGCACATTACAAACCTGTGTTCTTCAAGGGTCAACTATATATATTAGATAACCATATATATATATATATATACATACATGAGCATACATGATTGAATAACCTGTTGCTGTTATTTTGAACAAACTGTTATATGTTAGATCAATTAAGAAAAAGAAAAATAAAGGTTTAAATTTTATTTTTACCTATTCCTTCTCCAGTGCTCTTGCCTTCTTAATGTAGATCAGTTTCTGGTCTGCATTGCTTTCCTTCTCTCTAAACAACTTCTTTTAACATTTCTTGCAAGGCAGGTCTACTGGCAACAAATTCACTCAATATTTTTGTTTGCTGTGAAAGTGTTTATTACTCCTTCACATTTGAAGGATAATTTCACAGGGTACAGACTTCTAGGTTGATGTTTTTACTCTTAATACTTTAAATATTTCAATCCATTCTCTTCTTGCTACATAATTTCTGAGAAGTCAGATATAATTTTTATCTTTGCTCCTCTTTTGGTAAGTTTTGTTTGTTTGTTTGTTTTCTTTTGTTTTGATCTGACCCTGAGATCAAGACCTGAGCCAAGATCAAGAGTTGGAAGCTCAACTGACTGAGCCACCCAGGCTCCCTTGGTAAAGAGTTTTCCCCTGATTTTTTTTTTCCAGGATTTTTTCTTTATCTTTGATTTTCTGAAGCTTGGAAATGATATGCTTAAGTGTAGGGTTTTTTGTTTTGTTTTGTTTTTGTTTGTTTTTTGACATTTATCTTACTTGGCCTTCTTTGAGCTTTATAGATTTGAGGTTTGGTATCAGACATTAATTTTGGGGAAATTCTCAATCATTATTGTTTCAGATGTTTTTTCTGTTCCTCTGTCTTCTCCTGGTATTCCCATTATACATATGTTACATCATTTATCATTGTCCCACAGTTCTTGGATATGCTGTTCTGTTTTTTTCGGTCTTTTTTCTCTTTACTTTTTAGTTTTGAATGTTTCCAATGAGATATCCTTAGACTTGGAGATTCTTTTCTTAGCTGTATCCAGTCTAGTATATTACTAGTCCATGAAAGGGATATGTCATTTTTGTTATAGTCTTTTTGAGCTTTAGCACTTCTTTTTGGTTCTTAGAATTTCCATCTTTCTGCTCACATTGCCTAGTTCTAATTTTTTTTTTAAGATTTATTTATTTATTTGAGAGAGAGTGAGAGAGAGAGAGCACATGAGCGGGAGGGGCAGAGGGAAAGGGAGAGAATCTCAAGCAGACTCTGCACTGAGTGCCAAACCCAATATGGGGCTCAATCCCAGGACCCTGAGATCATGACGTGAGCCAAAACCAAGTGTCAGACGCTTAACCGACTCTGCTGCCCAGGTGCCCCTGCCTATGTCTTCTTGCATGTTGTCTACTTTATCCAACAGAGCCCATAACATGTTAATCATAGCTTTTGTTTTGAATTCCTGTTCTGGTAATTCCAGTATCCCTGACATATCTGTGGTTTTGATGCCTGCATTGTCTCTTCAAACCGTTTTTTGCCTTTTAGTATGTTTTACATTTTTTTCTTGATAGCCAGACATGATGCACTGGGCAAGAGGAGATGCTATAAATTGGTAATGTGGTGGTAAGGTGTCAGAGAAAGGAAAGTATAGTCCTGTGATGATGTGTCAGTCTTTGAGTCATCTTGTCCCTCTAGACTGTGAACTTTACACATGTTTCTCAGTTCCTCTTCCCCACTTACATGTGAGAGGATGACGGAGGGGGCTGGAGTCAGGTCTTTCCCTTCACTTGTGGAAAACTGTACCCAGCTGGAGTTGGTTACTTCCCTTCTCCAGGTCGGTCAGGCTCTGATTAATTAGTTTCTCCTGCCGGCAGACCTTTTAAGAAGAGATGCTCCAAGGTATTTCAAAATGGTTCCTTTATCACTCCCTTTACCAGAGGCACAGGGGATTTTTCTCCAATATTTACTGTGAGATAGAGGAGCTGGAGGTAAAACTCAAAAAATGTAGGGTCCCCTGATGATTGGGTACTCTGGAGTTTTTCTCTCTCAGCCTGTCCACTCTGAGCTTCCAGGAGTTTGTGAATTACAGTTCAGGTTTCCCTACCTTGTACTGGTTCCTGTGGAGGTTGCTGTTTCTGGATTCCTGCTCAGGTGATTTGCGATTCTCTGAATTCCCCGGTGGGTCTCTTTAATTTTGGTGGTAGCAGTTTGCTCTGTGACCTTCTCTTATGGAACTAGGAAGAATTGTTGCTTTTTCACTTTGCTTAGCTTTTTACTTGTTAGGATGGAGTGGCAACTCCCAATCTGCTTACATGCTGGGCTAAAAATTCCTCACACAACTTTGATATTAATCTCTCATCAGCTTTTGATACCACACATGTTTTTCTCCCATTTCATTAACTGTCCTTCATTGAACAGAAACTTTAATTAAAAAATTATGGTGCAATACATATAATGTTTATCATCTTAACCGTTTTTAGGTGTATAGTTCAGTAGTGTTCAGCACATTCATATTGTTGTGGATGAAAGAGCTTCTAGAACACTTTCATTTGAAAGGTGGAAACTCCATACCCATAAACAACAGTTCTCAACTCTCCCCTCCCCCAGCTCCTGAAAACCACCATTTCTACTTTCTCATTCTGTGAATTTGGTATTTCAAATAAGCGTAATCATACAGTATTTGTCTTTTTGTGATTAGCTTATTTCATTTAGTTTAATGTCCTTAAATTTTGTCCATAGAAACTTTAATTTTGATGTAATCAAATTAATCATTGAATTTTTGCATTACCAATTATATATTTGAAACTTTAAGGGGGCTTTCTCTTCTTTAGGTCCCAAAAACTCTCCTACACTTCTGAAACTATAAAAGCTACATATATGTCAATTTTGCAAAGATATGTTATTAGTTTTACATTACACATTTAAACCTTTATTTCAATAGGAATCCAACTTCAAATGTTTGTGATTTTACACAGGTATTTAGTTTTATTTTCCCCAAATAGTGAACCAGATATTCCAATACTGTCTATTAAACAATTCTTTCTTCTACCAGTATTTGTAGTTTCATGTGTATCATTTTCTCATATGTGTCATCTGTCTGTAACTTATATTTTGTTCCACTGATCTACCCATCTGTTGCTATACCAAAACTATATTGCTTTTTTTAAATGACCATTCATGTTCCTTTATTGTTCCAAATAAATTTTATAGTAACTATATCAAGTTTCTCAGAATAACCAGAATTTTGCTTAAGATCACATTTTTTTTTTTTTTTTTTTTGAGGAGGGGGAAGTGGCAGAGGGAGAGGGAAAGAGAATCCCAAGCAGGCTCCATGCCCAGCACAGAGCCCCATGCAGGGCTCGACCTCATGACCCTGAGATCATGACCTGAAATCAAGAGTTGGACACTTAACCGACTAAGCCACCCAGGCGCCCCTAGGATCTCTTTAAATGTATAGATTAATTTGAGTCATCCTATTCAAGAGCATGGGGTATCTTTCCATTAATTCAGATCATTTGTGTTGATTGTTAGAGTTTTAACATTTTTTCCATAGAGATTTCATCAATTCTTATTAGTTCATAGATACTTTGCAGATAAGAGCCATCAATTTTAAATTTTATTTTCTGGTTGAGTATTGTAGATGTACAGAAAATTAATTTTTATATATTTCACTAACCCGTATGTGTTAAGCCTTTTGTATATATCGTGGCTATCACCTAGAAGACTTTGTGACCAATTGAGCTAAATTAAGGGCTTAAATTGATCAGAGTGGTTTAAGGCAAAGACTATACTGAATTCCTCTTACACGCTGCCCAGTGTGCTTTCTGCTTCATCTCTGCTTTCAGCCAATAGTTCTACACAGGATTTGACCAACTTTATGCTGGTCTTTTGTTTCCTGTCCTGGAGCTTCTCTGGCTTAGGGGATGGGATGATTATGGGAGTACACAGGACACTCAGAGTAACTCATAACTACTGGTGGACAATTTTGAGATGCATTCTACAGTTTCATTGAGCATCAGTTATCTACACTGGTTTACAACCTAATAACATGTCTTTACATTGTCTTGTCTCACTTTTCTTTTTTTATCTTCTGTATCTTATATCCCCAGAGATACAGAACCAGTCAGATTTGTGTATGTATAAATTTATTATAAGGAGTGAACTCACATGATTCTTCAGCATGAGTTGGGTCAAGACATAGAAGTCTATGCTTCAGTTTGAGTCCAAAGTCAGGAAAAAGCCAATATTCCGGTTAGAAAGCACTCAAGAAGGAGGGATTCTCTCTTACTTGGTGGCGGGCCAACCATTTTGTTTTATTTGGGTCTTCAACTAATTGGAGAAGGCCCACTCACATTTAGGGGCAGCACCTGCATTACTAAGTTTACTGATTTACATGTTAATCTCAGCCAAAAGCACCCCCCCCCGAACACACACAAAATAATGTTTGAACAGATATCCGGGCATCCCATGGCTCAGTCCAGTTGACACATAAAATTCACCATCATGCCCTCCTCCCTAGTCCTTCACTTTTGCTCCCTGGCATCACCTATGAAGTAATCCACCTGCATACCAACCCTGTCTGGTTTTCAGGTAAGACCTGAGCTAAGACATCCATGTAGTGTTTAATATGTGGAGTAAGGCTTTGATTATGGGTGCTAATACTGGTGCAAGAGATATTTATGATTGTTGTAATTGCTGTCTATGTTATTGAGCAATAATAAATAGTGTCATATATGCATATATATTTTCTGCTCTTCTTTTGAGTTCCTTTGACATTTAGAACTGCTTTATGTGAAACATAATTCTAGCATTTTTCCAGGCATTAAAGCTGGGTGTCCATTTGAACATATGGATACTCTTTTTAAAGGGAAGGATAGCACCCAAGAATGTTTCCAAATTTCTGCAGTCACCCCTTTCACAAAGTAAAGAATAGCAGAGAAGTCATTATAATGTGAGAAGAGGAAGAAAACATATCAGATTTTTGCTCTAATTCGACATGCTGAGTTTAGCTAAATTTATCCTAAGAATAGCTGCAAAATGCTGGTTGCTAATAAGACCCATCATTACCATTAATGGCTTGAACAGTCAAATTCACTTTTATTTATTGAATGAAAGAAAAACTGTTAAAATCTTTGAATAACTCAACATGGTCTAAAGATTTAAGAAAATTGTACTACTTAACATATTTGCACTAGAAAAGAATTTATTTTTCCTGATTGACAGTGTGTGTGTGTGTGTATACACACATACATATTTGTTTTAGCTTCATATGAATTAAAAAGACCTACTTTTCTGGTACTGTATAGCCTTATTACAATAAAGCTTCATAGCAAGTGATATTTATTATATAGTAGAAGTATTGGAATAATGAAAGAGGGATTATATATTGCTTTTGTGTACACTTGAACTTTCAAGCTGCCTATCAATTGGAAAGATTTTTGGCTCTTAGCAATATTGACAGCCCTTTTTTGTAGCTGACTATTGGGAAATGTAGCAAAATAATTGACACCAGTTAACCTCTGACATTTTCCTTTAAATCACGCAGTGTTATCGTCTGTTGAGTGAAGGCAATTCATTTCTATCCTGGATTCTTGATTCTATCCAGCCAATCATGCTGATACAGCAGTATTTAAAATGAAGAGAGGGAAGCTGTGCAAAGTTCTGCTAAATTTTAGGTTTGTTCTAAAAATTTCTGAAGATAATATATACAAATCAATGATTGCTGTGCCACTAAATGGAAGTTTACTCAAAGAGGAGCCGGATACTTAGAGGGTGGACAGCCAATTGTCACTCGCTTTCATGTTGGCGACCCTGAGTGCAGAGGATTCTTTTCTACTAGAAGTTTAGGAGAAAGGCTATCAAGCCTCTGAAATTTAAAATTTACTAGTAAATGCTCAGAAGCTAACTAGTATGATACTAGGTCCAAGTTGGTCTTTTCAGGAAGAATAGAAAAGGAAATAAATCTGTAATTGACTTAGTTTAGTCTTGTTGAAAGCCAGTTTAAAAATCTAATCTAGATGTAATTAAAAGGAAAAGCAAACAGGGGCGCCTGGGTGGTGCAGTTGGTTAAGTGTCCAACTCTTAGTTTTGGCTCAGGTCCTGATCTCAGGGTCATGGGATTGAGCCCCATGTCGGACTCCACACTGAGCCTGGAGTCTGTTGGAGATTCTCCCTCTCCCTCTCCCTCTGCCCTTCTTGCTTGTGCCCTCTCATTCTCTCTCTCTCAAATAAATAAATAATCTTAAAAAAAAAAAGCAAGCAGTATGATTCCTAAAAAATATGGCATTAACTCCGATGTGCTTTCTTTTTATTTATTGCTGGTTGTCTATGATACAGATGGTAATTATTCAACGTTGTCAAGAATTTTTGTGTTTACTATATGAAAAATTTTTGTCACTGAATAATGGAAGGGTTAGTAGGTTCTGGATTTCCAGGTACTGAATTCAGTTACATCTGGATTAAAGTTCTGACCCTGTGATTTATCATCTGTGTGACCTTGGGTAGATTATTTAATTTACATGAGTTTTAGTTCCTACATCAGTAGAAGAGGAATTAAAACACTTACCTCCCAAGATCACTGTGAAGATTAGAAGTAGTATATGCAAAATAGCTGGCACAAGGTAGGTTCTCAGGTATTAGTAGCCATTCTGAGGTTTATCATCCAAAGGTTAGACATTCTGGGTGTCTTGGGGGCCCTGCAGAGCTGAGAAACAGAATGGTCTCCCTACTGCATCTTTGTCATGGATTTCAATTTCATTATTAGCTGTACTCTCTCTAGTCAGGGTCATATGTGTACTCAGATGAAGGACATCCATGGATGGGCTTGCAGACAGCAAGCAGGAAGACTGAGCTACCTTTCAACCTAGTTCATGGGCATCATTCTAGCAAGTGTAAGATCCTTTAATGTTTGGTTTATAGCTTAATAGAAAGATTTAAAGATTTTTATCAGCTATCTTTGTAAGTGATCTTGTGTATTAGTCATTATTAAAGCTTTGCTTTTTTATTGACTTTGGGTTATTTGTAGTTTTGTTTATTATTTGTGAAATATTATTTGTATTTTTGTTTATTCTTTGTGAAATAGCTCTTACCAGTAAACTAATATAAAGGATGGTTATGAAACACACACTTCTGTAGCTACCATGGAGCTTAAAAAATATAAAACAGTAACTATATGTCTGAAGTTCCCAATATTCATCCCTAATCTCTCATTGTTTAAGCTAACCCCAGTCTTATTTTTGGATTGATGATTATTGTGCTTTTCTAAAAATAGTTTTACCACATATAAATAGACCTATGAACAACATGCAGCTTATTTTTGTAAATTTGTTAAAGTTTTGTAAAAAATAATCACAAATGTGTAAAACTTAGCAACTGCTTTAAAAAATTCATTGAGATAGTTGAGATAATACTCCTTTAATATCTTAATTTGGTGAATTATATTAAAAGATTTTCTAATATTGAATTAAACTTCTATGTTTTGATATAAACTCAACTGGTTCATGATATTCTATCTTCTGTCTGTATTGCTGGATTTGACTTGTTCATATTTTGTTTAGAATTTCTTTTTAATATTCATGGTTTAGATTGACCCACAAATTTTCTTTCTTACACAGTTCTTACTTGTTTTCAAAATCAAGGTCTTATTAGCCCCTTTGAAGGACACAGAGAATGCTTCTTCCTTTCTATTCTCTGGAATTATTTCTATAAATTGGATTCTTTTTCATTGATGTTTGCTACAGTTCACCTGCAAAACCCTATTTTATTTATGGGGCATATGTAATTGCTGATTAAATTACTTTAGTAAATATAGGACTTTTTAGGTGGGTTTAACTTTTCTAGAGAAATTTTTGTAATATTTTCTAGGAATTTAGCCATTTTATCTAAGCTTTCACAGTTACTGTCATAGATTGTTAATAATATTAATATTTAATATGCTAAATCTGTAGTTCTCCTTTCTCCTTCTAATATTATTGATTTGAAAATTTTATTTATCTTTTATGTTGGCTAAACCAGTTTATGGATTTGTTGAAACTGTCTTTAAATCTTTGTCTTCTGTATTTATTAATTTGGACCCTTATAATTTTTTTTCCTTTGTCTAGTCTATTTGGGTTCATTCTTTTTTCTCTCCTTTTTTTAAAGTTATATATTTAGTTTATTCATTTCTAGCATTTCTCCCATTCCAATTTACATATTTAAGGCTCCAAATTTCTCTCTAAATACCATCCTCTAAGTTTATCCATTATAGTGTCTGCTTTTATTTCTAAGTATTTTCTAATGTCCATGTTAGTTGTTTTATTTTTCTAAATGTAGGATGTGTAAAGGTTGTGTTTTTCTTGTTGGTTTCTAACTTAAGTATACGGAGGTCAGAAAACAGTCTTCAGTACTTTTTGGAATGTTTCTGAGAATTGATTTATGGCATATGGAGTTCTGGTAATGTCATATGTATGATGAAAAGTATGTGATTTTTTCCAGTTTTTAAATGCAGCATTCTACATATGTCTCTTGAATTAAACTTGTTAATTTTAGTTTTACTATTTCTTTCCTACTTTATCTATTGGTTATTGAATGAAGAATGTAAAAATACTCCACTTTCACAATGGATTTGATAACTTTTCTTTGCATTTGCTCATTGTTTGCATAGAAGCTAGTTTTTACATGCATGTAATTTAGAATTCTATCGCTTTGGAAGATAAAATTTTATTAATAGGTAATGATTCCTTTAATCTCTAGCAATATGTTTTTTTCTAATGTCTATTTGGTCTGATTTTAATATAGTTTTAGCTTTCCTATGACTAGTATTGGCTAGGCATGTATCTTCTAAATGTTTGCTGTCAGTTTTTAAATATTTCATGTTTTAGGTTGGCAAGTTAATTTGAGAGTTTAATCCATTTATATTGATTTGAATTATTAGTTGCAATTATATTTATTGGATTAATTATTTATAATTGTTTAGTGTGCTTTTTCTGTAGTTCTCCTTTTACTCCTTCTGACTTTTTTTTTCTGAAGGATTTGTAGTTTTGTTGTTTTTTACTTAATTCTTTTTCTCCCTTCTTCCCACCAATTCTAGTTTGGATATTACTTTATTTCTGATTTTTAGTACAAGCCTTAACATGAATTTTTAAATAGCTTTATTGAGATGTAACTCACACACCATACAATTCACCCTTTAAAATATACAGTGGTTTTTAATATATTCAGAGTTGTGCAACCATCACCACAAATTTTAAATGATTTTCATTACCCCAAAAAGAAATCTTATATTTATTAGTTGTCACTGCTGACTTCCCCCCCAACCCTAACAACACTGAGCAACAACTGCCCTACTTTCTTCCTCTATTGATTTGTCTATTCTGGACAATTAAATTCAGTAAATGGAACACAATATGTTTTCTTTTAAGACTGGTCTCTTTCAGGATGCCTGGGTGGCTCAGTTGGTTAATTTTCTGTATTTGGCTCAGGTCATGATCCCAGTGTCCTGGGATCAAGTCCAGCATCAGGCTCCCTGCTTTAGCAAGAGAGTCTGTTTCCACCCCCCCCCCCCCCCCACCACCACTCATGCTCTCTCTCACTCTTTCTCAAATAAATAAATTAAATCTTAGAAAAAATAAAAGACTAGTTTCTTTAGCGTAGCATAATATAATAAGGTTTATCCATGTTGTAGCATTATTAGTACATCCTCCCTTTTTTGGGCCAAATAACACTCTATTGTATGATTATCCCATATTCTGTTTATTCATCAGTTGCTTGACATTTGGGTTGTTTACATTTTTTAGCTGTTATGACTAACGCTGTTATGGATATTCATGTACTAGTTTTCATGTGGACTTGTATTTTCATTTCTTGTGTATATATACCTAAGGGAGGAATTGCAAGATCATATGGTAATTCTATGTTTACATTTTTGAGAACTGCCACACTGTTTTCCACTTTAGCATTTTCCTAATGGCTATTGATGTTAAACATCTTTTCATGGCTTATTGACCATTTGCTTATCTTCTTTGAAGCAATGTCCATTCAGATCCTTTGACCATTTTTAAAAAGATTTTATTTTTATTTATTTGAGAAGGAGAGAGAGAGCAAGCAAGAGCACAAGAGCAGGGCGAGGGAGAAGCAGACTCCCCACTGGGCATGGAGCCTGATACCGGGCTTGATCCCAGAACTCCAGGATCATGACCTGAGCCGAAGGCAGCCACCCACCGACTGAGCTACACAGGCACCCCTCTTTTGCCCATGTTTCCATTGGATTATGTCATTACTGAGTCATAAGTTTTCTTTATGTATTCTGAATACAAGTCCCTTGTGAGATATATATTTGCAAATATTTTCTCCTAATAGGTAGGTTGTCTTTTCATTTTTCTGATATTGTCTTTTGATGCACAGTTTTATTTTGATGAAGTCTAACTTACCCATACTTTCTTTTGGAACATAGAGGAGCTATCTTTTAACCAAAATACTAGTTGAGTTAGGATCTGGGAATTTAGGATTTTCAACAAATCTCTTTTCTTTAAGACATAACTATTAATAGGGATAAATGCAAATAAATATCTCATACTCCCTGTATCTTAGTAGTTTACAATCTACCTAGGTAGAAAAAATAAGTGCAATAAAATATTGAGTAAGATTTACAATTATTTAAGCCTTTAATATTGGCTCCAGAGTTCCTTGAAAGCTACTCTTTTGAATCCTTCCTGCCGCCACCAGCCATAATTAATAGTTTGTTTATATCTAATTCAGGACCTGCCTGAACCTTTTTCAGAAGTGTTTTCCCCCATTTAAAAATGCCTACTTTTTAGCTTTTTAATTGTAAAAGGAATGGCAAATTAGATTTGCATTACTGAAAAGTTAACATTATCAGTCTTTCTTTGAGTCTGCTGGTTTGGTTAAAATAAAAACAAAATTGGCTGACTTTTCATTTTTTAAAGTTTCTAAATTTATTTTGGAAAGCATTCTAATGTCTATCAAGATGCTCAAATTTTGGAGTAGCCTAGGGAAGTGAGTCAGAGAAGTGCCTGACCTGGAGAGAGAATTATTATCTAAGCAAGCCCAGGAATATTTTTGAAGAGCTAAAAAAAAGTGCATTCCTAAGATAGTTCTGTAGAGCATGAAAGTAGATATTTCCTTTCACCACTTTGTGTGTGTGTGTGTGTGTGTGTGTGTGACTTCAAAATTAAATGACTCCCATGTCTGGGTTGGCCTTTAGGAAGATAATCAGGCATTGTTAATCCAGTGTTGACAGAACATGGGATGCTTCTCTGATCACTGTCATACGTACCTGATATTTGGCACTTATAGTATTGTGCAGTTCCATTCAGCAAGAGTTATTAACTATGCTAGAGTCCAGGGCATAAAGATAAATAAAACACATTTTTCCCCACTAAGCTGAAATAGTACAGCAAAAAAATTAGACACTTCAAAAACCCCCAGTTTATAATTTTTTATTTTGCTTTTTAAAAGATTTATTTATTTGAGAGAGAGAGAGCGAGAGAGCACGCATGTGTGTGTATGACCAGGGAGGGGGTGGGTGGAAGGGCAGAGGCAGAGGGAGAGGGAGAGAGAATCTCCAGCAGGCTCCCCACTGAGCACGGAGTCTTGACGATCCCACAGCCCTGAGATCATGACCTGAACCGAAATCAAGAGTTGGATTCAATCAACTGAGCCACCCAGGCACCCCCCAAAATGCCAGTTTAATGTACTGTGATAAGTACTAGAAGAATCTCTCTTGAGTCTGCTAAGACAGTGTTAGCATAATATAAGGTAACCGTGAGAGTGACATCCTATGACCTTTGACAAACTCTATTGGTTAGAAGCAAGTCACAGGTTCTGCCTGTACTTAACAAGAGAAGATTATTCAAAGGCAAGCCCCACTGTGGTTTTTAGTGCAGTTTTTAGTGTTCTAGGTTCTGCAGTACACACATGGGAAGAAATGTTGATAAAGCCAGTCTGTTGTACCTACACCATTGTGTTTCTGGGCATGGAAGTGGTCCATTGTGGCTGGACCCTAGGACCCTGGGAACAGTTCAGTAGATAAAGCTGGAGAGGCAGGTGAACCCAAGTTATAAAGGGTCTGGTATGTTATGCTAGGAGTGAGGAGAGCTCATTTCCTTTCTACAAGGGGGCCTGTAAAGGCTTCAAGAAAGGAAATGATATAATCAAATCAGAATTTTAGAAAGATTTAAACAAATCTAAATTTAAATTTAAAATTGAATTTTAAAGAGACTGAATTAGGCTTTTATTGCTATGTAATAAAAAATAAATTAATAACAAATAAATGTAATAAATGAAATACAATAAATTTCATTGCTATGTAACACAAACTTAGTAACTTAAAACAAAGTACATTTACAAGCACACAGTTTTGTAGGACAGAAATCTGGGTGTGCTACCTGGTTGGGTTCTTTGCCTAGGGTCTCATAAGGTCAAAATCAAGATCAAGATGTTGTTGATGGGGCTGGATTCTTAACTGGAGGCCCTAGGGAAAAATCTACTTCCAAGCTTTGGGTTGTTGACTGAATTCAGTTCCTTGTGGTTGTTAGGACTCTGGTCCCCATTTTCTTACTGGCTGTCAGTAGGGGGCCTGGCTCAAGACCTTGCACAGGGTCCCTTTCTTCACAGCGATGGAAAAATCTCCCTTCTGTCAAATCCCTCTCATGCTTTGAGTCTCTCTGAAATACCCTTTGCTACCAGCTGGAAAAGTATTTTTGCTTTTAGGGAATTCATGTGATTAAATTAGTCCCACTCAGATAATCTCCCTATCTTCAGGTCAATAAATTAGCAGCCTTAATTACATCTACTAGATCCCTTTGTTAAATTTGGAAACATGATTACTGGAGTGATATTTTATCATATTTATAGGTTCTGCACATACTAGAGAAGGGATTATGTAAAGATGAAGATCAATTCTGCCTACCACATATGGGCAGTAAAAAGGGATTGGAAGCTGCTGGCCAGTTATGGCTGCTTCCATCCACTGGAGTCTTAAGTAACAGGCTGGTTACTCAAGGTTCTTTTTGATTCATGTATCAGCATAGAATGATACCTGAAGGGGTTTCTCAGGATTTCAGAAAGACAATGCAGCAGAAAAATTTTCTAAACATTTCTGAGCTCAAGCTCCATAATGAGAAATCATACACAACTTTCTACAAATGATATGCAATGTATTTCTATATTACTTTCTAATTCAGTGTTACTCAGTATTTGGTGACTACTATCTGTGTAGCTGAAGAAACAGTCTTTGATCTGGTTTTGAATTGTGAGTCCCCATTGCTTCTCTGCTCCTCCTTTCAGCTATTTGTTCTGGATGGCTAGATTCTTGTGTCTGGGCCCTTACTACCAAATCATGGGCTTTACTTCCTAAGTTATTACCAAATCATGGGCATTTGCTCATAACACCATCTTTAAGCATCAAATCTTATGGATTTCTCTGCTATATTAAATATGCTCTGCAAAGTTGTAGCTGCCTCTTTATATCTTAAAAACAAAAACCAAACGCCCCCCAAAACAGAAAAAACACCTGAAAATAGACACTATAAAGAGAAAGCCAGACAATGAGATAAGAGATAGAAAAATAACTTCAACAAATATATATTTTATTTCTAGAAGTCCTTTATTTTTTCTTCAATTGGCTCTTTATTCTGGGTAGTCTCCTTTTGTGTGCTTAGCATTGTGATTATTTCCCTTATTTATTTATATTGCATACATGGCCCTTCTGCAGACCTTGGAGATCTGTTTGTTGTTTCTATCAACTGTGATTCGTAGTAGCTTGCACTGTCACCTTGGTCTTAATTGTGGACTCATTCCTTCTGTGGGCCTGACTCAAGGAAGCTTTTGTTTAATCTGTATATGCTTCTATTACAGATAGCCACCAACCTGTACCTGCATTTGTCCTCCTCAAGGATATTGACTCAACAGGGGACAACTAGTGTCACTATTTTACCTTAGTTGCCTCCATTCAGACTCCAGCTCAGTTTTCTTTGCTCTTTTGAAGGAATGGGAGAGGGGGTCCTTTGAAAATCCCCTCCCCTCTAGTATGTGTAGTGAAATATTTGGTTGCTGTGCATGGGAGGGACTTTCCAGCTCTTTGCTCACCATAGTGCTGCATCAGAATCAAATGTTGAATTGTTCAGACGCAAGGTTAAGATTACATTTGATTTGTGATACTATTAAATTTTTTTCTTTCCTGGCTGCAACAATTCAGTTCTTTTACGTATTTCTCACTTCATGCCCATTGATTTTTGGGTAATGAGGCAGAGATATTTGATTACTAAGGGAATGTTGATCAAGCCATTGAGGTTAGTGGGGCTTCTTTAAATAAAGTTGGATGTATATTTCATTTTACTTTTAATAAGAAATAGGATAGCAGTTTAGAACGGAAACACTTCTTATTTATTAATAACAAAGTTCTTTTATTCATGGCAAGTTACATTTTTAGAAAAGTATTAGGAATAATTATTTTGACTCTGATTTTCTGTAGAAACAATGCTATATGATGAATAGTACTTCATATCAGATATTTAAAATGTTCCTTAATGATGTACTTATGTGCACCTAACATATTGAGGCTGGAATCTGATTTTCCCTCTTTTGTTGATTATCTTAGCACCTTGTACATTCTTAAAGTAATTGTATGTGAGTCTGTCTCCCTAACTGAAGAATGATCTCTGAGGGCATGGACTATATTTTGTTCATCTGCATGTCCCCAGAACTTTTTTACCCTTGATCTCAATGCCTGGCATACGATAGTTATGCAATAGTTGTTTGTTAATAAAAAGCTAATGAAATATCTCATTAGAAAAATTTTTTGAAAAAAGACAAAGCTTATTATTAAAAATGAAGGAGTTTATTAGTATAAGACATTTTTTTCTTAAAAAATTATCTATCTTTATACTACTTCTTGCCTATCTTCAGTCATTATAGTTCTGATTATGACTGTAAGAATGAATTTCAAAGAGGATGTTTAATCATTAGAGAATAGACATGTTCTGAGGAGAAGTAGAAACAAATTTTTAAAGTTCAACTAGAGTTGTATGAATAAATGATTAAGTAAATAAAAACAAAAAAAGGAATGCTGATACAATTTTGATATTTTTTCTTAACATTAAGTTTTAGTTACCTCATTAAAAAGTTGTGGCCAGTGGAGGGAGAACCAAGAGCTGAACCAAATATCAGTTGTGGAACTTTAATCATATCTCAGAAATCAAGACTTTTGTTTTTATAATCATTAGGGACCCCATGAAGCATTTTTAAAATTCCTGGGGTGTTCACAGTCTTGGTATTTTCTGGTTTTGTGTCAATGGAAAAGTCTCTCAAATTTTCCACTGTGGAGAAAATTTACCCAATTGCTGTCAATCTTCTGTATTTTTGCTCCTCATTTTCAGCTATACATACTCAAGCATGCAATCTGAGCTTCAAAGTCCTCCTTTTGTGTGTTTGCAGGACATGCTTTCTGCACAAAGAATTTAATTTCGGAGAGACTCTTGGTAGAGCAGAATGATATCCAGGGTGGGGAAAATGGTTGAAAGTTATTTTGTTTTTGAAGAAACATCAGTTGCTAGGCAGGTAAATACATGCTGCTATAATTAAGTCACTAGAACAATTGCAAAAATTATTAATTATTTATCTTCTTAAGCTATGTAACAAAAACAAAGTTCTTGGTGTATTGTTTCAATGGTAGTTGGAATTATGTATACTTTGTACAAAATTCACCCTATCTGAAACCCTTAAGGATTCTATCCCAAAAGACAGTGCTGTGGTTAATTTTATTTCCTAAACATTAAGTACTCTGCTTGATAAGTGATCTTGGCCAAATACGATTTCTCTTTTGTCTCTTTAAACTCTTTTGCCACTTTTCCTTATTAATTCATTGAATCCAAGAGTTGGAAGGCATGTTGTCTGAATGATCATACTATCCAGATTTTCAGGAAATGCAGACTTTGCTCTATGACAGCTCTGACAACCTTTGCTTTACACAATAATAAAAATAATGTCCACCTTTTTTCTATTGTATAAAAAGGTTACCATTAATAATTAAAATAATATCTAAGTATTAACTGTAACCTGCCCTTCCCAACTCTCACCTATTTATTCTATTTGTGCTTTGTATTCTGAAGCTATCTGTGAAGTTTCTCTTTGATAGTTTTATATAATAATCTAATTTTACCCCTCATTCCCAAACATTCACATATTGTTGGTTCTACTGACGCTCAATTCTCATAAAATATGTAAGTGGAGGTGGTGTGTCAGCTGTAAAGTGATCTTTCAATGGAAGTTATTGTTCATCCACATTATATTAATAAGCTCTCATCCTCTTTAATCTTGAGATTTATACTTTCTATGAGCTTTTAGTCTCCCTGCTCTTTAACTTCTTAGTTATTAGAAACAGATGAGCAGTTATTAGTTTTGCTGTTTGTTGGTAGGAAGTAAAAAATCTAAATAATTTAGTAGTGTATTAGTTTTCTGCACCTAATGTATATTTATGCAAATATAAGCATAGTATTAGCATATTGTAGGTCTTTTCCCCCAGTTTTTTTCCAATTTATTTTTTACTTATTTGCCACCTCAAAAAATTGAAGACAGGAAGATCAGGGGCAAAAAAAAAAAAAAATCACTATTTTATTTCTCAAAACAACGTTAAGTAGATATTTTTTATTTCCATTTTATAGAGGAGATATCTGATTTTCAGGGAAGGTACTAAATTTGCCCAAGTTTACAAATAATAAGTGGCCTTAAAAAAAAAACAACTTACACATAGAAAAAGGAACAGTGATACAACTAGAAAACCTATAAAACAACACAAAATAATATACCTAGGCCTCATATTTTAATAGATCTTGGGGAAAGAGGCAAATCTAGGATAAAGTAAAAGAAGTATTCAAGAAAATTTCAAGATTACAGAGATAATGAATAATTCTTCAGGTAAAAATAAATCAATAATTATTTCCAGAAGATTCCAGAAAAGAAAAATAATGAGAAGAGGTAGAAGAACACCATCTTGAATGTTGAGCCTTCTGAAATGGCTTAGGTAAGATAGAAGATAATGATAGTGATACTTAATAAATAGTAATATGACACTAATAAATACTAACACTGATATAATAAATATATGTAAAGAACATACCTAATATCTGTGTCTTGTTTTATAATTTACAAATTTCTTTCTCACACATTATTTCATTTATTGATCAAGGTAATCATCCCAAACAAACATGAAAACTTAAAGTGGATGAAGCAAAGTTAAGTACTGCCTGTGTCAGTCTGGATTTAGAGATGTATGTCGAGTCCTCTTCCCATGACCCATGGGGTAAACATTCTGGTGACTGATAGCAAGTGTCGAACTAGAAAATAATTCAAGATAATATTTAAAGAAATTTAAGAGTCTGATATATTCTCTTTATTTTTTATAATAAAAATTTGTGTGTATATCATACCATAACAATAGGAAAACCTTCATGAATTTGAAGTCAAGGAAGTTTGGCTTCTGATTTTAATTCTTTAAATGATCGAAACTATCAATTGAATTCTTTGGTCTTTATTTCTTTATCTGTAAAATAAGATATTTTTGGATAAAATCAGCAGTTCCCAGGTGCACTGCCCTCCTCAAGGTGTTTTAGGAACTGTGGGTGTTTTCCTATGGAAGGCTCTCAAGCAGTCTGTGGCATGATGGAGTGTTGGCTATGTAAATGCCCCATAGGGCTCTTTCTGTGATTCAGGCTACTCACATCCACTTGTTCAGAAGGTATTCATCTTTACGTATTCTGTTACTGAAGGAGGACACCACAGAGCAGGTTTTAGTCAGGAAAATGTTAATTTATTATCTTTTCTCTTCTCCTCTTCCCTTTTTCCTCTCCTCCCCTCCCCACCCCTCCTCTCCCCTCCCCTCCTCTCTCCTCTCTCCTCTCCTTTCCTCTCTCCTGTCTCCCCTCCCCTCATTTTTTTCTAAGTTTAAGAAAAGCTAGGCAGATTTCTTGTAGGAAATACTTTAAATATTCAGATGCTTCATTCAAAGGGAAGTTATTCTATAGCTACACTGTGAGACATTCCAGTGACTTGAAAGGAAGAATCTAACACAATAGGACCAAGCCACTAAAATCAGTGCCGCCTGAATAATCTTAAAAGAATAATCCAGGATACCTGGCCATAGCATCAGGCTAAACCCAAGTGATCAGTTTTCTGTTGTTATTTTGTTTTATCAATTTTCCTTTAAGATTACTAAACGAAACCATTCAGCCTTGACATAACCTTCCTTAGGAGAAACTCAAAAGTATTTTCAAGCACCATGGACTTTTACTTGAGTTTTTCAAGCAAAACTGTTTACTAAGAGTTAAACACTTTATTTGTACTGTCAGTGGATAGTTTAGCTTCAACTGAAGATGCTGGAAAATTCTCAGGAAGTGAGGCGTGCCTTATAAAATGAGATATTTTTCTCTATTTTAGGATTATTGCTGAAGTCACAAAGCTTCGTGGTTTTTGAGTTTGGAATGTTTCCTGTGCTTTTATCCTTTCTGAAGTACATCAAACAGAAATGATAAAGAAAGGCACTCCAGCATTGCTCTGACCTGCTGGGATATCTCTGGAGAAATTTTGGTCGCTAAAGATTGCTTCTCCAACTTTGGAAAAGAAAAAGTTAATTTGGGATAAGTCAAGATAAGCATGTAGCCTTGGTAGAAGTCTATGTGACCCCAAAATATCAACTTCTAGCAGCCTTACCTTTGGCTAATCTTAGCCAGCAGATTTCTCCGAGGTTGATACAGCTCAGCAGAGAAGCAGCCATTGAGTCTGAGACCTGAGAAAAGAAAATTTCATAGATTTAAGGTGATTGGGTGCAGTGGAGTGTAAAGTATCTAAAAGAAAAAGTGAAATTTCAAAAAGTCTGCACCCTCCTAGATTTTGCATAATGAGGATTTTGAGAGCAATAGATAATCACCATGTAGTTGATTTCATTCTTAGGGAATTTGAAATACCAGTAGGAAAAACACATTTACCTTTATTTTTAAAAGTGACTGTTTCTTGCAGTGGTTTGAAGAGGTTTCTTATAGATTGGATGCAAATTATATCTGCAAAATGTGATGGAAACAGGGATTTAGCCGGAACATTCTTCCTAGCTGCACCTGTGCTCAGTCATAAACAGCATAAAGGACCCCAGGAAGTACCATCTACTTACCACCACAGTGGAAGGTAAACAGGGCAGTCCTTGGGCAAAATTGTAAGGCACAGAAAGTAAGATTTTTAAAAAATCTTAAAACTTCTTTGATATATTGGAAGGACCTCTTTAAAAAACAACATTCTCTCCATTATCAAGGCTCCCTCTCCTCCTTAAAAAATACCTTACATCTGCCCTCCTAATTTGCTATTTTTAATTCAGTGTAAATGAGTGTGAGTTGAGTTTCTCTTACTGTATAGTGTATTTGTATTGGTAACTTATTTCTCTAAACCTTTGTTTTTTTCATTAGAATATAAGCACCATTAAGATAGGTGGTATTTTTTAGGTTTTGTTCTGCCAATGTATTCCCCAGAGCTGTGCACATAGTTGGTGCTCAAAAGAATCTGTGGAGCAGATTTGAATTTACGATTAAATTATTCAGAAGTAGAATGCCTGATTTTGTCTTTAATTTGGTTTGACCACTTTAGGTTGGGGTGAAGCACAGAGAAATTGAGGTGGACCACCTTAGATGACTTTACAACTGGATAAAGCAAAATCAGCTCCATAAATTTTTAAGTTACATAGGTGGAATTCTGCCACACAACCTTGGTTTCTTGAGATGGGAAAGAAAAGCTGTGGGCGCCATCTGGTGGTAAATGTGCCCCCCCCCGCCCCAATCTCAGGGCCTCTTTGTCACGTGCCCGAGGGCCTAAGACACTGGCCACTAGAGAGCAGAATATTGAGATATACAGCATCTGACCTGTTTTGGTGACTGGTTGGCTTTCCACCTCACTCCTGAAACCTGGAGGTGCCCCTCCCTTGAACACTGCTCTGCATGTTCTCCACTCCCATTTACATTCTTTTTCCTGCTCATGCAAGGATCTTGCCTTCTGTCCGCATGTCTCTCCTTCCTTTCTTTGGCTACAGGGTCCCCAGGGCTGGGAAACAAGAATATGATCTCATTGCCAGCTATATATTGAATATGCTGTATATTTTTATCATAACATAGGCCTCAAACCTTTCAGCACTATCTATTGCATATGGTGAAATTTATGGTTAACTTCTGTTCCTTGCACATTGACTTTATGAGAAATACGATGAGTTTCATCCTTGAAACACACTCACAAGATCAGCACTTTTATTAACAATTGAGGAAATTTGGACAGAGAGAAGTTTCTGGTTATAATCTAAATTCCTTAGATGTGACATGAGTATTCAGAGTTACTTCTAGTCTAGCAGTTTACTTAGTCCTTGAACTAAATAGGAGGGACATTGTTAAGAAGAGTTTTTTAAATGTGTAAGATAATTTGTTTGATTTCTTATAAAGAGTTCACTCTGGGGACGCTTGGGTGGCTCAGTTGGTTAAGCATCTGCCTTCGGCTCGGGTCATGATCCCAGGGTCCTGGGATTGAGTTCCGCATTGGGCTCCTTGCTCAGCAGGGAGCCTACTTCTCCCTCTCCCTTTGCTGCTCCCCTGCTTGTGCTCATGCTCTCTCTCTCTGACAAATAAATAAATAAAACCTTTAAAAAAAAAAAAGAGTTCACTCTGCAGATCAAAGAAACAGAATTGATTTTTGACCTAACATATTTAAATTGGACTAGTTAAGTTTAGAATATATATAAAAGGCAGAAATTCTTTCTGTTTAGAAACTTGTAATTAATCATAAAGAGGAGTGATTGACTTGTATCTCTTTCAGCTTCCTGTTTCCATCCCTTTTCCTATGTTCCTGTTCTGGGCCAGCTCATGTGTTTGGAATATTGCTCATTCAGTGAGGCAGGGTTTCCATGTCAGCACCACACTGCTCTATTGTCACAGTCTAAACCCAGTCCCGTTCATTCAGTCGATTACTTCATCCCACAGGGTACTCGTTGAAGTAGTGGAAACCAGAGATTCCAAATTGGTGGCCAAGGGGGTGCATCTGGCCCTCAGATATATTTTATTTGGTCCACATATCACTTTATTTAAAAAAAATTGAGCCAGTATTTATATACTAGGAGAGTTCTCATAAAAATCCTGCTTTCTAGATTCTTAAAAAAGCAAAACAAAACAAAACTAGGCATACTGGCAACAATTAGCTGGAAAGGAGTATCTGCTGACCTGTTCATTTAGGCACATTCTTTCCAATCAGCCATAGTTTGCATCACTCTGTATTGTGTTCCTGACCCTGAGACTAAAGTATTCCTTTGCAGTATTGAAGAGTGGATATATGACACTGGAATGTTATAATTCTTATGATAGGTCCACTTTATTCCACTCCACCTATTGCCCTATAGAAACCAAGGTCTGCAAACTGTTGTAACAATCTCTACCTCTGGAAAGTAGTTCATTGGTGTAGCCCTTGTCTTTTATTAACCCAAGAACTCCTTCTGAAATGCCATCTCACCCTTAGGTGAGGCAGTAATCTGGTGACCTTCACCAAGAGAAAAGGCATTTCTCGGGTATAGGATTTGAAACCACTCTCTATTCCAGTGATGCAAGATCAAATCTCTAAAGGAGCAAGGTTTGCCTTAGAGATGTGAATTCCATCTATTTCCCACAGTCTCTAGATCTCAGGAGCCTCAGAGGTGGCTCAGGATGGTGTTTGAGGTTCTTCATACTTAGTTAAGAACCTCGCTCAAGGTCACACAGTTCAGAGGAAGAACCAGTATTCAAAGTCAGGTCACCAACACTCTAAATCATTGTTCCCGGAGCTCCAGAAATATTTGTCAAATGCACAAATGAATCTGTAAGGTAATACATAACATTATCCATATCATACAATTATAAAGATTAACTTAGAACCTCAGAAATAAGAGAATTGCCTTGATTTCTCTCTCTTCTTATCACCCCTGACTAATTGATTTTGTTTTCATGATGCATCTCAGATCTGTCCATTCCTTCCATCTGCACGGTCACCACCTGAGTCCAAGCCGTTACCGTCTCTCAGATGGCCTGATTCAATAGTATTGAACCAGTCTCTGTGCTTCCACTGTTGTGCCCTCTGCCGTCTCTTCTCCACATGTCAGTTACTGTGCACTTTGCACTAATTCTTAGGGCTCCCAGGAAAAATTTCAGAATCCTTAATGTGGCCCGCAAGTCTCTGCCTGGCCTGCCTCAGCCTGGTCTCCATCCTTACCTATCATGGCACTTGCACGTCCCCTAGAGTAGCTCATTCTGCTTCAGGGCCTTCCTAGATATTGCCTGGGATACCCTTTTATTTTTTCTTTCTTCAAGTTTTTATTTAAATTCCAGTTAGTGAACATACCATATAATATTTTTTAAAAGATTTTATTATTTATTAGAGAGAGAGAGAGAGAACACAAGCAGGGGGAGTGGCAGGGAGAGGGAGGAGCAGACTCCCCGCTGAGCAAGGAGCCCGACTCAGGGCTCCATCCCAGGACCCTGGGATCGTGACCTGAGCCCAAGGCAGACACTTAACTGACTGAGCCACCCAGGCATCCCCATACCATATACTATTCGTCTCAGGTATAGAATTTAGTGATTCCTCACTTATGTACAACACCCAGTGCTCATCATCGATAGTCTTACCCTCTTTTTTTTTTTTTTTGCTTACTCAGCCCAAATTGATCCTTTCCAAAATTCCTTAGAGAGATTTTCATCACTCTGCTTTAGTTCTTTGATGCATGTGTACACATACACGCATACACACACACACACATTTCCTCACCATGCTTTGCTTTTCCTTCATATTACTTCTCACTCTTTGTAGCTATATAATCAATTAATTGTATTACTATTTGATTGTCAAACTCCTGAACAGGGACATGCCTCTGTTGCTATCAGTGCCCCAACACTGAGCACAGGCCACTTTCTTAACAGATATTTGTTCAATTGAATTATATAAGGTATGTGCAGGGACATGGGCTTTCCAGAAGGCTGAAGAGGAAGAGGTTAGAGACATAGTTAGTGTACCCAGGTACAGACTCTGATTCTCCTTGCTCCAGCTAAGCGGCCTTGCTGATTCTGAGTTACATTTCCTTTAATGGAAGTACTTGATAATTTTTTTTTAAAGATTTTATTTTATTTATTTGAGAGAGAGAGTGAGCACAAGAGGGGGGAGCAGGAGAGGGAGAAGCAGACTCCCTGCCGAGCAGGGAGCCCGATGCGGGACTCGATCCAGGGACTCCAGGATCATGACCTGAGCCGAAGGCAGTCGCTTAACCAACTGAGCCACCCAGGCGCCCGGAAGTACTTGATAATTAGCATAGAGAGCCTCCCAGAAGAATATAAGCTCCGACTGGAAAAGACTGTGGCCCAGCAAAATTGGACAATTTCTTGGATCACACAAGTGTCCTTGCCTATGAAGGGAAGTGGAAAAATTTGAGGAAATACAACTGAATTAGTGTAGGATTAGTTGTAGGATTGAGAGTGCTAATCAAAGCTGACTCTCTTGTTTATGGTTTTCTCAGGTCATTTTCATACTTCCCTGCTGAAGGTAGTATTATCCGCACTTTGTAGTACAGATACAATTCAGGTATCCCTCACAGCCTGACTTTCCATTGGAGAGCTAGTAGTTGGGGAAGACCCCACTGAGCTGGGTTCTTTCTGCTCTGTGTTCCACTCACTTCTGAGAAGTTTATTTTCCCTTGGCAAATTAGGGTGGAAAATTAATTTAACCTATAGGGCATATGAGAGCTACATAGAAGAGTGGGATTGTCTTCTCCAGCTATTCTGTAACCTGTGGAAACACTGAAGTACAAACAAAAAAACAGTTGTTTCAGATAGAGTAGAAGTTTAAAATGTAACTATAATTATTAAGCTGTACACTTCTCAGAGTAATAGTACCCCACTCTTAGAAAGTATTTGCTAGGGGCGCCTGGGTGGCTCAGTCGTTAAGTGTCTGCCTTCGGCTCAGGTCATGATCTCAGGGTCCTGGGATCGAGCCCCGCATCTGGCTCCCTGCTCGGCCGGGAGCCTGCTTCTCCGTCTCCCACTCCCACACTGTTCCCTCTCTAGCTGTCTCTCTCTCTCTCTGTCAAATAAATAAAATAAAATCTTTAAAAAAAAAAAAAAAGAAAGTATTTGCTAAAATATACATATCATGAAATTGTTTTTCATTATCCCGGTACTTAGAGCTGTGAGGTATTAGGTGTCTTTGAATACTGACATTTCCCTTCTTGTTCTATTGGCACATTATAATTTAACCTGTTGCCAAATTATTACCAGTTAATCTTGGTTGTGTGCATACAAGGAAGTAAACAGAAATTTGAGGCTTAATCTCTTCCAAATTCGTATGGACTCCATGAGATTCCTGGTAAGTTTCTCGATTTGTTTGAAAGTCTTTAAGACTGAATGTGTAGTCTGAGTTAAGAATAACACACAAAGTTAAGAATAGTTGAAGATGCCATTGTTAATGGCTAAGAAAAACTAGATTTAGCAACAGTTAAATGAACAGGTTCACAAACAGTTACCTGTGACCATGTGTGGTAAACCCAACTACTGAGAGTGGAGTAAAGTAAAACTTTCCTTCATAGGTATTTATGAATGAAGCAGAAGCTTTCTGGTCATGTCATTTCTGTATGTGCGTGAAATTTCTGAAATGATCATCTTCATATTAAAAATTGGAGTCTGTGGATCCTTGAAAAAAAATTTATATACCGTGTACACACACACACACGTACACACACACACCAAGTTGACTGACATTCTGTCAAGATAGCTTGCATGTATGGCGACACAGTCTGCATCCCAGTCTTCAATGGGCTTTGCCAGCATTGCTGATCTTGTTCATTGAGCCGTGTGCATATGGCCTACAGATGCAAGTAAGCACCAGCACAGTCTTCACTTAGTCATCCAGGGACATAAAAGTCGTGAATATTCAGGGTGCAAATCTTCTCATGATCATTCTTAAGGAAACATATTGTGGATGATAATCAAAACTAAGTGAAGCAGAAATGATAGACGTTTCTTTTTTAAAAAAGGATTCATTCAAACAGTGGCAAAACTGGCTCAATCCTTATGTTTTTTTTCCCCATTGAAAGCTTCTCTTAATGAGGGGGATTGTGAGGTTTTAAATGGTGTTCATGGAAAGCTATAATCATTTTTTTATTATAAAAAATAATAGGATGAAATGGAAAGTTGGAAAATAATGATGTGAGAAGAAAAATGTAAGGAAAACAGATGAGTAAGACAATCACTTGTTTTGAAGATGGTTATTTAGCTACTGATCAAAAGGGTTCCTTAAAAAATATTGAGTAACACTTTCCTCATGGGTCCACCTCAATTCTTCCTGAATCAGTCACAAAAAAGAAGTGAACTTTTATGTAGTAAAAGTATGTAGTATGGTATACTGTCTTGAGGTTGGAGCCTATCTTGCTTTATCGTGGGGAAAAAAAAAAACAAACCCTTAAAATCCACAGGTCCACCGTTTGAATTTTAACCCTATTCTGCTGAACTTGTAGAATGCCCTGACTTTGGCCACCTGGGAATTAGAATTATTTTGTCATCATCTGAGATCCCTGTTGCATGGAGTATGCTGTGGGAGCTAGAAAAGAAATGGGAGATGCGGCCCTTGTTCTCAAGAGGCTCACAATTTAATTTGAGAGAAATTACCTCATCCTTGCATACACATGCTCTTGAGCTATACTTGAAGCAGGGCTTATTTATTTTACTAAGTTTTACTAGGAAAGAAAAAACTTCTTATACATTGCTATATTCTGAAAATCCAACTAATCAAGGAATTACAGAATGTCAGAAGCAGGAAGGTACATTAAGAATCACTCTGGTCTGTCCCCTTGAAGTGCCAATTGGGACAGTCATTCCTTTGAAACATTGTGAAGGAAAATTTTAGAGCATTTTTTGAAACAGAAATTAGTAAGTTACCTAGTTATTAATCAGTTTTACTTGAGCAAGTTTGAAATGACCAAGATATCTAGGCCAATGTGAATGCCAAGGACAAGCAGAGATTTTTAATCAAAGGAACTTATGTCTTTAACCTTATTTTTTGAGCACAAGAGAGAAAACTAGAGAATTAACCTCAGAGTAACATGAGTAGGAGTTATATATGTACATTTTTCTGAAAACTTTAGTCCATAAAATTTGACTCAAGAACTGACATAATCGACACCTTAAGTTAGGAAATTATAAAGGAACTTGTATTCCATTTTGTATATGAATTCAGAAATTATTGCCTTTTTCTGGAGTGAAAACTTTTAACAACCCGGAGGTGTGACGTGCACACCAGTCCTATAATGTACTGTTATGATTGTGCTGATAAGGACAAGGTGTCTCACAGAGGTTAAACAATTCTGAAGGTTACAGAACTTCTGAGTGGCACAGCTACCATTTGAAACTCAATATGTCTGATCACCAGAGCCAACGTTCAGGGTACTGACTACAGCCAGCTTGTTCCTAACAGCTAAGGGGTCACATCTGAAAATGACCTTGCATACTCAAATTTACAGAAAAAAAGCAAAGGACTTCTCCCCCTCTTCTGTGTGGCAGGAGACCCCCATTAGTTGCCCACTTCAGGGTCCCTGGCTGCCCTGAATCCTGACTGTGGGATATCAGGAGAATAAAAATGATCAGCTCACCACAGGTTTGGTTTGGTGGTGCTTTGAACTTTGATGTTCCTTTGCAATCCACCCTGCTATTCTTTTTAGAGCTCCCAACGCTTGTTCCAGTTGTTATATTGTAGCTGCATTCAGTGAGAGAAACAAGATGGAGTGTGCCCATTTTACCCAGAAGCAGACCTTCTTACACAAATTAGAAATATATATTTATAGAAGGGGAAAGACTTGGGAAATAGTATGGTCCATTATCTGTCTTTTAAAATTTTCTTTATTTTATTTAAATTTAATTCATTAACATATAGTGTATCATTAGTTTCAGAGGTAGAGTTGTTATTCATCAGTTAATATAACACCCCGTGCTCATTACATCAGTGACCCCATCCCCTCAGCCCCCTCCCCTCCAGCAACCTTCAGTTTGTTTCCTATAGTTAAGAATCTCTATGGTTTGTCTCCCCCTCTGATTTCATCTTATTTCCCCCCTTCCCCTGTGATCCTCTGTTTTGTTTCTTAAATTCCACATACGAGTGAAATCATATCATTGTCTTTCTCTGATGACTTATTTCACTTAGCATAATACTCTCTAGTTCCACCCACACTGTTGCAAATAGTAAGATTTCATTTTTTGATGGCTGAGTAATATTCCATTGTATATGTGTGTGTGTGTGTATATATATATATATATATATATATATACCACATCTTCTTTATCCATTCATCTGTCGATGGACATATGGGCTCTTTCTGTAGTTTGGCTATTGTGGACATTGCTACTATAAACATTGGGGTACAGGTGCCCCTTTGGATCCATTTGTCTTTATATTATAGAATCACAAGTCTTCCAGACCAGGAGCTTCTTTCTTCTTAGCAACATATAGAGAAAGACTTGTCATATCATCTTTTCTAGCTCCTTCCAGTGTTGGATCACCCTGTTGGTCAGAATATTTCATAGATAAGGATGTAATCTTCTTTATTGATAAAGGAAATTCTTATTTAACATTTCACTTAATAAAATTCACCAAATATTGAGTGCCTACGATAGTTGGAAATCTGGTATTTTGAGAAATGAACATTCTGGTTGTCAACCTACTTCTGCTGTTCCCCAGTAAGTATCACAACTTATTCCTCAGCATTAAGCTGGACAGGCTAATTTGGCTTCTCTTTGGAGAATTTGCTCTTGTAATGTAGTCCCTCAGGAGAAGTTTCCTCACCTGTCCTTAGCACTGAGCAGGACAAAGGTCCAGTAAGTGCTCCTAAATGTGGGATGAATTGTCTTGAGGTTGGAGCCTTTAGAAGTGAGGCACTAAATTTAAAGAAACTTAGGGAATATTAACATTTTTAAAGAAAGAACAAATGGAGGCTTTTTTCACTATCTTTCCAGATACAGACTCCACTCTAAAAACTTACCTGTTCATCAGAAATCCCCTCATTCTAATTTTTTGAAGGCATAGATATTTTGTATTTCCATGTTTCACTGCAAATGTTGTCCTTTGGGCCCATTTCTCTACTATTTTTCTACTATTAGGAAAAGTCCATAGATAGACACAGCTCTGAATAGTTCCAGATTCTTTCTTTCTCACAACCTAGTTCAATAATGCTTAACAACGTCTGGGTTAATAATGTCAGTCCAGGCTGACTTGTTAACATGGAGAGAATTAACAGGGACACAAAAATGATGTGATTGGGTGTGAGGAAATAACTTCAGATCCCATTGAAGTGCTGTTTACAATCTTATCCAGTCTTTTCCTCTTTCTTGTTCCTATTCTTTCCCACATCTTTCATCTTTTTGTCTGAAGGGAAGAAGTATCTTCCATCTACCTATATGTATGGGAATGCTCTTGCATATAAAGTCTCTGATTTTTTTCAATGATCAAGGCAAAAGCATGCATTCTGTTCTTTAGTTACACAATCTAAATGTAAGCATAAAGAAAACAAAAACAGTGCAGACCATGGAGAGGCAGTGCTGCTGAACTGCTGTTTGTGAGCTTTTCCCGGAACAATGTGTAAAATCTGGAATTGCCTGTCAGTTATTTGTTCTATTTGACATTGCATGGAGACCTTAATATTTAAACTGTACTTCACTTCCATTTAATCTGAAGACTTGGGTCTATAGAAAATTGGTGAAAATAAAACTGTAGTTTAGATTGTCAGGGATAAGGAACCACCTCCTCTTTAAAAATGGCAAGAAAAGTCAGCCACTGATGGGTCAAAATTTATTTCTTAAGATCTTAAACCAAATTTTATATTTGCATGTGGCAAAGTCTTTTTCTTTCTGCTCATTTAAGAAAAAAAACCTACTCAAATTGCCAACTAAGTAATGTTGAGTCACTGGATTCATTTACTACCAATCTGAAAGCTAAGTTGGGGGAAAATAAAGACTCCTGCAACGAATAGCCAGGTGGTAGACTTGTCAAAGCACTGTATAATTACAGCACTCAGACAGAAAGTAATCCTCAAATCTGTCCTCAAGTATCTGGCCTTAGGTAAAGGGGTCTGATAAGACCAGTGAGTACTATGGCTTTATGAACAAGGACTAATACCTTGCTTTATGATGCTCTGTTTGGCAACTGGGCATAAAGTGCATAAAAATTTGCACAATGTGAAGGCTCTTGACAAAGTAGTATGTGACAGCTCATGTGTCTTAGAGATGATGCAATATTTAGTCCTGACTAATTGCATGAGAAAGTGAATGTTATGGGTTGAATATTTGTGTCCCCCCAGAATTCATCGGTTATAGCTCTAACTCCCCAATGTGGTGGTATTTGGAGGGGGAGGGTCTTCAGGAGATAACTTGGTTTAGATGTGGTCATGAGGGATGGGATTAAAAGGAAAGAGACCAGATCTTTCTCTTTTTGCCATATGAGGATACGGCAAGCCAGGAAGACTGTCCTCACCAGGAACTGAATCAGGTGGCACCTTAATCTTAGAATTCCTGGCCTCCAGAACTGTGAGACAGAAATCCCTGTTGCTTAAGCCACCCAGTTGATGGATTTTGTTACGGCAGCCCAAGCTAACTAATCCGGTGAGCTACAGAAATGAAAATATAGTAAGAACATTTGAAATCACCACACTTCATTAGTTCCTGGCTTGGTTAGAGTGTTATGTAGAAAGAAAGAAAATTTTTAGCTTTTGAAGCTGCTTAAATTGAATCTTAATAATTCGGAGGAAAAATAATTGATAGATGTTGAATTGCATATCATTACTGGCAACTGTTAAGCTTTTAACTTTCAAATAAAATCTCAGATATACTAAAACCTCAAAGCAGTATAGCCTAAATTAATTTTCAGATTTAGTTTTTTTCTTCAGATTTTTGTGTAAGGTATTTTTATAGCATTTGGTAATTTTCCAATCACTTTGATATGGACTGTTAGAAATTGTTATTTCAACTGAAATAAAAAGGAGAGCATGACATTGAAGAAATAACACAAAAATCTTTTTTATTCCAAACTATATTAATGTATTTTACATATGTATAATTCACACAAAGAATGGATAGTAAAATGGGTGGAATTGGAAACTCAGAAGTATCTTTTAAATCAACTTATTATAGGGACCTTACATTACATTGATATCTGAAAAACTCAAGATTTTCCAAAATAAGAATTTAAAACATTTCTTAAATCAGTGTTCAGTATGCTCAAAGACATTTCCTTCCAATTTTTTTTCATGAGAAATCTTATCAAGCCTCCAAAAATTGCATCAAATTTTAATTCAGCTCCTATAACTCTGCCTAGAGAACTCTGAGTTGTGTGTGCCTGTGTTTGTTTCTTACAGCATGGAGCAACCAATTTGAAGGACTCCTTTTTTTGAAAGCTTGGGTGAGTTCCCTAGATCACCTGACTTAAGCATTGCAAATATGAGCCAGACACTGACTTCAGGTGTGAGTGGGAGTGTGTAATTCCAAATACGTGGGGCACCTTATATAGATGCATATATTCTAAGACCCAACTATCCATCTTATCATCTGAAAACGAAAAACAATGAACAAACCCCAAACCAAACAAACCAAAAACAACAAAATAAAGTAACAACTCTGTACAAAGCTGAAATATGGATCTAAAGCATACAGGCTACAATAGAAGAACTGCCCTGCCCCTGTCTGGGGCCAAATGCTTCCTCATGGCCTGGATCTTAGTCCCTCTTTGTCTACTTGACTCCCATAATTTTGCTTTTTCTCTCTTAGATCATCAGTTTCTTCTTCTCTAATGAAATATTTATATTAGCCTAAAAATGCCATACTTCCCATCTTTGAAAAAAGTTTTTTTCCTGTTCTTTCTTTTCGGCTATTGATTCCTTTTTCCATTCTCTTTTATAAGAAAACTCCTGAGAGCTGTCTAGACTCACCACCTTGACTTCTCCATCCTTTTTCTCTCTTCATACCATTCCTGTCAGACGTGCATCTCTATCCCTCTCTCCACTGAAACTTCTCTACCAATCTCCATATTGCCAAACCTTTGATCAATTCTCAGCCCTTACTTAGTTGATTTCTCAGAAACTTCTGATATAGCTATTTTTTTCCTTCTTGAAATATTTAGGTGGCTTTTAGGACAAGATCTTCTGGGTTCCTTTTCTCTTACTGGCCACTCATTCTCAGTCTCCTGTGCTGGTTCTTTCTATTCTTCCTAATCTCTAATTGATGGAATTTCTCAGGGTTTAGTTCTTCACCCTTTCTTCCCTAACCATTCTTACTCCTTAGGCAATCTTACCAATTTCCATGACCTTAGATAATATCCATAAGCTTCTGACTTCCAGATTTTTATCTCCAGATCTGATTTCTCCCTAGAGCTCAGACTTGCATATTCAACTTGCTATTCCACACCTCTCATAGGAATTTCAATTCTAATTTGCACAAAGATAATCCCTAATATTTCTTTTCCAGCCTCCTCCTCCTCTGTCTTCTTGAACCTACTATTTAACACATGATTTTTCTATTGCTCAGGCCAAAAATGTTGGGCCATCTTGACTACCCTTTTTTCCCACTGTTTTCAAGACCTATCGACTCTACTTTCAAAATATATCTTGACCCCATCCAGTTTCACTTATTTATCTTTGTGCAACATTATCCCAGATTCATTAAGATAGTTTATATTCTTAAAGTTTTGATTTTTCCTTTTGATTTAGGTCTTTGGGCCTTCTGAAATTTGTGTATATAGTGCGAGGTTGGATTCTGTTGTTTGTTTCCCCCCTCCCCCTTTGTAGTTAACAAGTGTTCCGTTGCTTTCAATCTGCCTCTGGGGCACTAGTCCGTGACCTGTTTTAGAATAATATTTTACTTCTGTTCCATTATGATATTGTGAGCATCAGGAATCCGGTCACAGAGCCAGCAATTGGCTTTCCTCAGTTTCTGGTTTGTGAGGCTTTGTCTGTGTCACCCTACCTCCTGAAGTTCAGAACTTCCAGCCAAATAATTGCTCCAGGATGATAAATGATCAGCCTCTCTTCATGAAGGAGAGTCTTACATGAGCCTTGGTTTTAAGTAGTTAGCATGAGTCTTGTCCCCTGTCTTATATAGAAATCTTTTAGTCCCATCATCCCCCAGAAAATCAGCTCCTCTTTACTAGCACCTACTTCCTGTCCAGGAGTCCATGAAGCTTGGCTTTAAGGTCCACTGTTTTGTCTTATATTTGATCCACTGATAGGTTAAACATTCAGAGCCTAATTTTGTCTCATTCTTTTTACCCGTTAATATTTTGTCTGTCATTGTTTCAAGCAGGAGAGTTGGGTTAAGGCAGGAACTCAGAGCTATGTGGATTGGAAGTCAAGGATTGACCTTTGGTGATAACCTTTGACTGCAATGCTTCAATCCAGACAAGTAGTTCCAAAGATGGCATTTAAGTCTCCAAGGTAGACTGATAGAGAAGGTATTTTGAGCCAGGAGTAGCTTTACATACCCTTCATATCACATCATATAGGCATCTGCCAATATCATCAAGAGAGCTTGGGAGCAGTTGCCCGACTTGAGAGAGGGAAGCAGAGGATATTTTCTTCTACAATTACATGTGTTTGAAAATATTATTAATGATATAAAAACAACCTCAGGATGAGTGACTTCAGATTGAGTACCAGCACATTATTGCTTTAGCACAGTAGCAGAGTTTTGAACCACCCCCCCATAATTATTTCTAAAATATCAATGAAAATGTATGGAACCATAATTGTGTGTCAGTAACTCAGTGCACTAGATGTTTTCATACATTACATATTTGTATCCTCATTTTATAAATGGAATCTCAAAGGGTTATATTACTTATCCAGGTGTGGAGTATCTGGATGTGAATTCCAGATTCCAATCTATTTCATGTTGCTATATATTTTTTTAAGATTTATTTATTTATTAGAGAGAGAAAGAAAGAGAGAACTGAGCAAGGAGCCCAATGCAGGGCTTGATGCGGGGCTCAGTCCCAGGACCCTCATGACTTGAGCCTAAGGCAGACACTTAACAGACTGAGCCACCCAGGTGCCCCTCATGTTGCTATACTTTTATAGATGAGGTGAGAAGCAGTGGGCCCCACAAGAAAAGATAACTAATGAAACTGATATTAATCTCTTTTTCATTTGATTCAGTTCTCACTTGCAAATCTTGGCTTCCACCATTCCACCATTCCTCATTCATTCATTCATTTAATGTTCTGTGTGTCTGCAGTGTGCTAGACATGGTTCTACAAAGACAAATAAGCCATTGTCGTTTACTGTAACTTACTAGAAATACTCATTCTCCCCATTTAGCATCCCTAGTATCTGAAATATTTTATATCTGGCAATAAAAATGTGTACATATTTTCATTCTTGAATCACTTACAAAATATAGCCACTGTTTTTTATATAATCGGCTAATGACTTAATGAACATATAAAAACCTCTTTCAGATATATACTGTTCAAAAGAACTATTTCTCTAAGAAAACAACTTTTTATGTGACTGTGAGGGTCCACATTAAGAATATTTTTATGATCTGGTCAGAGTAAAATTCTGCACTTGCAAATAAGGCATTATAATATTATTCAAAATTCTTTACAGCAATATACATAGCACTAATATAATACATAATACTAAATATTAAAATAAATAGCATAGCTCTTGTGCACACAAATTTGTGACATTTTCCCCCTACTACTTGTGAGTGCATTTAAGGCACAGAGTATGTCTCACCTGTCATTTTTTTCACTGGAAACTTGGCACCTAGTAGATGTTCACAACTTATTTATACAATACATTATTTATTGAATGGATATTCAGTGTTGGTTGAATGGCTGAAGAATGGATTAATGAATTGATGGCTGTATTTACATGTAACAATCTGTAAGATATTTGATACTTCACCATGTGTTTTTAGGAAAAAAAGCCTGATAGTCTTTTGGGGAGCATGTACTTCATATTTGGCTTTTAGTCCCAGGTTTCAGAAGCATGGGGCTACAAATAAATGCCAACTTCCTCTTTTGTATCTCACTGCCAGATAATTTGTTAATACAAATTTGAAAGGATCATCCATACTCTATATTTTTTCTGTATTTATCTACTTGACTTGTTGCTTAGATACATAGATTGTCAATAAGAGCTTGAAATTATTTTCTTGAACATAGAATTTCATTACAGTGGTACTTGCGATAATGAGCTACTCTGCTACAGAATAAGTTGTTTTTAGTTGTTGGATGAATTTAAGAAATAAAGAGATGTCATATAGCTTTCTACTTTATGAAGATTTTTTCATTATATTTGTATATATCACTTAAACCTCACAATAACCCCAAAGAAGCTTATTTTTTTGTTGTTGTTTTAATTCACATATGGGAAAATGAAACTCAGGGAAGTGAAATGACTTCTTTATTATCATTTATTTCACAGTCATGCCAGATATTCTTCTGGGTAGGAAGAGACAACCATTGCCTTAAAAGAACTTACAGTCCTGGGGGTGTGGGGGACAAATAAAGAGATAATTATACTACAGTGAATGGAATTGTACTTAATGCGTGTGCAGCGTGCTGTGAATACAAGTGGGATGTGTATTCTATCAGTTATGCAGAAGTCTGTGGAACTTCAACCAAATGAATGGTTCCAAATACAAGGCTTGTTCTACCATAGCCATCCTTTCTCTCCTTTATCTTTGATTCAGTCTTACCCCTAGTGGAAGTTGGTTCATAAAAATTAATATGGCATGTGAGAAGTTAAACTTCAAAAGAAGGAAAGAGCTGGGTCTCAACAATGTTGCATTTTGGTATTGTAGAGACTTCAACAGAAGGTTACCAAATGAAATGGGGGAGTGGGGAAGGAGGGACAAGAGATCAGGACCCCTCAGCAGCCATACTGGTAAACAAACTCTAGGCCTCGTTGTCTTAGTCACCTGCTCAGGGAAACTCATCCAGTCTTCCAACACACACACACACACACACAAGATTTTGTGACTAAGAAAGGGTGAGGTGCATACTTAATAGTTTCTCAAAACTAAGTAGCTGATTCCGAAGACTTTTTTTCTACTTCTTAATTCACAGCAATTCCTGGTTGAACTAGAGAGGCCTTTGCTTTCCAGGATGTCTTGACCGGAATAGAACATTCATGATAATGAAATTCTAGACAACAGAAGATGTATGTACTGTGGAGTTCTTTGATAATGAGATTTGAAAATAGAATTTTAACTGGAGACTAATATTAGAATATTCCTGTGTAATATCTGACCTTTGTGGCTTGGAGCACCAGAGCTTCCTTCCCTTGTATATTTCCATTTCTAATATCCTGAAGTCATTTCCTGTGTGTTAATTTCATCACTGCCCCACTGTTTAAGCCCATGCACTCCCTCCAATATGTGTTTTTTCACTGTCAACTTAGGACTGCAGAATTGAAGTCAATTTCAGGGTAATTTAAATTCCAGTGATCAAATGATCAAATTTTCTGGTTTCCTGGCCACTAGCCTTTCTTTCCTCATTTCCTTTCTTCCCTTTATTTTTTTAAGAAGCTAAAAGTTTCTTGGTATATAAATATTCTCAGCCTCACTCTGTTTATCTTGTGCCTAATTCCCCATATGGGGATGCTGCAGTGATTGTTGACTCTTTCCATTATCTTCCTTTAAGTCATGGCTGAAGTTTTTGTCCTGTCTTAAGAATATGGATTTTCAACAAAATTGACAAATATCATATAAAATTTACAAGTTTCATCAAATATTTACTATTTGTGAGTCTGTGGATTGTTTCTGCATGATATAAAAGTTCATCTTTCCTCATCAAAATTATAATTATTTGATCAATTTGTTAAATTTATTTAACATACAAAAATATTTGGTTTCCAGGGGACCTGGCTTAAAGCTGAAGAATTTTTTAGTATAATATATATTAAAAAATATCTTTATTGAGGTCTAAGTTACATATTGTAAAATACACACATTTTAAGAATAGAGTCAATGGGTTTTGGTAAATATATAAAGTGATGCAATTACTACCACAGTCAAAGATTTAGAACACATTCATCACCCCAAAAGTAGTCCCTTTTCCCTTTGCAATCAAAGTTCACACCCTATGCACAAACCCTGGAACCTCTGATCTACTTTTTTTTTCACTATAATTTTGTCTTTTCTATAATATCATATAATTGGACTCATATAGCTTTGTCATTCTTGTAGCATGGTCTCCAAGGTTTCATTTCTCTAGTATCTCCATTTTACAGATAAATACCTTGGAGAAAAGTAGTATAAATACTACAGGAAATTTTGCTGAAGATACTGTTTTTATATAAGTCAATAGATGTTTATCTGTATTTACAAATATATGGAACATATATAGACCTGGAAATAGGGATAATTTTGACCCACACATGTATTTGATTTATTCTTGGAATAGTCTTATCCACTCATTTCAGCAAAAGCTGGTGGTGCAAAGCATTGTTCTAGTCTTGTATAGGATTAAAAGAGTAACAAAACACAGTATTTGTTCTTACCAAAATTTTGGTATAAACATAATTCTATAAGGCAAATGGGGTGGCTATAATGAGGTAGTACAAAGGAATGTGTTGGGTACTTAAAAGAAGTAGGAGGAATTTGTTTGAGGTATTAGCACAAGTTTCATTAAATTGATGGTCTCTGGGTAGATGGCCTTGGTGGGCGAATAGAAGTTTGATGGGTAAGGATGGTAAAGATTGGCATGTGGGCAGAGAGAACTACACAAGAAAAGCCAGGGAGGAATTAAAAGAGCAGAGAACACTGTGGACAAGCTTGGCTCAGTAAATATTTGTTGAGTGAATGAAAATTTCTTATTTATAAAGTAAGTGCTAATAAAGCACAGTTTAAATGGGTCTGTTATTAATAATCCATGTTGGTGGAGTTTGTTGAAATATAATTGTAAGAAACGTCACTTCACTGCCTGCATATGCAGCTTCTTGCTTGAATTGGAAGGGCCTCCCTAACCCATGTCTCCCAACTGGCCTCTTGTTTATCCTTCAAGGTTGAGTTTCGTTTCTGCCTTCCCAGGAAGCCTCCCTTGACTTTCCTCCCCAGAGTCAGCTGTTCTCTGTGCCTGCCTTTATCATGGTGCTTATATTGAAAACATTCAGTTATGTCTTGATCTCCACCACTTATATGGGAGAAACTCAAGAGCAGAAATTTTGTTTCACTTGTCTGTGCATATGTAGTTCTTGGATCTGTCTAGTAGGTGCTCAGCACACTCTGCCTGTAGGACTGAGACATGCTAACCTGAGCATTGGGTTGATCGCTTTCTCTCCTGCCTTTATGTTATTCCTTCTTTCAGTCTCTGTATAGAATTCTTAGTCTTTAGCTGGGAACTGAACTGCCTGTACTCATTTCACAACTCTGTGCTTTTCCATGTTCTCTCAGCCTGTTATGGCCTTAGCCTATGTCTCCACAGACCCAAATTCTAAACAGATCTTTCATTCAAGCTCAAAGGCCTCCTTTGTTAGAGTGCGGCTCTGATACGCCCACCAGAGAGTGTTCTGCCTACTCTGAATTTACATGATAATTTTCTATACCACTTTCATGATATTTTTATATTTTCTAAACCTGATCTAGAGGTGGAACTTGCATTTCATATACTTTCTATCTCCAAAGGGCTACAGGGTGCCCTCAGAATATACACATATTCCAGTTGCATTCAATGTTTTTTTTTTTTATTGAGTGCTATTTGTCAGATACTACGTTGGCTGCTAGCTATTCAATAAATATTTACTAAACAAATGGTTCACTCATCACTTGCTTTTGGGGGGAAAACTGCAGAGCAACAAGTATAAATGAAAATGTAATTGGGAAGCAGAAAAATAAAAAGGAACAAATCAGAAATATATCCTCTAACAAATTATAGAATTTCACAAAACCATTTGAAACCTTGCTTTGTTTATGAAAATCTCCATGAAAATCTAGCAAGCCTGAAAGCAGTTTGAAAAAATGATACCCCAGAAGAAATAAATGTTTCCTAGGCGTGGAAGGAGTTCTAGAGAGTTTTGTAGTTTCCTTTATGGTTATGAACATGTCTTTTGAGTAATTACATAGTGACTAATTTTATATTAAAGCTAACTACTTAACTTTAAATGTATTTGGTTCTATAGAACAAGTATAGACTAGGAGGCTTTGATTAGAAAGCTAAATGTGGGTTATAACAATAAGAAAAAAATGAAATGTACTTGAAGCTCTTTCCTTTTATCTAAACAAATAATCAGCTTTTATGATTTCAGTGGCATTCATTCTTCTTTCTTTCCTTACAAAAGCATTCACTGTGGTCACAGTTTTCTGCTTTCTCTCTTGATCACCTTGGAGACTCAAGCTAACACACCAGCTCTTAATCTGATTCTTCCTCTTTCTCTATCCCTGCAAAGCTGAATGTGGTCAAGGACCTTGTTGGAGCACATCCGAATGGGTTCTGCTTCCATAGTAAAGGGCTTTCAGGTTAAATTTCACCAGGATTTTAAAAAATGAAATATAAGTATTTCATTTTAAAATTATTAAATGTTAACTGAATGTTTTGAGAAATAACGTCATCTCGTTTGCCCCAGAGTGGGTCAGTCACCCTGAAGCGTTCAGACTACCCACCCTTCAGGTTAGGGCACCTGAGTTGAAGCTACTCCCAGGATGAATAGGCAAGGCTCTGGAGAAAATGATCAGTTGGGGGCCAGTCCAGTTTGGTACAGCAGTAATGATGCTTTTATCCATAGTTGTTGAAAGAATGGTGATACTTGGCTGGCAGAGTCTTCGCTTACTGACTTATTTCCTCCTCTTTTTTAGGAGACACTGCAAAAGCTCAGACTGTCTGTATAATGCTTCCCCAGGCACAGTAAGTAGATTCATTATTATTTTCTCATTAACTTGTCTAATATTTTTGTCCCTTTAGCCAATGCCTACTTCCTCTGCTTTCCTCACTGAGGCCTCTTTCTTCTAACATTCCTCTCAAAAATGGAAACAGTTTCCTATGTCAAATATCTTACTATTTTCCTTTTTTTTTTTTGATTGCTCATGTTTGCTCTACTCTCTAAGCTCATTTTTAAAAGGCAGAGAACATGAGAAATGTTCTTTGAGCTCTTCAATATTGACAAAGTCAGTACTTTGTAAATAGTTTTATCTTATGTACATTTGGAAAACTTCTGCCCAGGCATAGGAGCCCACTACATGTCCTGGGAAAATTCCAGAAAGAGCTTGCCTTGTGCTGCGGATGTGCTTCCTAGAATGTATGTGCCCAAATGGGAATGATCAGTTAATGTTTGTTGAATGAATGAATGAGTGAATAAAGAATGAGAATGAGAGCTAGCCCTACTGAACACACAGGAAGGCCATTCATGTTTTATAACAGAATCTAGGATTGTAAATACTATTATCATCTGGCAGGCTATGTCCTGGTTATGTTAATATAGTTTTAGCAGCAGTGGTTTGAAGATAGAACTTGCTCTGAACATGTGGTCAACTGGGAATATAATTCTTAGTGAAAGCCTATTCTGTGATTTTTGGGTCTCCTCTACAGTCTTTCTTTAAGAAAATCCTATTTTAGGGCGCCTGGGTGGCTCAGTTGGTTAAGTGACTGCCTTCGGCTCAGGTCATGATCCTGGAGTCCCTGGATCGAGTCCCGCATCGGGCTCCCTGCTCGGCGGGGAGTCTGCTTCGTCCTCTGACCCTATCCCCTCTCATGTGCTCTCTGTCTCTCTCATTCTCTCTGTCTCAAATAAATAAATAAAATCTTTAAAAAAAAAAAAAAAAGAAAATCCTATTTTATGTGTTTTATTATTGTAAACTTCTTTATTTTTTTCATAACTAGGTTAGAAATATATTGTAAATAAAAAAGACACAGGAAGTCTAAAGAAACACCACCTTTTACGTAGTGAAATGATTACTATAATCAAGCTAATTAATATACCATCTCCTCACTTTAGTTACCATTTTTTTGTGTTATGAAAGCATCTGAAATCTATTGTATTAGTAGATTTTCAATATTTAATAAGTATTATTAACTGTAGTCCTTGTGCTGTGTATCGAATCTCTACACTTACTCATCCTGCATAGCTGCAGCTTTGACCAACATCTCCCCATTTCCCCCACTTCTCCTCTCTCCGGTAACCATGTTTCTACTCTCTGCTTCTATGTATTCAACTTTTTTAGATTCCACATACAAGTGTGATCAGTTAGGTTTTTTTTTTTTTTTCTTTCTGTGTCTGGCTTATTTCACTTAGCACACTCTAGTAATTATTTCACTGTGTGTGTATGTGTGTGTGCTCATCATGTTGTAAGACTTAAATATATGCAATTTTCATTTTAAAAAGGTATATTTTATGATTCCATTTATATAAAAAATTAGAAAAGGTAAAACTGTAATGACAGAAAGTAGATCGCTTGTCACCAGGTCCAGGGAGTGAAGGAAGGGATTGACTACAAAGAATATGAATGGACTTTTGGGGTGATGGAAATGTTTGATACTATGATGGTAGTGGTGACACCATGCATAAGGCTGTACACATAAAATTAGTGAATTTTATTATGTGTTATCTTACCCCAACACAGCTGATTTAAAAAGTGAAAAAAGCAAATAAATAAATACATCTCTGTTGTTTGGGAAAAAAATAAGAAAAAATAAACATTGCCTTTGGAGGTTGGCACTGGAAGAGAATCTCATGGTACGGCTGCACTCTGAGGCTGTTACCATCCCCTTTAGATTAGTTGCTATCCCCATGATAGCCTCCAGGGGCACAGTTCGTCTTTCAACTTTCTGGTCCCAATTTAGAGAAAAGACCTTGCTCTTGCTTTACTATAGCTTGGCTGAGACATGATAGAATATTTTTTAAATATTGATTATGAAAAAATCAGAATAAAAAGAAAAACAACCCTAGAACAACACTATGAATCTTCTAGATAACAACACGTTGCATCTCTGTACATCAGAGATTGGCAAACGTTTTCTGTAAAGGACTAGGTAGTGAATACATTAGGCTTGTGGACCCTACTGTCTCTTTTGCAACTGTTTAGCTTTGCAGTTGTAGCGAAAGCAGCTATAGACAATGTATCAATAAATGGACTGTGTTCTAACAAAGCATTAAGAAATTAGGCAGGGCCATATTTTGCCTGCAGGCTGTAGTTTTCTGACCCCTGCTCTAGATTGTTAGACCTGGTCCATTGCCATGGACAAAATAAGCTCTTGACAAGTTCTCCACCTCGCTAGCTCCATCCCATGAAAGTTCCCCTTTGGATATTTGCATTCCTCAACTTCCAAATGAATGAGAGATGGTAAGGATGATAATCTCTTGGTTGACTGATAGATTGATTTATCTGAGGTTCTGTCTCTTCCATGGTTCAATGACTTCAAACATTCAGGGGCTACTCACTCTCTACAGTCTGAAGTGGGCCCTACCTTTGTAAATCCCCCCCAAAATTATAATCTTGTGAAAAAAAATGATGCAAGAATTGCAATATCATTGTAAGATGCGAACACATCTAGTTAAGAACCAGAGACTCATTTCCTCATGAAATTTTTAGAAACATAATACAATTATTCTTGTTACTATTAGATCTGTTGTTTATTCAAGGCAGAGCATGCACATATAGGCACATATTTGCTTTGGGTTTCTCAGTGAATCTTACATAATGTAGAAATAGTTTACTACCGAGGTCAGAAGCATGTATGGTACAGAGGGCTGAAAGGGGCTGGATTAAGGTTTGGGAAACTGGGGTTTATACATCACCTCTATATGTGTTCCACCTATATTTCCCATACTGGCTGTTATTAGGATTTTTCTCCACAAAGTTAGTCCTAAAAAGATCAGTTCTTTAGTAGAACAAACCAGGAAGCCAAATTGCCTCTGCTATCATTCTGAGCTGTCACTCCAAGTCAAAAGCTTGGGTCAATTTGGGATGAAAGTCTCTGACTCCTCTCTGTGCTTTTTGAAGTTAAACCCAACTTAACAATGGTGGTGTCCTGACAGATTTTGGGACAGTGTCTGCAGCTGGTGCATGTACCTGTCTTATTCCAGACAAGCAGTCATTGGGTTAGCTCCCTGGAGGTTGTGTGCCCACTTCATTTCTTAGATCTGCACGTCAGGTGTGGTCTCATGCATCTGTGTGTCCTTTATTTGGGAGGAGGGCACTTTCTTACTCTCTGGCACTATAAGATGGCTTCAGGCTCATCTTGTATATTTACTGTCCCAGTCTCTGAAAGAGTTATTTCCTTTCCATTCCAAGGAGCACTAGTTCCTTGTATTGGAGAATACGGATGCATTTCACAAGCTCCGGATGCAAGGTATGACAAATATTTTTCACTTAGGATTAAAAATAGAGGGAGGGGGTCCCTCCTGAAACCTTCAACAGAAGGTTGAGCACCGTCTTTCCAATACCTTTGTTTAGGATGGAGGTTGGTGGTGGGAGGAAGGTATGTACTCATAAGTTTTAAGGAGTTTTCCAAGAGGCACCACTGGTGTTGAGGAAAAGTCCTGCCCTTTGAAATTTCTCATTGCTGTCTATAGATAAAAAAGAAGGAAGGACAGTAACCTTGCAATCTCTGCCATCTTCTCCTTCCACTGACCTCTGAGTTTAGTAGGGTCACAGGTGTGGCAGTGGATGATGAGAGCTGTTTCATGAGATCACTTGGACTGAGTGTTTAAACTGAGATGCTGAGTGCAGCCTGCCAGGGTTTTATATATGAATATCTGTCACGTGCATTTTGTACTTGAGGGGGTGTAGACTGGGGCTGATGATTGGATTCAGCCTCCTGATTTGGTGCTTACTGTTGTGATTCCTTACAGGAATAAGGGGTGTAATAATATTATGGAAAAGGACTTGATGACTTACTATGTGGGATAAATGGAAAGAGAAAGAATGAAAAACAGGAGTTTTCTGGCTAAATGTGGTTAGTGATACTTCAATAAAAAGGGGGACAGTAGGCATTGGTGCAAGTGTCTACAAGAAGGTTGGAAATGTGCATTTGAAACTCAGAAGAGATCTGGGTGAATGGATTAAGGAGGCATTTTTTACAGGCATCATAATGAATTATTTTCTTCCAGGGGTCTGACATCTGCCTTGAAAATTTTAGTATGTGTGCTGGAAATAGTAATATATGGATGGATTTTACTTCAAAAGGGATACATGAGTTGAATATGAAGATATCTTAAAGAATAAAACTCAATTTATTCACTCATGTCCTTTTAGAATATATGAGTGTTAAAATCAAGATGTAAATTGCAGCAACAACAAAAAAAAGATTGGTTCAATGAACTGCCAGACTACAAAGTTATGAGCATGTGCTCTATGCTCATGTGAGAATTACTGTGATTATAGGAGCTGTTAGTAAATTGCATATTTTAAAAAGTACAAATTACTTTTTCTTGATAAATGTGAAAGTTATTTCAGGGTTAGATTTGTATTTCACTTAAAAGTTATTTTTCTTGAGAGATATAACTCTAATTTTGGGATTTTATTTTTGTTTCACTGAATAGTTTATTGTTTATAACTGTTAACTAGTAGTGCTTCTGGTAAGTGGAATGGATTAACTAATGTAATTATAACTATGCTGATTGTTCATGCCAGTTGAACTGACTGTGAACTGGAGAGGGCCAAGCAAAGCCTTTTTGGCATCACATATACAAAATGTGGGAGGACAGTTTTGACATAAATCTATAAAAGAAATAACTAAAAAGTTAAATTAGAAATTGCACTTCTTTTATCCAGTCTTTGCTAACAAAAGATATGATTCTTCTTTATCCTTAAGCTTAGAGATGAAAAATAACATCACGTGGTTATTTTAATCTTCATTTTGTTGGTTAATGTTGAGATTAAACTTCTGTGTATTTTTATTCTTCTTGAAAAAAAAAAAGAAATTGTGCTTCTTTTAAAGGAGATTTAAAAATAAGTCCTATATTCCTGGGAAGGAGGCTTCAAGATGGCTTTTATTTTTCTGTAAGGTGTCCCTGAACAGGATCAGGATGTGGTGTGTAGTTCAATAAGCCTACTAAACCCCCAGTGCAGGGAAACTGGTTGGTCTCTATTCTTTTTGTGCCCATCAACACCATTTCCTGATTAGTGGTGACAACACAGAGATGTGACCAATATGTGGTTGTTGCTCTCCTCTCCTGAACAGATGGCAGACAGAGCCTAATGATCATTGTAACTCTCATGTTTCCTATTGTTGACTCACAATTCTTCTATGTACAGTAATTCAGATGATTTGGATGGAAACATATAATATAACCTATTAGCTATCCTTGTACAAGAAGAAATACAAACTCATAAGAATACCAGTAGATTTGGAAACCACAGTTGGATTTATCAAAACAGGAATATTTGAGAACCAGGTAGGTTCCCAGTACAAGCATTTGCTGATTGTGCCCTTGATTCAATTATTATAATTTATCTCTCTGCTATTAAGTACTCCTCTTTAAATATCAGCTCATTAGAATTGAAAGTTCACTGGGGTTTTGCCAAAATCTTTTTAATCAGCTTTGTATCATCACCATTTTAGGCACTGTCCCATTCAAATCAGTTTTTGTCATGCTGCCTTCTGGTACAATGAGTTGGCCAAATCTTAAGCCCTAGGACAAAATCAACCAGAATCTCTGGTCTCTTTCAGTACATTAGTTATACTTTGCACATCAATGAAGTCTTATACGCAAAGAAGAGAGGGGAAAAATGGCAATTTGGTAGTGTTCTCCACTCCATGGATTCAACACCCTTTTCCCCCCTACCCAAATCAACAATATTCTCTGGCTCTTGACTGGGACAGGCCTGAGGCACAGTGCCAAAGCAATCTAGAAGATTCTGTCTTTCCAAATGTGAGTTAATATTAATCGGAGGTCCAGTGGCCTGGGTTTTAGTCTTTAGTCTTGGTCACACCATTAACCAGCTTTTACATGCCTGAATTTATTTATCCGTAAAATTAAAGAATATTATAAAAAAGGATCTTAAATATATAATTTCACATGTGAGTTCCTTCTAGCTTCCTTTTCCTGTTCTCTCTTTTAAGTAGAACATAAGCTTTGAACTACACAGAAATGCCTAGGCTTTAAACTGAGCGACAGTATGAGCATTTTCATGCCCTTCCTTCATGTTCATTGCAATATAACTGACATTGTTTTTATTTTTTTTCCACCTTTAAGCAGTACAGAAAAAGTTGGATAGAGGTAAAGAAAATACAAACATGAGAAAGCAAATTTTCTAAAGACTAAGGAAAGGGCATGAACAAAAACATTTATAGAAGAATAAATATACATGGGCAGACATATGGGAATGTGTTGAAGCTCAGTGGTAATACTGATTCATAAAATAATTTTTCAAGCACCAAAGTAACATGTATTTTAAAAAATAATAGTATGCTTAATGCTGATGAGATACGGGTGAGATTTATATTGCCAGTCAGTGTAATTTATTAGAATCCATATGGAAAATAATTTAGTAATATGTAACAAGGGTCTTTTGGGCCCATTGTTTTCCCCATTTAGGATTTATATTGAGTCCATTCAGAAAATTGAATGAATCTTTCTGTAAAAATATGTTATTAGTAAGAGTGAAATACTGAAAGCAACATAAATCAGTACCAGCAGAGAATTAAAGAAATTGTCAGTGGGATGCCATATGACATGGTCATTTGAAATGACATTAAAGAATAGTTAAAGTTAACTGAACAAAATAGTTATGTCCATCAAAAGCATATAACGATTTTAATTATATATATAATTAAATATATATATAATATATATAAATGGAAGACAATACATCAACATCAATCACTGTTAAGTGATTTTCTCTGAGGGCTGGGTGTAGAAATGTTTTCACATTTCTCCTTTAACTTCATTCTGTGTTCTTTAGTGTAGAAATGAAAATGAATTTCTTCAATAAGAATACTAAAATACACAAAAAGTAGTATTTAGAATTTTTAAATACAAATTTTTAATTTTTAAATTCATAATGTCAAATTATGATGTGCCTAATAACTTCACTAAACATATTCTGTCAGATAATTTCCCAATTTCAAACTGCACTGACACAGAATGTGGTGTGTTACTACCAATTATATTGAGTTAGGAAAAGATATTCTGGGGAAAGGAGGAAATTTAAAATACAAACAAAAAATTGCTATTTTTACTCAGGAAATAAATGAAAAGATCACAAAAGATGCTCTGTGCATTTTCCCAGTTACGGTTTTCTCTCTGGGAGTGAATGAATCATTTTGTCAGCAGGCATTAATTCTCTAAATCAGTTGCGATGACCTTTCGTGGTCCTTTGGTGCAATACTGGTCCAGTATTTCACCAAGAGATAAAGTAGTACCATTGTGCCTGACACACTCACTAAGAAGGTTTGATATTCCCTTATATAGATTTTTAGGAGGAGCAGGACTATTATTTTGGGCCTGTCAACTTTTCCTTATTGCATGTTATTATTTTTAAAGATTTTACTTATTTATTTGAGAGAGAGCACGAGCGGGAGGGGCAGAGGGAGAGGGAGAAGCAGGCTCCCCGCTGAGCAGGGAGCCTGATGTGGGGCTCGATCCCAGGACCCTGGGATCATGACCTGAGCCGAAGGCAGATGCTTAACAGACTGAGTCACCCAGGCGACCCTGCATATTATTTTTTTAAAGTTTTATTTATTTAAGTAATCTCTACCCCCAGCATGGAGCTCGAACTCATGACCGTGAGATTAAGAATTGCACACTCTTCTGACTGAGCCAGCCAGGTGACCCAGCTTTTAAAACTACTTAAATAAATTTTGTATTTTTTAAACTAATATTTTCAATCAAAGCTGCCCCAATATTGTAAAATTTCACAAGTAGTCAAATTCTTAAAGCAAAAGTTTTGTCACTTTGTGTTGATTTCCAATTAAGCTCGTATTTGAGATGTAAATGTTGTTTTTAAGGACATTACAAGTTAATTGAGGGACCCCACTTCCCTTTCAATCATATGGAGTTGATGCTTCTGGTTTTACAGTGACTCATTTTAACCACAACTAAATAAAACCAAGAACACTGTAGATCTGAACTATTGCAAACTAATCTTGAGATTATTAAAAATACATGAACCAGATGGCAACCCTCCAGGGTACCTCATCTGTCACAGATATCAGATTAGAAGTTTTCTTTCATAACCAGACTGTTTAATACCACACTTTATTTAGACCTCCATTAAAAAACTGTGCATTGCATATGAAATTGTCTAGAGGCCAATTACTTAAGGGCCTGCCCCAAAGTATAGGAAATAAAAAATGTATTAGCCAATCTGTAACAAACAGAAGTGCTCATTAAACTAATATTAGTACAAAAACAATACACGGTACCACCCGTAAAATATGCATTGGCTTATGAAGACATCATTTCACCTCATGGAAGGCTTTTAATCACAATGTATTTTGAGCAGTTGTATTTTGGATGTGAATGTTTCAGCCTGACAAGCTTATTAAGGAACTCATGTGTTGTAACAAATCCGTAAGGTAGCTAGAGGATATTTCAAGAGATTTGGGCTCTGTTTGAGTAGTTTTGTAGGGTTGAGGGGGGGAGGGATCCAAGGCTACAAACTGAGTCCTTTGCAAAAATCAACACAGATCCTAGCAGAATGGCATGAAAACTTGCCTCCTGACTTAATTCTTTTCTAACACACTAAATTATCCCAACTAAAACTCAAGTTCCTCTTTGTGAATGAGCAACAGTCATGTTAGTCAGGGAGCCTTGGATTCAATCTGAGGATTATTTGTTCTACCTCATGTTTGTTAGTCTGCTTCCCATTGTGGGTCTGTTGTTGTTCAATAGGTTTCTTTTGGCCCTAATATAAAGAACTGTGAAGGAAACTACTTTCTTCTCTCTGTTGCTGTTGCCAGAACACAATGAGAACACGTAGCCTTCCTTTCACTCACTACCCAGACACTTAAAAAAAAAAATCAATTTGAACTGCGTCTGTGATGTCAGGTTTACATACACTTAAGAGAAGCAAAGCTTGCTCAAATTTCTCTAATTTTTACACTTAGTTAGGAAGTACCTTTTCAGTTAGTAGTTGTTTCCTTAATATTTTATAAAATGAATGTTTATTGTAAAAAACTTGAAAAAGTCCATGTCAACACCACTGTAACCCTTAGATAAATTTCATTTCATCCTTAAGTATGTATATGTACTAATTGGCCTGGTCTATTTAGTGATTAAAAAACATGTATTAATCATGGACAACGTGCTGTACATTTTGAAAAAGACTGAATAGTGTGTGTGTGTGTGTGTGTGTGTGTCTTTTTGCATGCTATCCTCAAGTGACTTACAGTTTGGTGCACAGATAGAGTGCAAAAATTCTATTTGGGGGGGGTGCCTGGCTGGCTCAGTCCATTGAACACATAACTCGAACTTGGGGTTGTGAGTTTAAGCCCCGTGTTGGGTGTAGAGATTGCTTAAAAATAAAATCTTTAAAAAAAAAGGGAAAAAAGAAAATTCTATTTGAGTACTAACACTATATATATAACATATAGTTTATATAATAGATATATATCTTAATTTATTTCACAATACAACACAATGAGCATTTTCCCCACTTCATTACAATTTTTGTGACATTATCATTTAAAGATTCATAGTATTTCAGGGGCGCCTGGGTGGCTCAGTTGGTTAAGCATCTGACTTCAGCTTAGGTCATGATCTCAGCATCTGGGATCGAGCCCCACGTTGAGCCCCATATGGGGCTCCATGCTCAGTGGGGAATCTACTTGTCCCTCTGCCCCTCCCTCTGCTTGTGCTCTCTCTCTCTCAAATAAATAAATAGATAAAATCTTTTTAAAAAAAGGTTTATAATATTTCATACTATGGGTGTTCTTTGTTTTATTTAGACATTTCCCTGATAATAAATATATGGGTTCTTATTTTTATTTTTAGTAATTATTAAATTGGTAGTTATATTGTTCTTTTCTCTGTATTTTAGGATAGTTATATTGGTAGTTATATTGTTCTTTTCTCTGTATATTAGGATAAATTTCTAAGAGGAACTTTATGGATCAAAGCTCATAAAATTTCAAGATTCAACACAGCTGATTATTTTCCAGAAAGCCTGTGGAAACTTACGCTATAGTCACAGAGTATATCAGAGTGACAATCATACTACTCCCCCACCAACTTTGTTATTTAAAAAAAAAATTATTGCTAACATTTTTGGTTGAAGATAGTAAAACCTTGGGGTGCCTGGGTGGCTCAGTCAGTTAAGTATCTGCCTTTGGCTCAGGTTATGATCCCAGAGTCCTGGGATTGAGCCCCGCATCCAGCACCCTGCTCCACCGGGAGTCTGTTTCTCCCTGTCCCTTTGCCCCTCTGCCTGCTTGTGCGTGCTCTCTCTCTCTCAAATAAATAAAATCTTAAAAAAAAGTAAACAGTAAATCCTTATAATAATTTACATTTTTTAGAAAGTTTATCTAAAATGTGTACATACATATATAAGTATGTAAATTTACATTTTGCATATATGTGTATATAAAATTTGTGTTAAATTTTAAGGAATTATTAGTTGTTGCTTTTGCTTAATATTTTTTTGGAATCTATGACATTGCAAGATTTCATTCTTTTTTATGGCTGAATAATATTCTTCTTTAGCCATCCATCCATCGATGAACACTTGGACTGCTTCCATATCTTGGCTCTTCCAAATGCTGCTATAAACATAAGGGTGCATGTATCCCTTTGAATTAGTGTTTTTGTATTCTTTGGGTAAACTACCCAGTAGTGTGATTGCTGGATGGTAGGTTAGTTCTATTTTTAACTTTCTGAGGAATCTCCATACTGTTTCCCAGAGTGGCTGCACCAGTTTGCATTCCCACCAACAGTATACGAATGTTTTTTTCTCCACACTCGCCAACATCTGTTGTTTCTTGTATTTTTGATCTTAGCCATTCTGACAGGTGAGGCGATACCTCGTAGTTTTGATTTGCATTTCCCTGATGATAAGTGATGATGAGCATGTTTTCATGCGTCTGTTGGCCATCTGTCTGTCTTCTCTGGAGGAACATGTGTTCATGTCTTCTGCTCATTTTTTAAATTGGTTACTTAGGGGTTTTTTTGGTGTTGAGTTTTATAAGTTCTTTATATATTTTGGATATTAACTCTTTATTGGATATGCCATTTGCAAATATCTTCTTCCATTCCATATATTGCCTTTTAGTTTTATTGATTGTTTCCTTTGCTGTGCAGAAGCTTTTTATTTTGATGAAGTCCCAATAGTTTATTTTTGCTTTTGTTTCCCTTGCCTTAGGAGACAAATCTAGGAAGAGATTGCTACAGCCAGTGTCAAGGAAGTTAGTACCTATGTTCTCTCCTAGGATTTTGATGGTTTCAGGTCTCACATGTAGGTCTTTCATCCATTTTGAATTTATTTTTGTGTATGGTGTAAGAAAGTGGTCCAGTTTCATTCTTTCACATGTTGCTGTTCAGTTTTTCCAACACCATTTATTGAAGAGACTGGCCTTTTTCCACTGGCCCAATTTCCAGGATATTCTTTCCTGCTTTGTCAAGCATTAATTGACCAAATAATGGTGGGTTTATTTCTGGATTTTCTATACTACCCCATTGATCTATGTGTCTGTGTTTGTGCCAATACTGTACTATTTTGATGACTACAGCTTTTAATATAACTTGAAGTCCAGAATTGTGATGCCTCCAGCTTTGCTTTTCTTTTTCAAGATTGCATTGGCTCTTTGGGGTCATTTAGGATTGTTCTAGCTCTGTGAAAACTGCTGTTAGTATTTTGATAGGGCTTGCATTATAAATGTATAGATTGCTTTAGGTAGTACAGACATTTTAACAGTATTTGTTCTAATCCATGAGCATAGACTATCTTTCCATTTCTTTGTGTTGTCTTCAGTTTCTTTCATCAGTGGCATATAGTTTTCAGAGTTAAGATCTTTTACCTCTTTGGTTAGGTTTATTCCTAGGTATTTTATTATTTTTGGATGCAATTATAAATGGGATATGTAGAGGCTGCTTTTAGGCAATCAACTTGAACAATGGAAACCTGAGTCAGGTAGAAGACCCCACAACAATCTCCTGTCTCAATACAAATAGGCCCAATAGGCGACCCACCTTGAAATATCCATAAGCCCTAGCTGACCAATGGGCTACTTACACCTAGAAATTCCATATGTTTTCATACTTCTTCACCTTCCCCCTTTTAACTACAGCCCCCCACCAATGTCTCATGGCAGACAGTCTCTACTTTGCTGTCCTGCCCGCTGCTTCCTTGTAGTGTATTCAATAAACTATCTCCTTTGTCTGCCTTGGGTGAATTCTTAAAACACCCACACTGCAGGCTTCCACCTGATTGGGGTGTCCCCGATCTGATTGGGAGCCCCCCACAGGATTGTTTTCTTAATTTCTCTTTCTGCTGCTTTATTATTGGTGTATAGAATTGCAAGAGATTTTTGCACATTGATTTTGTATCCTGCCACCTTACTGAATTTGTTTATCAGTTTTGGCAGTTTTTTGGCAGAGCCTTTAGGGTTTTCTGTAGTATCATATCATCTGTAAGTTGTGAAAATTTTATTTCTTCCTTATTGATTTGGATGCCTTTTATTGCTTTTTGTTGTCTGATTGCTGTGGCTAGGACTTCCAGTACTATGTTGAATAAAAGTGGTGAGTGTGGACACCCTTATCTTGTTCCTGACCTTAATGGAAAGGCTTTCAGCTTTTCCCCAAGGCTCTCAGGATGATGTTAGCTGTGGGTTTTCATATATGGCCTTTATTATGTTGATATCTGTTCTCTCTAAACCTACTTTGTTAAGGGTTTTTATCATGAACAAATGTACTTTGTCAAATGCTTTTCCTGCATCTATTGAAATGATCATATGATTCTTATCCTTTCTCTTATTGATGTGATGTATCGCATTGATTTGTGAATATTGAACTATCTTGCAATCCAGGAATAAATCCCACTTGATCGTGGTGAATGATTTTTTTAATGTAATGTTGGATTTTGTTTGCTAGTGTTTTATTGAGGATTTTTGTATTTATATTCATCAGAGATACTGGCCTATCGTTCTTTTTTTTTTTTTTTTGTGGTGTCTTTATCTAGTTTTGGTATCAGGACAATGCTGGCCTCAGAATAAATTTGGAAATTTTCCTTCGTTTTCGGTTTTTTGGAAGAGTTTGAGGAGAATAGGAATTAACTCTTCTTTTTTATTTATTTTGCATTTTTAAAATTTTACTATGTTAATCACCATACATTACATCATTAGTTTTTGATGTAGTGATCCATGATTCATTGTTTGCGTATGCCACCCAGTGCTCCATGCAGAACGTGCCCTCTTTAATACCCATCACCAGGCTAACCCATCCCCCCACCTCCTCCCTTCTAGAACCCTCAGTTTGTTTTTCAAAGTCCATAGCCTCTCATGGTTCGTCTCCCCCTCCAATATCCCCCCCTTCATTTTACCCTTCCTACTATCTTCTTTTTTTTAACATATGATGTATTATTTGTTTCAGAGGTACAGGTCTGTGATTCAACAGTCTTACACAATTCACAGTGCTCACCATAGCACATACCCTCCCCAGTGTCTATCACCCAGCCACCCCATCCCTCCCTCCCCCCACCACATGTTCTTTATCCATTCATCTGTCGATGGACATCTTGACTCTTTCCATAGTTTGGCTATTGTGGACATTGCTGCTATAAACATCAGGATGTATGTACCCCTTCGGATCCCTACATTTGTATCTTTGGGATAAATACCCAGTAGTGCAATTGCTGGATCATAGGGTAGCTCTATTTTCAACTTTTTGAGGAACCTCCATACAGTTTTCCAGAGTGGCTGCACCAGCTTGCATTCCCACCAACAGTGTAGGAGGGTTCCCCTTTCTCCACATCCTTGCCAACATCTGTCGTTTCCTGACTTGTTAATTTTAGCCATTCTGACTGGTGTGAGGTGATATCTCATTGAGGTTTTTTTTTTTTATTCTTATGTTAATCCCCATACATTACATCATTAGTTTTAGATGAAGTGTTCCATGATTCATTGTTTGTGCATAACACCCAGTGCTCCATGCAGAACGTGCCCCCCTCAATACCCACCACCAGGCTAACCCATCCTCCCACCCCCCTCCCCTCTAGAACCCTCAGTTTGTTTTTCAGAGTCCATCGTCTCTCATGGTTCGTCTACCCCTCCGATTTCCTCCCCTTCATTCTTCCCCTCCTGCTACCTTCTTCTTCTTCTTTTTTTTTTTCTTAACATATATTGCATTATTTGTTTCAGAGGTACAGATCTGAGATTCAACAGTCTTGCACAATTCACAGCGCTTACCAGAGCACATACCCTCCCCAGTGTCTATCACCCAGTCACCTCATCCCTCCCACCCTACCCCCCACTCCAGCAACCCTCAGTTTGTTTCCTGCAATTAAGAATTCCTCATATCAGTGAGATCATATGATACATGTTTTTCTCTGTTTGACTTATTTCACTCAACATAATACCCTCCAGTTCCATCCACGTCATTGCAAATGGCAAGATCTCATTCCTTTTGATGGCTGCATAATATTCCATTGTATATATATACCACATCTTCTTTATCCATTCTCATTGAGGTTTTGATTTGGATTTCCCTGATGCTGAGTGATGTTGAGCACTTTTTCATGTGTCTTTTGGCCATTTGGATGTCTTCTTTGGAAAAATGTCTGTTCATGTCTTCTGCCCATTTCTTGATTGGATCATTTGTTCTTTGGGTGTTGAGTTTAATAAGTTCTTTATAGATTTTGGATACTAGCCCTTTATCTGATATGTCATTTGCAAATATCTTCTCCCATTCTGTCGGTTGTCTTTTGGTGTTGTTGACTGTTTCCTTTGCTGTGCAAAAAAGCTTTTTATCTTGATGAAGTCCCAGTAGTTCATTTTTGCCCTTGCTTCCCTTGCCTTTGGCGATGTTTCTAGGAAGAAGTTGCTGCGGCTGAGGTCGAAGAGGTTGCTGTCTGTGTTCTCCTTTAGGATTTTGATGGACTCCTGTCTCACATTTAGGTCTTTCAACCATTTTGAGTCTATTTTTTTTGTGTATTGTAAGGAAATGGTCCAGTGAAACAATAACTTTTGATATTCAGTGGTTTTTTTAATATCTAATTTTCATTTTTTTGGATTGAAGAAATATCTCATGTTGCTGTCAGTTTCCTTATGACTTCAAACAAGTAAATGAACTTTCTTTTGTAATGATACTTACATGAAAAGACAATATACTTTTCTAGTGTTGACATTTCATTATTACCACTGTTCACATACTGCATTTTAGAAACCACTTTTCTTCTTTTTTCTTTTTGATACTTAAGAGAAATTGCATTTGCCCACATTCCCACATTGTGACCAAAAAGAGGAGAAACAAATATAAAAATTTTATTCTAAGCTCAATTTTGGAGAAAGTAATTTCTTAAAGACAGAAAGATTTTCTTCACTGGTTAATATTACACAGGGCAGGCTAATTCTGTAAAAGTTTTGGCAATATATTAATAATGTGGTTTTTACTTACTTTTCTAGCACAAAATCCTATAGATTGTTTAACCAAACAAAAAGAATTCTCTTCAATGGAGCGTAATTTTTCTTTTTCTGTCTATCTTTGTCTCTTGCTGCCTGTCTCTGTCTCTCTCTCTCTCCAAGGACTCTCTTGTTCTTCAGAAATTCAGCCAGAAGTACAGGTTTTAGGTGGTAAGAGCTAAAGTCTGTACTACAAAGCACAGCAATAATGTATCCTTAATATTCTGAACAAATAGGGCATTTGCCATATGTTGTCAATTCTCTGGCAGCAAATAAAATGATATGGTAATTGTAACATTCTTGAATTATTCTAAGGATCATGATAGGTTATTATTAAAGTAAACTGTACATTAATGTTAAATGGTTCCATAAGGGATGCATCAATCAAAATAGAGATTATACCTTTTTATTTATTTATTTTAAAGAGAGGTGGGGGGAAGAGTAGAGGGAGAGGGAGAAGCAGACATCACATTGAGTGTGGAGTCCAACATGGGGCTTGATCCCATGATCCTGAGATTATGATCTGAGCTGAAATCAAGAGTTGGATGCTTAACTGACTGAGCCACCTAGGTGCCCCAATATATTTCTATGTTTAAATACAAATTTGTTAAACAAATTCAAACAATACTTACATATAGGGTAAAAAGGCAGTATTATTTTAAGTTTCAACCTCACCTTCAATCACTCCCTTCCCTATATGTAACCACTGTTAAAATTTAGCATGTATCCTTCTACAACTTTTTCATAGAATATAGATATAGGTAAAGAGGAAAATACAGATATAACTATATAGTTCTAGGATTTTAAAAGAATGTGAGGTCATACCATTCTATTTTTCTATAAATTGTTTTTTACTTAAAATATGTCTTTTTTAAAAACTTAATTTTATTATGTTATGTTAGTCACCATATAGTACATCATTAGTTTTTGATGTAGTGTTCCATGATTCATTGTTTGCGTATAACACCCAGTGCTCCATGCAGTACGTGTCCTCCTTAATACTCATCACCGGGCTAACACATTCCCCCACCCCCTCCCCTCTAAAACCCTCACTTTGTTTCTCAGAGTCTATAGTCTCTCATGGTTCATCTCCCCCTCTGATTTCCCCCCCTTCATTTTTCCCTTCCTTCTCCTAATGTCCTCCATGCTATTCTTTATGTTCCACAAATAAGTGAAACCATATGATAATTGACTTTCTCTGCTTGTTCACTTAGCATAATCTCCTCCAGTCCCATCCATGTTGATGTAAAAGTTGGGTATTCATCTTTTCTGATGGCTGAGTAATATTCCATTGTATATATGGACCACATCTTCTTTATCCATTCATCTGTTGAAGGGCATCTCGGCTCTTTCCACAGTTTGGCTATTGTGGACATTGCTGCTATGAACATTGGGGTGCATATGGCCCTTCTTTTTACTACATCTGTGTCTTTGGGGTAAATACCCAGGAGTGCAATTGCTGGGTCATAGGGTAGCTCTATTTTTAAATTTTTGAGGCACCTCCACACTGTTTTCCAAAGTGGCTGTACCAGCTTTCATTCCCACCAATAGTGTAAGAGGGTTCCCTTTTCTCCACAACCTCTCCAACATTTGTTGTTTCTTGCCTTGTCCATTTTTGCCATTCTAACTGGTGTAAGGTGGTATCTCAATGTGGTTTTGATTTGAATTTCCCTGATGGCTAATGATGATGAGCATTTTTTCACATGTCTCTTTGCTCATTTTTTGACTTGATTATTTGTTTTTTGGGTGTTGAGTTTGAGAAGTTCTTTATAGATCTTGGATATCAGCCCTTTGTAGTGTCATTTGCAAAATATGTCTTGATGATATTTGCAAGTCTATACATTTTAATTGCTAGTTTTTCTTTTTAAGGATTACCATTTTTATTTAAACCATCCCCTACTAGAGTGGACATCTGTGTACACACGTCTCTGTGAGGAATTGGGATACAGAGAAGCATAAATTCAAATAGAAGCATCAGTCAAATCAGTGCTATGGAGCCCAGAAGAAGCTTTGAACCTATTCTCTGTGGAGATGTATTCTAGTTTCATACTTAAGCAATCCTTATTCCTTTCTTTTCACATCCTCTGAAATAATAACTTGGCTTCTATCCTGTTTTCTTCCAGATACATTCCATACCATATTTGGTCAGTTGTCCCAGGTTGCAACGATTTTTATGATATCCCTCATTCTGTCAGAGGACTTTCACAAATCCCAAGTCATCTGTTAGTCTTTACCTTCCGAAGCTTTCATTTCCAGAAGGCAACTTGAGTCATGATAAACCTTGCACTTTTCATACTCAGCCTGATGCATTTCCTTCTTTCTCTTTGAAGGAGGTCCAACATTATCACTTGCATACTTTTGACATCCAGTAGTGTTGATACTATCTGCCAGCACACAAAGTAAATGGCAGAAAAAGAGGCCACAGCTGAGTAAACAACCCTTGTTGCAGAATATACCTGACACTGGGTAAAATGATAGAACAGTCTTGGCTGCGATGTTTATAATTTTAGCTGAGATTCTCAATAGAATATACTTCACCAATCCTCACTGACTGAGAACTCAAGGCATGGAAAAAACACAAATACACATTCATTGACACATACATATAGTTTATTGCAAAGGATTACAATACACATATTTATATGTATAATGTCTCAGTAAAATACTTCAAAGATAAAATTAGCATAAGTTAGTGTTTTGTGGACATGGTCAGTGTATTATATGGATCAGTGCATGCACATATAGATATGTTTGTAGCATAGTTTTCTAAATGAAAATGCTGTGTAAGAAGTGATGAGGGGCTTACCAGATTGGTATTACAAATAGAAACTAATCTTTTTAGTGCTCAGCTCACTACTTCTGCATAACATACCAACAACCTTCCAATCAAATATTTTAACCCTTCAGGGGACATATAAGAAGTGTATGATATAAATCTGACCTTCAAGGATATTATCATCTACATGTAACGCTTTACATTTTAAAAAACTTAGATAAAAATATTATTTTAGATGGTATTGAGTATGAAATTATAATAGAAATTAAGGGAAGTGAAAAATTGAAAGAGCTCTTGGATCAAAAAGACTTTTGTTTGGGGATATTAAATTTGTAATCTAGCCTGTTATAGACCAATCTCTTAAAGAGACTACCTGGAAAATATAGACAAAATTAAAGATGTGCTATGGTGAGTGCTGTGAATTGCTTAAGACTGTTGAATCACAGACCTGTACCTCTGAAACAAATAATACATTATATGTTAAAAAAAGAAGAAGAAGAAGATAGCAGGAAGGGAAAAATGAAGGGGGTGGAAATCGGAGGGGGAGATGAACCATGAGAGACTATGGACTCTGAAAAACAAACTGAGGTTTCTAGAGGGGAGGGGGGTGGGAGGATGGGTTAGCCTGGTGATGGGTATTAAAGAGGGCACGTATTGAATGGAGCACTGGCTGTTATATGCAAACAATGAATCATGGAACACTACATCAAAAACTAATGATGTAATGTATGGTGATTAACATAATAAAAAAATTTTTAAAAACTAATGATGTAATGTATGGTGATTAACATAACATAATAATAATAATAATAAACTAATGATGTAATGTATGGTGATTAACGTAACATAATAAAAAAAATAAAGAAAAACGTTTGTCAGAACGTATCAGAGGGCTTCCCAGTCAGCAAGGACTCAAGCGGCCAAGAGCATAAATGAAGAAAAGGGTAAAGCAAAATAAATATTTGGTACCACCTTTCCTTTCAAAGCATTTGCCCATTCTTTTTTTTTTTTTAAGATTTTATTTATTTATTTGAGAGAGAGAATGAGAGAGAGCACATGAGAGGGGGGAGGGTCAGAGGGAGAAGCAGACTCCCTGCAGAGCAGGGAGCCCGATGCGGGACTCAATCCAGGGACTCCAGGATCATGACCTGAGCCGAAGGCAGTCGCTTAACCAACTGAGCCACCCAGGCGCCCCAGCATTTGCCCATTCTAAGGGGGATTATTGAGATTCTTAGAAGCTGAGAAAAACTTCTGTCAGTCTCGGGGTCTACAGGGTCAGACACTAGAGTCCGGGGACTACCAAGAAGGAGGGGCTTAGTATACACCCAAGTCTTCCAGTTGGTATTAGCAAGGGACTATACCCTTGGAGTCAGAGAGACCTTTTGTAAAGAACAGGTTTCACAAAGCCTGAAGCTTTGCTTTGAAGCATCTCAATATCAGATGGATTATGTTTTATTGTAACTGCCTGCCAGGAAGCCCATCCAGAGACTCAAATTGGCTCCACAGTCTTTCATATGAGATTTCTGACTTTCAGTCACAAATTACTACACATGGAAAGAAAGGAGATTACATAATTAATAACTATGGAAAACAGACTTAGATCCACAGGAGATCCAGACATTTAAGTCAATGAACAAGGACTTTAAGATAACTGTGCACCCCAGTTACTGCAGTTAACTGGTTCACTAGGGCATGGATGCAAACTTACACAGCCAGATTCACTAGTTTCTGTCACCTACTGGTAGGCTCTTTCAGGCCACTTGAGTTTCCTTTTTTTTTGCTTTAGGTGCCATTTTCTCTCTGTGAATTTCCACTTAAAATGGCACTTCTTACTTTCTTTTGTATGCATGTTTAAAACTTACACCTGAAAATACCTTTCTGAAAACCGACAGTTCATCCCCAATTCTTCATTTCCCAGCACTTTCAGAGGACTTCCTTCCAAATCTCTAATCCCTTTTCTCCCCTTTAAAATCATAGCGTCAGCAGGGATCTTAAGAGAGATAGATACTGCCACCATTTTAATTGGATATAGCCTTGGGAATTTCTGGGTGTCATACATACAACCATAGAAAAGTAGAGACTGGGGATCCTGGATACTTTTCAAGTTTGTTTCTTGGTAATAACTTTGTCATATTTGGACAGTGATCCTCAGTCCCATAACACAGCTGGGAATCAGAGCAGGTGATATTTCTCCTACAGACCATGGTGTTGGACACCTTCACTGCTCTTCTGAACCCACCTTCAGTTGAAGATTTAAGGGTCTTGCTGGTGAATGGTTGAACTTGTCTCTTCAAACAGAGCATCATGCTATTTTCACTTATGTAACTGTTATAGACAACTAAGACTTATTTTTAAATATCCATGATCTGCACAGAATTCCTTATATAGAGGTCTGCTGGTAGTAGGAAGGGGGGATCTAAAGTCACTTTCGTAAGAGAAACCATGTACTTCATATATATTTTTCCTGTGTAACAGGCCTTCCCCTCTTTGTCTGGTATCAGTAATTCTACACCCCCATTCCTATTCCCTCATTGCTCTAGTGAAGTGGTCAATAAAACTATCTTGTCTTTATGGCCAAAGGAATGGGCTTATGGTCAAGGGTTGGCAAAGCTGGGTAGTTAGAATTCCCTTTTATAGATACATCATCCCCTCCCCTACACATATACCACTGAAGCAGGAAGTGGTAAAAGAAATTTTCTTTTTTTTTTTATTATGGGGTTGGTAACTGGAATTGTTTATGACCATATTTTGCTTCCTGTGCTTCTTATAGACAGAGAGAGACAGAGAGGCCATTTGGTCATTTGACCTCTGACTAGGTTTGACTGAGACCAGTTCTAGTTCTGAATCCCCAGTCATGTGAACCAGTACAGAACTTTTCTTCATAAGGCAGGTTTGAATTGTGTTTCTGAAACTTGAACTTAAAGTTCTGTGTCAAGCAGTGAATTATTTTATGTTAAAATGGTTTATAATTTTGAAAATTATTATTTAAAAGGGATTATTTGAAATTTTTTGAAGCATTAACATATTTACTTATTTGTACCCTTTTATATATTCTTTAAATATTAAAAATATCTGAGGGAAATAAAGCTACATTAGAAATATTGGGCAGCTAACTCTTGACTGAAATGAGTTAATCTGAAACTGTGAGAGTTATTCGTTTAATTATCAAGATCAAGAGGTGATATGTTCATTTATTTAGAACATAGGAGGGCCATCCCTATACATAGTAAAACATATTTGGAGGTTTATTAGAAATTAACTAAGTTTGAAAAAAAGTTTCCAAAATTAATTAAATATAATCTGTTACACTGAATAGTTTGAACCTTTCTTCTATTTACTTCTCAAATAGTAAATATATTTTGGTTGACCACAGATATTGTAATTAGCAGTTGCAGTGTAATAGGTTGTATTGCCTTCTAGATACATCATTTGCCCCAATTCTAAAGGATTTCAGACCAGTGTGTTTTTGAGGTGTTCACTTTCATAATTTTCTATCTCGTTCCTCACTGTCAAAATCCCAGCTGTCCCTTCTACTTCTGTCTATATGCTAGTCTTCAGCAATCTTCTAGTACCTTCTTTTTTAAACAAAGATTTTATTTTTTTGAGAGAGTGAGTGAGTGAGCTTGAGCATGAGCTGGGGGAGAGGGAGAGGGAAAGGGAGAAGCAGAGTCCTCTGCTGAGCAGGGAGCCTGACACAGGGCTCGATCCCAGGACCCTAGGAGCCTGACACAGGGCTCGATCCCAGGACCCTAGGATCATGACCTGAACCAAAGGCAGATGCTTAACTGACTGAACCACTCAGGCACCCCTCCTAGTACCTAGTACCTAGTACCTTCATCTCTCTCTCATCATTCTTCTGTAGGTCTCACATGAACTTGGTAACATCTATTTTGGCCACCCAATAGTTTCTTTGACTGATTTCCTGATTCTGGAACATGAGGCTGGTAGACAAGAATCCCTGAATAAATGAAAGGGCCATGCACTTTCCTTTTAATGATGAAAAAAATTGCTACCTGTTTTCACATGGCTAAAACTGGCAGTAGAGGCCTCTAATAATGTTGAAAAATATATTCAGATCAGTAGGAAAGAGAATATTTCAACACATTGTAGAAATAGAAGACATTATCAATAATTTTTCTTTGAATAAAGGAAGACTTTTAGAGAGTTCCTTTATTCCTTTTTTTGTTTTGATTCGAAAGGTCCTAAAACTAAGGGCTTGTTTATTGTATTTGTAAAAGGTTAAAAACACATCAGCATTTCCCCCAAATGGAGTCATCAATAATTCAAGAACAAAGCACAGAAGTTTATAGAATATATAAATTTGCCAAGCCAAAAGATAACACAATCTAGAAACTCACCAGGGAAAAACTAAAATGACAAATTAGGTTTATCACCACCTTGCAAACGTGCAGTGTTATTGAATACTTGACTTCATTCTTCTAAAATATAGTGAAAAAGCTTTTGCACAGCAATAGAAACAGTCAACAAAACCAAAAGACAACCGACAGAATGGGAGAAGATATTTCCAAATGACATATCAGATAAAGGGCTAGTATTCAAAATCTATAAAGAACTTATTAGACTCAATACCTAAAGAACAAATGATCCAATCAAGAAATGGGCAGAAGACATGAACAGACATTTTTCCAAAGAAGACATTCAAATGGCCAACAAACACATGAAAAAGTGCTCAACATCACTCAACATCAGGGAAATCCAAATCAAAACCTCAATGAGATATCACCTCACACCAGTCGGAATGGCTAAAATTAACAAGTCAGGAAATGACAGATGTTGGCGGGGATACGGAGAAAGGGGAACCCTCCTACACTGTTGGTGGGAATGCAAGCTGGTGCAGCCACTCTGGAAAACAGTATGGATGTTCCTCAAAAAGTTGAAAATAGAGCTACCATATGACCCAGCAATTGCACTACTGGGTATTTATCCCAAAGATACAAATGTAGTGATCCGAAGGGGTACGAGCACCCCAATGTTTATAGCAGCAATGTCCACAATAGCCAAACTATGGAAAGAGCCAAGATGTCCATCGACAGATGAATGGATAAAGAAGATGTGGGGTATATAAATACACACACACACACACACACACACACACACACACACACACACAGGAATATTATGCAGCCATCAAAAGGAATGAAATCTTGCCATTTGCAACAACGTGGATGGAACTGGAGGGTATTATGCTGAGTGAAATAAGTCAATCAGAGAAAGACATGTATCATATAACCTCATTGATATGAGGAATTCTTAATCTGAGGAAACAAACTGAGGGTTGCTGGAGTGGTGGGGGGTGGGAGGGTATGTGCTATGGTGAGCGCTGTGAATTGTGTAAGACTGTTGAATCACAGACCTGTACCTCTGAAATAAATAATACATCATATGTTAAAAAAAAAAAAGACAGCAGGAAGAGAAAAATGAAGGGGGGGAATCAGGGAGAGACGAACCATGAGAGACTATGGACCCTGAGAAACAAACTGAGGGTTCTAGAGGGGAGGGGGGCGGGGGGATGGGTTAGCCTGGTGATGGTGATGGGTATTAAAGAGGGCATGTACTGAATGGAGCACTGGGTGTTTCACGCAAACAATGAATCATGGAACACTACATCAAAAACTAATGATGTAATGTATGGTGATTAACATAACATAATAAAAAAATAAAATATAAATAGTGTTTTAGTTAGCTGAAGACATTGACATATGGAAGGTGTTAGGGAAATTATGCCAGTTGAATAATTATTTAATAAGTTATTGAACAAGTTATTATTGGACATGGACTATATCCACAGCACATTCCAGGTGGTGTGGGGGAAGTGCTAGTCAAGTTACATCATGTTGTTGCTGTGCCCATCGACATCCTTCCATTAAGTTACAATTGTTTCCTGTCAAAGAAAAAGGTACCACACTTTAAAATGATGGTCATGTTTTTTGTTTATTTGTTTGTTTTTTTATTTCTAAATGGATCACTAGAGATAGTAGGAAGAAGCAGGACAGTAGTATAGCAATGTAGGCAAAGACAAAGACTTTCTCTAAGATGTGTCTGATGAAAAGAAGTCTTAATAGAAAAAGAGTTTGAGTTTTGGGTGATCAGAGAAGGCCCAGAGGATTTTTAGATTTGCCTTTTGCTTAAAATAGCAAAATATTTTATTCTTCATAACACTAGAGAGATAGAGCAGGTTTATGAACAGAAACAAAAGAAATTATTCACTTTCTGCTCTTTTTTGTTGTTGGTTGTGTTTGATTAACCTCTCATATGAAAGTGTATATTTGTAGTCAGAAGGCGATTTCTCTGCAAGAACAGTTTGTTATGATCTACACATGTTCAAAGGGTCAGGTATTCTCAGAGGTTCTTCTGGGAAAGAAAGAATATGAGAAAAGAAAGATTGAATATAAGAAAGTAGTATTTGGTGTATTTTCATCAATGCCAGGTAGATTAAATATCCTTAAATAGCTTTAGCACAAAATACATGAAGAAGTTGGATGATATGTAATCTACATTCTTTAAATGCAAAACCAAGCCCAGAAGAAATACATAAGATTTACAGGGGTCAATGGTTAAGAAGAACTTGAAAATGAAAATAGAAAAAAAATTCTGATAAAGACTGTTCTGCTGAATTTGTGGGTAGCATTATAGATCTTAGCAGTCAAGAGACCTGAGTTGTGGGCGCCTGGGTGGCTCAGATGGTTAAGCGTCTGCCTTCGGCTCAGGTCATGATCCCAGGGTCCTGGGATCGAGTCCCACATCGGGCTCCCGGCTCAGCGGGGAGCCTGCTTCTCCCTCTGACCCTCTCCCCTCTCATGCTGTTTCTCTCTCACTCGCTCTCTAAAAAAAAAATAAATAAAATCTTTAAAAAAAAAAAAAAAAAAAAAAAAAAAAAAAAAAGAGACCTGAGTTGTAATGGCTACATGAAGGGGGTTGGTGGTAAGATATGGGGCTCCTAAAAAAAGGGGAGTTCAAATTAAAACATCCAAAGTTGTAGATTTCTTAAGGGACTACATCCTTATATAATATGTCTGCCCCTGGCTAATAAGATGATAGGCAAGCTTGCCTGTCTTGGCTTTTCCTTTGGTGGGATTTTAAAGAAATCTGCTCTGGTAATTTGTCACTGTAGTTCTGTCTTCACATGGATTTGGACTTGGATTTATGTACTCCTGTGATCTTAGCAAAAAATAAATATTAATATTTAAAAATGGGTCTTGATTGGGGCACCTGGGTGGCTTAGTCGTTAAGCCTCTGCCTTCGGCTCAGGTCATGGTCCCAGGGTCCTGGGATCGAGCCCCCCATTGGGCTCTCAGCTTGGCTGGAAGCCTGCTTCTCCCTCTCCCACTCCCCCTGCTTGTGTTCCCTCTCTTGCTGTGTCTCTGTCAAATAAATAAAATCTTTAAAAAAAGTGTGTCTTGATTGACAATGCTCTTGTAATAACTAACAAAAGCAAATGTAAAATCTCTCTAGGGAGTTCACTCTAACTCAGGTCCTTCAAGTTTCCCACCAATGAAATTTCATCAAACATGAGTTTACAATCTAAAATTAAATATACAAAAGGAAACAATCATTTATTAGCTGTAGGCATTGGAGACAACAAATAGCATATTTAGAATACAATGAACTTAAAGTAATGGTTTTTTTTTGTATATCAATGATAAAATAAGTAATTTTGAAATAATGAAAATGACCATAGATATAATAAAAACATGAAACAGAATATACCATCAGAAGACCTTCAGATTTGCAAGAGAATAGTAGTATTTGAAAATTTGATGCAATTACCAAGCATGATGAAATAGCCATATATAGAACACTGCATCCAATAATTAGAGAATATACACATTTTTTCTCATGTACACATGAAACATTGGCAAAAACTAACTACACTGCAGATTTATAGAACAAGTTTCAACAAATTTCAAATAATTTATATCAGACAAGCAACATTCTTTAACTACAAGGCAATTAAGTTAGAAATCAGAATAAAAAAAACAAATCAGTATAAGAAAGACTAAAAGCTAATAGAAAGTGAGTTTCTAAATGGGGAGAGGCAGGAAGACATGGCTAGTGGCATGAGGCAGGTTTGCTTTCCTACATAGACTTGCTTCACATCACTACTCTTCAGTTTATGACTTTTCACACAAGGGCTCTTGGAAAGTTATGGCACTTTTTATTCATTCATTCATTTATTTATTTATTTACATATAATGTATTATTTGTTTCAGGGGTACAGGTGTATGATTCATCAGTCTTACACAATTCATAGTGATCACCATAGCACATACCCTCCCCTCTACTCCAGCAACCCTCAGTTTGTTTCCTGAGATTAAGAGTCTCTTATGGTTTGTCTCCCTCTCTGGTTTTGTCTCGTTGCATTTTTCCTTCCCTTTGCCTATGATCCTCTGTCTTGTTTCTCAAATTCCTCATATCAGTGATATCATATGATAATTGTCTTTCTCTGATTGACTTATTTCGCTTAGCATAATAAACTCTAGTTCCATCCACGTTGTTGCAAATGGCAAGATTTCTTTTTTTTTTTGATGGCTGCATAATATTTCATTGTGTATATATACCACATCTTCTTTATCCATTCATCTGTTGATGGACATCTAGCCTCTTTCCATAGTTTGGCTATTGTGGACATTGCTGCTATAAACATGGGGTGCACAAGTTATGGCACTTTTTGAATGACTTCTTTTTTGATATAATGACATTTTCACCCAAAATCATACTAAAGAAATGTACTATAAGAAGGGCTGTTTCTGCATTATAGCTTCCAAAACACAATCACCAGTTTATTTCATACAGTAGTTCCTCGCTAGGGAGAAATTTGAATTGTGTACCATGTTTGGGTGACCCTAAAACATTTTAAGTATGTTTATTTAGCAACAGGGTATAGACTATCAATGATCCCAGTAGTGAAGGGGCTAATAAAACAATGAAACAGAGTGGGATTTCCCTTGTTGTATGTTACCTTACATTTCCTACTTTCCATACTAGTTTATTAATTAATATAATTTTGGACGATCCCCTCAAGTCTTCTAGAAATAGTCACATCAGTGACAAATGTTATTTTTGTCTTTTTCTTTCTTGCATGCCCTTTATTTTTACTTCATGCCTTACTGTACTGATCATTGCTTCCAAACAATACTAAATAATAGTGATACTAAGTATTGTTACTTGACTCGTGGATTTAATGACCATGTTTCTAGTGAAACAATTTTAGTAATTTCAGTAATAGTTGTTTGAAAATGTTCTCAGTTTAGTTATCAGTTGTCTTTTTGTGTGCATGTGTATGTATATGTCTGTATTTTCCTTAATTTTGAGCTATGTCAAACATACAGAACAGTTAGGTGAATAACATATATTCCTACTATCCAGCTAAATAAAATCTTAACATGTTGCCATATTTGTTTCAAAACATTTTTAAGCAAAACACTACAGCCACATTTGCAGCCCCCTCTACCTTGCCCCACAACACTACTAGGTACCACTATCTCATAGTTTGTTTCTGTAAATTACTTTAGACTCTTACAACATATGCATGTATCCATACATTATTAATAGCATTGTTATTCATATTTTTAAACTGGATTCTGCCTGTCATTTTGCAGCTTGCCTTTTTCATCCATATTATGGCATATAGATATATGGATCATATATATATATGATATTTCATTCTAGCTTATTCATTTTAACTGATATCTATACTTATATTTTTATACTTCTAAAATACTTATTTATCTCCTTGTTGACATACAACAAGGGAAATCCCACTCTGTTTCATTGTTTTATTAGCACCTTCACTACTGGGATCATCAACATCTCACCTATTTCCTCTCTTTTTGCTGTTATAGTCAATGCTGATGTGAACATATATGGTAGGTATACATGAGAGTTTCTCTAGAGTGTATGTCTAGAAGACTGGAGCAAAGTGTGAGCATCTTCACCTGCATTTGATATTGCTTAATTTCTCTTCAAAGTGGCTGTGCAGTTCACATCCCACCAGCAGAATATGAGAGTTTTCTCCTTCCATGCCCTTAAAAATTCTAGGTATTGTCCCAGGTACACATTTTGTCTATTTAATGGAGGGAAAATGGTGCTTTAATTTACATTGACCAGATTACTAGTGAGTAGAGCATATTTTCAGGTATTTATTGGCCATCCAGATTTCTTTATTCTGTGAATTCATATCCTCTCCCCATATGACTTCTTACTGACATGTAGGCATTATTTATCAATTTTAGGTATGACTCCTTCTCAGGTATAAACATTAAATTTGTAATTTCCTAATCTGTGGTATGTCTTTTTCCTTTGATGATGGTGTTGAACAAAAAATTTAAAGTTTAATGGAGTCGAATTGAACTATTCTTTCCAGTTTGTGTTTTTAGTGTCTGGCTTAGGAAATCCTTCCTTACTATTTTCTTCACGAGGTTGTTTTTCTATATTTTCTTCTAAAAATGCTTTAAGCATTAGGCTTTTTATAGCCTGGGATTAACTTCTGTGTAGAGTATAATTTAGGAATCCGTACTTTCCCATACGGATAACTTGTTACTCTAGTAATTGCTATTTATTGACTACTCCACATTTCTCTCAATATGTATAGCCACTTCTAATACGTATCAAGTTTCCACGTTTGAATGGGTTGCTTTTGAGCTCTCTAGTTTGTTCCATTGATCTGCTCTCTGTCCCTGTGCCATTGGTATCATCCTGTCTTAGTTATTATACTGTCATAATAACTTCTGATATTTTGATATCGGATATCTTGAGTATAAGGTCTTCCCACTTGGTTCTTCTCCAAATTTTTGTAGATACTCTTTAGTCATTGCTCTTGCACATGAATTTAGGGTGAATTGCACCAAGCCCTATGGAAATGCAATGTTGGGCTCATCAGTTGTCTTGATTTTGGCTTCATTTTTAGACATCATTTGCAATTTATTTTTAGTAAATCATTCATTGTGTAGTGACAATTTTAAAACATTTTATTTTTGTAATGTTTTCTCCTCCATTATGAGATTAGTTCATAGATTTTGTTTTTGTTCTTGATTGATTTGCTTATAGTTTCAGCGTTTTATTAAATTTTCAAAGGACTAGCTTTTAGATTTATTAATTCTACTGTGTGTATTTCTGTTGTAAATTTTAGGAATTCTTTCCCTTAGTTTCCACTAGGATTGATTCTTTGTATCTTTATAAAATTTGAAATTGAAAGCTGAGTTCATTTTATTCTTCTCCCTCACCCCTCAATAATAAATACATGTAACTCAAGGCATTTATATTTGAACATACCATTGTCCTCATACTTGGCCTTTGATACATTGTGTTCTTCTTTTTTTCTTTTTTTTTCTTATGTTCAATTAGCCAACATATATTACATCATTAGTTTTGATGTAGTGTTCAACGATTCATTAGTTGCGTATAATACCCAGTGCTCATCACAACACGTGCCCTCCTTAATACCCGTTACCCGGTTACCCCATCCCCCTATTCCCCTCCCTTCTGTAACCCTCAGTTTGTTTCCCCAGAGTCCAGGGTGTCTCAGGGTTTGTCTCCCTCTCTTATTTTTGTTGCTTAAAAAAATAATTGGTGCTGTTTTTCTTATTGTATTTTTACTTGACCCAGAGTCATTTAGGAGAGTGCCCTTTAATTAAAAAGTATTTTTGTGGTTTAAATTGATATTATTAGTTTATATTTTTTGGTGAACTATAATCAGGCAATGTGGCCAGTAAAGTTTCTGCCTTTTGAACTTAATACATTTTCCTCATGACCTAAAATATCTGTCAATTCTGGCATAATGTAGTATCCTGCATTTTCAAAATCTAGTTTCTAATGTGAGACCATGGCATAACCAAAACCAGTCAGTATGATTTGAATAACATTTCTTAATCAATTGTAAACTATTCAGTTTATGTTAAGAAACCCTGTGCCATGGAGAAACACACTAATTCTGTAGATATTTAATCATGGTGAATATAGCTGGTGAATATAGCTGGTGAAGCTGGTTTATGATTATACAAGAAAAATGCTACAATTTTTTTTTTTTAGGCACAGAACAATCTTATTTTTAGCCAATCATTTGTTGGACAATTAGGGTTAGTCAAGATGGGCTCATTTTTTGGGCGCCTGGGTGGCTCAGTTGGTTAAGTGACTGCCTTCGGCTCAGGTCATGATCCTGGAGTCCCTGGATCGAGTCCCGCATTGGGCTCCCTGCTCGGCGGGGAGTCTGCTTCTCCCTCTGACCCTCCTCCCTCTCATGCTCTCTGTCTCTCATTCTCTCTGTCTCAAATAAATAAATAAAATCTTTAAAAAAAAAAAAAAGATGGGCTCATTTTATGATCAGAAAGGAGATGAAGGTATTAAGGTAGGATTAAACTACTCTGCCCAAGGTGAATTTGGGATTTTTCACAGTAAACTAAAGGACAAGATATTTGTAAGGAAGGAAGACAGTGCAAAAGTTATGGGAGAGGGTTCAACAAGTTAGAATTCCCAAATGACTTAGCAGTTACACTCCTACACATATACACAAAAGAATTAGAAACAGATTTTCAAAGAAAATGTGTATACAAATGTCCATAGCAGCACTGTTCACAATAGGCCAAAAATAGAAACAACCCAAATGTCTATCAATGGATGTGCGGGTAAACAGGATGTGGTCTAGACACGCAATGAAATATTCAGCCACGAAAAGGAATGAAGTACTGATACATGCTACAACATAGATGAACCTTGAAAACGTGCTAAGTCAAAGAAGCCAGATTCAAAAGGCCACATGTGTATAATTCCATCATGTGAAATACCTATAATAGGCAAATCCATAGAGAAGAAAGCAGATTTGTGGTTGCCAGGGGCTGTGGGGGAGGAAAATGGGGAGTGATTGCTTAACAGATATGGGTTTTCTATTTGGAGGGATGAAAAAGTTCTAGAAGTAGGTAGTGGTGGTGGTTGTACAACATTGTGAATATATTTGATACCACCGAACTGTAGACTTTAAAAAAGTGAATTTTGCATTGTGTTACACTGAAATTGTATACTTTAAAATAGCATATTTTGCATTATGTCTATTATATCACAATACAAATTTAAAAGAAAAAGTTGCTGAGTTGAAAGTGATTTCAGTCTGGACACTGGTTTATCTTGAGAAACTTTTTCTCCCTGTAATTTAATTCAGACAGGCCCAGTTAAAAAAAATAAAATTACCCATTTATTATTTTAAAAAAAGTTACGGCTCTGAAACAAATAATACATTATATGTTAAAAAAAGAAAAGGAAGAAGATAGTAGGAAGGGAAAAATGAAGGGGGGGGGAAATTGGAGGGGGAGACAAACCATGAGAGACTATGGACTCTGAGAACCAAACTGAGGGTTCTAGAGGAGAGAGGGGTGGGGGGATGAGTTAGCCTGGTGGTGGGTATTAAAGAGGGCACGTACTGCATGGAGCACTGGGTGTTATATGCAAACAATGAATCATGGAACACTATATCAAAAACTAATGAAGTAATGTATGGTGAGTAACATAACATAATAAAAAAAAGCAAAAAAAAACCATAAAAAAGTTATGGCAAAGGAAGATGGGGCCTTCCACTGGCTATCAAAGAGAGGACTAGTCTGTGAAAATCCTCCTAATGAGGACTATTTCTGGAAGGAAAAATAAGAAATCAACAGTAGTGATTACCACTGGGTAAAGAAACTAGAGGGCTAGTTGGGAGGAATTGCTTTCTCTTCACACCCTTTTGCACATTTTGCAATGTGAATATATTCCCTATTTAAAACTGATTGAAAAATTTCTAGTGGTTGCAATAGAAAAGAGATGTTAAAAAACAGAAGTCTAATGTTTACTTCTCAGTGTCTCTTGCTGTGAAATAACCTCTTTATTCTTTAAGCTTCAGTAAAGCCTATTACACACCAGTGCCTATAAGGTTGTTTGTCTGTTTTTTATTTTATTTTATTTTTTAATCAGAGAAAAGGAATGTGAGCTACTCTAGGCCCAGGTGATTAAATAGAAGGGAATAACCATAGAAGTGGAATAAGACCAAGAATAATAATTCATCAGAAGTACAAGAATTAAATTGAAGTTAGATTTTCCCCATATATAGGATGGGGGCCCAAGCTCTTTTAATAGAAATAATCATTAAATATTAATATTCACTTAATTTGATTTTAGTTAGTAGTACACATAGAAGTGAAGAAGCTGCATGAGTTGTGGATACCCAACTGGAATTTGAGTTACTTATATTATAAAGTGGTAAAACTGACTTCTGTGTATAGTTTGAAAAAAATCTATAAAGATAATAGCAAGGGATGAATTTCAGTTGTATTTGAACAGTGGTAGTATTATTGGGATAACTTTCTAAGATGAGTAATTACAAATGACAGATTATTAGTTCTGCAATAAAATAGCTGATTAAACCAAGAAAATGATTCCTGGGTATATTTCCAGCACTTTCGATGTATAGAATAGCTTAATAATTAGTTAAGTATCTATTCTTTCCAAATGCATAGTAAACAAAGTTGATGTTTCTATTTATGTACTTAATGTATTTTCCCAGTGTCAGACACAGAGTACATCTTGAAAAATAAATTTTTATTAAAGGACACAACTTTTTTATTAGATGCCAGACAGCAGGAGAGAGGGAGCATGTCCATGTAGACAACTGTTTAATCTCTTGACTATAAGATTGAATGGGTCTGATGTTATGAGAATTTATCCATATTTCTAAATGAAAGGGGAAGAGAGTTCTGAATACCTGAAGTGAGAAACCATTGACTTACTCATGCTCACATTAAAAAGGATATTTTTCTTAATAACTTGAAAATTATTTTAATGGGTATCAAAGTATCATTTCTAACCATAAAAGACTCTGAAGTGATCATATATTTATTTAACATTTTTGGAAACTTATATGGACCAAATACTAATGGGGAGATGCAAAGATGAAAAAGATATGATCCATGCCTTCAAAGTGTTCACAAAGGAGTGACAGAAACAAACATACAAACAAATCTTTTATTTATTTATTTATTTATTTTTTCAGGGAGCCCGATGTGGGGCTCGATCCTAGGACCCTAGGATCATGACCTGGGCAGAAGGCAGATGCTTAACCAGCTGAGCCCCCCAGGCACCCCAAACATATAAACAAATTTTTATCAATTCAAAATACACAGTCCATGTACAGTGGAAACATGAACATAATATCTAGAATAACTATAATAATGCCAGAATAACTATAATAACTATTACTTATGAATTATAACTGTATTGCATCATAAATAGAATTTGTATATGCATACTTTTTCCCAATAAGGCCAATCCAGTGAAAATTTTAGACATCATTTTTCTTCTAGTTATGCACTATCCACATGTATTATATGTATAACTAGGCTCATAAAATTATTATTGATTAAGGTTCTTGTAGAAAAGTATAATGGATTATTATGTAAAATATATAGAAATAGATGTTTTTATAATATATTTTTGACATTTTGGATGTGTTAGAAATTCTAGAGTTAGCTTAAATGAGTGCTTGCTAATATAGACCCTTTTGTGTAGTTTAAGATTCTGAATTTTCCTGTGATGATTTATTTCAAATTTTACCATTTATATATTACCTGTGTTGCCTTGGATACCATATCAGTCATGAAGCCTCTATACTAAGCTGAAAAGTGTTTTACTATAGGATTGTCATTTTACAGGTTTCTTTTCCCTCTTCATTTGTTCTTTAGTTTGAAATAAAACACAATGAGTTATAGACTATTTGCAAAGGAACCCTAGGATTTCTTAGCTTTAGTGATTATAATAGTCACCTAGAATCTGTAATCAGTGGGGTTAAGTCACACTTTTGGTCTTTGTAGTGTTAGACCATAAACGCTTTCCACTTTGCTGAAACATTTATGACCTGCTTTCATTTTCTAATACTTTCCTTCCTCTGTGCAATTTGAGATATTCTAGTATTATTTTGTTTCTGGATTGAATTACATTTTCTGAAAAATGTAAGAAGCTATAGTGCCTAGTTATGAGGTCATTGCTATTGCCTTCCTGAAATTTAACTAGCTTCATAAAAATTAACAAAATGTATTTTATATATAAAGGAAAGTAACTTGTAACATGTCATACTTTCAGTGTGCATCTTTCATCAAAAAATATCTCCTATTCTAGTATAAAATATTGTCACAGTTATTTGGCAGGTAGCCTACACATATATATGTGTGTGTATTTTATTAGGAATTTAATTCTCAGGCTACCCATGTAATATAGTATTAAATCATAATATAAATATAAAGTATCATCTTAGAAAACAATCATATATGACTGCTTTTTCCCATCCTAGAATATTTTGAATGTTTGCTTCTTAAACATTTATTTATTTATTTATTTATTTATTTATTTATTTATTTATTTATTTTTAGAGAGAGTGTGTGCAGGGAGGGGCAGAGGGAGAGGGAGAGAATCTTAAGCAGACTGCGCTGAGTGAGGAGCCTGACACAGGACTTGATCTCATGACCCTGAGATCATGTCCTGAGCCGATATCAAGAGTTGGTCACTTAACTGGCTGAGCCACCCAGGGGCCCCGCTTCTTAAACATTTAGTGAAGAAAACAAGAGACACATAAGTATTCCTTCAGTTAGCTCCATCAAAGGCATTAATGATCAGTAATTGTTGGATTATGAAATATTGATGTTTTTTAAATAAACTCTCTAAGGAACAAAGTTCTTGGGTCATTTGAGAAGTATCAGTAACAGCATGACCTCTGATATTTTCTACTTAGACTTTCAAATGTGACATTACTACTAGTGTGACTTGAGGACAGCAACATCAGCCTAACCTGGGAGTTTACAAGGAACGTAGAATCTCAGGCCACACCCCAGACCTACTGGGTTATAATCTACACTTTAACGAGGTTTCTGGGTACTCTGAAAGCATATTAAAGTTTGAAAAGCATTGTTTAGTTGGTAGTCTTAAGTAAGGCATCATCCTTGAAAAGGAAAATAAAATAAACAAGGTTAGTCTCTTATTATTATAATTTTTCATTATTATTTTATACTTGTTCTACATAAAAAAAATTTTTTTAAAGTCTTAGAAAATGAAACCAAGACATTTGTGGGTAGATGCTTTAGAGTCTTTGTCTCATAATTCCAGTATTTGGGTCATCTGGGTATTGATATCTCTTGATTGTCTTTTTCCTTGAGAACTGGTCATATTTTCCAGGATCTTTGTATGTTTAGTAAATTTGGATTGCATCCTGAACATTTGAAAATTATTCTGTGACTCTGCGTTCTGCTAATATTCCTCCGTATAATGTGTGTGTGTGTGTGTGTGTTGTATTGTATCTTATTAAACAATCAACTTAGGTTCAGAACACATTCTGTCAAGCTTTCTGTGGGCACCGTTTCCAATATAAATTTAGTTCTCACAACATTTGCTGTGCTGTTTGTGTCTGTACAGCATCTCAGGGTGTGAGCATTGCTTTACATTATAGATCAGTTTCAAAGACTTTGGTCTGCTGCTTTGCATCTGTTCGATGTGCAGCTTGAGGATGAGCCAGGGTTGGGACAGTTGATAGGGAATCCCCTTCACTAGCTCCCTCCACCCTAAGATCTTCCCATGCTCTCCAGTTCCAAGGGGCACCATTTCACCAACCTATGGCTATAAAACGAGAGTTTCACTCAGAATTTTAGCTTCCCGTACTTTCATGCAGTTTTGTATGACTTTACCATCAGGGAAAAATGACAAGAAAAAGAACCAGTAGGAGGAACTTCGCGCATACTCTTTGGAACACAGGGCCCCTTGGTTCCCTCTGGCCACAGAGATGTTTTTGTCCTTGGGGTTTAAGGCGTCCATGTTGCTTTAGCAGCAGTGCAGCTTTGTGAGTGGACAGGCTTGAGGCAGGGCTGAGGGGAAAGAATAAAAAACAAACAGTCAAAAACCATGTGAGGGGATTACCCGTTCACTCTCTGAGTCACAGAGGTCCTTGTTTTCAAAGGGAAATCTCTTGAAATTTTCACAGTCTACCTGTTGTGCAATTTTGCCTTCCAAGAGATAAAGGGGGGAAAAGAGAGACAGACAGACTGTGACCTTGCCTCGTACTAGTGGTTGTTCTTTAAGTTTTGACTTGCCTTCCAAATTCTACTGCTTTCTTTTCTTTTCTATATTTTAAGCTTTTTTTTTTTAATTTTTATTTATTTATTTATTTGAGAGAGAGAGTGAAAGAGAGCAAGCCCAAGGGTGGGAGTAGGGGTAGGCGCATAGGGAGAGGGAAAGCAGACTCCATCTAAGAAGGGAGCCTGACGTAAGGCTCGATCCCAGGACCCTGAAATCATGACCTCAGGCAGATGCCTAACCAACTGAGCCACCCAGGTTCCCGTATTGCTTTTCAAAGCCTCCTTGTAGTTGCTTTTTCTATAGTGTCCAAAGCTTTTAATTGAAGTGGTTGGAAGAGATTCGATTTAGTGGGCTTACTTCATCTAGACTGAAACCAAAAGTCCATGGGAAACTTCAAAATTTCTGATTAATTCCTTTAATAGATATAGGAGTTTATTTTTTTATTTCTGCAACTTTGTGGGCAGTTATTCCAATGTTTTCAGGCTTCAGAAATTTTTGTCAAGATGTTAGCTGTGAGACTTTTTATTACTGTTTAGACTAAAATGTGTCTTTTTCCCCCCCATTGGCTGCTATTAAGATTTTGTCTTTGAATTTTTTTTTTCCCAGCAGTTCAACTATGATGTCATATTATGTATTTTTCTTTGCTACCACTCTGTTTGGATTTCATAGTATTTCTCACATCTGTGGCCCTTTGTTTTTATTTTTGGAAAATTCTCAGAAATTGACTCTTCAAATTTGGCTTCTGGTCTGTACTCTCTCTCCCCTCTTCTTTCTGGGTGTCAACTTCACGTATATTAGGCCTAGTCACCTTATCCCATGTGTCTTTTAAGTTCTTTTTCCTTCTAGTTTTGTATCTGTACTTTCTTTGAGTTTCAGAATGGGTTTTTTAAATGGACTTATCTTCCAGCTCACCACCAATCTTCTCTTCAGCTATGTTTAATCAGTTGGGAAATTTACCCCCTATTGAGTTCTTACTTTCAGCTGGTTTTATTTTTATATTCAAGAATTTTCATTTAATTATTTTAAGAATTACAGCTCTTTGGTAAAATTTTCTATGTTCTCATTTATTTTCTTACATATATTTATTGTATTTAAAATCTAATATCTAATAACTCCAATAACTGAAAAACTTCTTAGACCCTTTCTATTAGCCTTTCTTGCTCTTCATCCAGTAACTGGTATGCTGGTAATTTTTTATTAAAACCGGTCGAATGTGTAAAAATTGTAAAGGCTTTGGTGATGCTATCTATTTCTATAGGTCATTTCCCTTAGATTTTGCTATGGAAGGAGAGGATCATCATACTGTCTTGGATTGAATTAATTCAACTTGACTTTCAATTTTTGTGAGGCTTGGTATATTTATGATTTATAAATACTCTAAGTTACTGTTTTTTATGAGTTCCAACTTAAAGCTGAGGTATTTACTTAGGCTATTTTACCTTATTAGGCTCTATCAATATGATTTTCCCTCCAATCCATGACACTGCTGATAGTTTAATTTCTGCTTTTGAAATGAGGAGAAAAATAATATGGGATGTTGTTATGTCAATGAGTTTCTCTTTTCTCTTCATCAGGAAGTTACCCTGCCTGCCATGGTAGCTTCCTAATGTTTTAGGTAGATGGCTTTTATATTTTATCCGTGTGCGTGTGTGTGTGTGTGTGTGTGTGTGTGTGTGTGTGTAAAGATCATTCTGTCACAAATTGGTCTGTCTCTGCCAGAAATAGAAATCCTATAAAAGATTATATTTTGATAATTTCATACTTATATTTTGCTCTATAATAAGCATATTAGTGTGGACATATGTATTTATATATATGTATAATTGGCTATGGATATGTGCATGTTTGTGTTATTGATATGTTTTATGTTCTAATGTCAAAATTGGTTACATTCTCTTCAACTTCCTATATACATTTTACTCTCTGTGAACTTAATAAACCACTCACCATAGAAACACTTGTTCCTTTAGCAGTTCTTCCTCAGTATCCTCAAAATCACATTTTTCCACATGAGCTTGGTAAAGGCATAAAGCATAAAGTTTTCAAGACCCAGTGGAGCAATGTTATGAGATTGTCCGTATGAGAACTATTATTCATCAGAGTTACTTTGATTTACCCTAATTACTATACCCAATATTTATTTTCTTTAGTGATTCTATAGTTTTATAGATTCTTAGACATCTCCTAAGTCACTTTTGTGATTGGTCTATAATCAATATCAGCTTGTTTCCATATCATTTCATATTTTTCCTTAACCAAAATATGGTGACTGAAAAAGACTTGTTGGGCCATCCATTCTGTACCTCTCAACCCTGTATCATATCAGCAGAGGTAGTGAACATTCTTATATTCAATTTTATTTGTGACAATCTTATGATTCAACCAATCACAGAATTCGTGTGAGACCAAAGCCAGACACTGATTATGCCCAGGAAAATACTGCACACATGGCCATCACTGCAGCTAGTCAGATATTTTAAAATTAAGGATTTAATTAAAGTATTTTTCCTTTAAATATTTTGATGTCAGGAGAGTTGGGCAGTGGAGTCTCACCTACGTTTTATTTTTTCCTAATTTATTGAAGTGTGATTGGCAAATAAAAATTGTATATATTTAGATTGCATGATGTAATTTTTTAAGGTGTAAAATGTGATGATTTATATATATACACATTATAATATATATACATTGTATATATACATTATATATATAATATATACATTCTGTGTATATATATAGAATGATTACCACAACCAAGTTAATTAACACAATGATCATCTCACATAATTACCTTTTTTTGTGTGGTGAGATCACTTAAAATCTACTGTTTTAATAATCCCTATTACAGTTCTAAAGGCTTTTTCACAGAAATAGAACAATCCTAAAAGTCCTGGAATACCAAAAGACCTCAAATAGCCAAAAAAGTCTCACCTGTTTTAGAATGAAGCAATAGTGATGATGTTTAATTAGACATGTAATAATTTCAGCAAATTCTCCCAAGTTTCTGTTGATATTGGATAAAATTAAATTGAATAAATGAGCATAATGTTGGTATAGTTTTTGAATATTATGCATCATACCCTGAAGAAATGCATTAAGTATTTTGAATGTATGCCAAATACATAAATGAGTAACCACTAAGCTTATTTGAATATATTTGTCAGAGTCATAATTTTTTTTGTAAGAATAACCTTTATGGTTATTTTCTCCAATGGTTATTTTTGATTTTGTGTCTCCTACTCACAGCTGTGCCATTATTAGTTGGAATCAGTACATAAAGTTAATGTATATCCATGCTTCTGATGACAGAGTAAATCTGTCATCCAAGTTTTTGTTAGGCAAATGTCATTGTCTCACTATTGAGAATGACACATAATGGATCTGTGAGCTTTATTCCTTTTGAATGTTATCATTTGGAGAAAATAGGTTTAGTGACATTTATCAAGGCAACAAAAACTTAAATGATGCACAATGTTTGTGTCAACTAGACTGGTTTGGAGGATGCTGAAAGAGTGGTTGGAATTTATAATCCTTGTGAAAATTGGAATTGCAAGGTGGCATTTTGTGATAAAATGTGATACCTAAGGTGTTGTGAGTAGGAGAGAGTTCTAGAATGAATTCTCAAAGTATCAGGCAGCTTCAGTGTCATGAGATGCAGTCATCCACATCAAAAGGCAGCAATCTAGGTGGAAAGTAGTACAATACTGAAGAATGCCTTTACCTAACCTCAAGGACAATACTGAGGAAATGAACCTGGAGCAAAAAGTGAGGGAAAATAATCAACTACCTGTGGCTTCCTAGAACCACAGACTTGACCTCATTTATTTGTAGATTGTTACTAGTTAGAAACATTTCAGCTGCAAGTGCAAAACTATATTTGAGTTAGCTCAAGGAAGAGTACAGACATTATTGGCTCACAAAAATGCAGAAAGGCAGGTGTGTTTGGCTTCAAGGGAACTCTCAAGAGACCTCTGTATCCAATAACCGAAAAAGTTGCTTTTTTTCCTACTCCTCTCCACCCCTCTCCATTCTTATCCCTACTCTCATGTATTTAGTTACATTTTTAAAAAATCTGTTAATGTTTTTTATATAAAATAATACATATATGTCTTTGTCCTCAGCAGTTTCACCTTTGGGAAACATATTTTATAAAAATAAATAAATAAGTAGATAATAAAGAAAGCACACACACACACATAATGTGAATGCATTAAAAAAATGCAAGTGTGTGGGGGCGCCTGGGTGGCTCAGTTGGTTAAGCATCCAACCTTGATTTTGGCTTGGGTCATGATCTCAGGGTCCTGAGATCGAACCCCAAGTCAAGTTCTGCACTCAGCAGGGAGTCAGCGTCCCTCTCTCTCCCTCTGCCCCCCTCCATTTGTGCTCTTTCTCTCAATAACATAAATAAACAAAATCTTATGCGAGTATATTTATGTATATTTAAATATGTCTAAAAAAAGCCCTAGAAGGCTATATACATGAAACTATTAATGGCAGCTACTCTGGGAAAGCAATGTCTTGGTGTAGTCAGAAAGAGAGGAACATTTCTTTTTTATGTTCTGTAGTTCTGCTTTGCTTAAATGTATTGCAACAAAATAATTTTTCTACTCCTTGTGCAATTTTAAACTGTAAGAAAGAGACCTTACAGAAAACATAATGAAAATGGTTTAAGAAGGAAGTAGAAATCATAATTCAAAAATTTCATTGCATGAACATTTCTAGGTCAAGTTTTTACCAAACATATACTATAAAAAGTGTGGATGAGTACCAAGTAGCCTCACCGGTTGTCATGGTGACATTATCTAATTTGTTTCATATTCTCTGTTCAGCTAATCACTGATGCTACAGGAGACTTGCCTGTAGCTTGTTTGGGCTTTAGGAAGTGATTGAAAGACAAATTCATGGAAAGACAAATGCATACAGAAATAAAATATGACTGCTTCTCTCTCCATGTTTTTTCTTCTTCCTTTTAGCCATTGTTAGAAGGATTAACTTGGTCTATAATGGCAGAGACATCCATGGCTTCCCAAAAGCCTACTTTAGCACAATGTTTTAAAATGATAAGAATGAGTGGAAAGTACATGGCTCTGGGGAATTAGATGACCTGGTTTTTAGTCCTGATTCTTACACTTATGAAGTGTCTATCATTTTATCATTTACCTAGAACTCTACAGTTTACAAACTGCTTTCAAGTAAACTGTTCTATTTAATCCTCATAATAACTCTTTGAGATGCATGGGACTATCACCCCCATTTTAAAGATAAGAGATCTCATTCTAGAAAGGTTAAATTACTTGCCCAAGGTGAAAACTGGTTTATAATTGGAATTGCAAGAGAAATGATGCAAACCTAGTTTTCTAGACTCCAAGCTCAAAGCTTACTTTAAGATACCATTGCCTAGCAAGCCAGGCCTTTTACAAACAACACTTAAGGCAAAATATATGGCATGCTAAAAAGTAATAGGGTGAATATGTAAGATATTGATATACATAAAAATAAGATGTAGAATTCAAGACAAAAATATCAAATGGGACAGAGGGTAATAAGATGTCCTGATTAAAAAAATATATCAATTTCCAAATACAGAAAAGTTTTTTATTAGGAATAGAAGGCTGCTTTCATAACTTGAGAATATCTAAAATTATAGGCTATTATTATATTTAAAATGAGACACTGAAAACTTTCTTTTTTTTTTAAATTTTATTTATTTATTTGAGAGAGAGAATGAGATAGAGAGCATGAGAGGGGGGAGGGTCAGAGAGAGAAGCAGACTCCCTGCTGAGCAGGGAGCCCGACGTGGGACTCGATCCCGGGACTCCAGGATCATGACCTGAGCCAAAGGCAGTCGCTTAACCAACTGAGCCACCCAGGCGCCCTAACACTGAAAACTTTCTAATTAAACTCACATAGAAGATGAGGGTTTCTGGTATGGCTATTGTTGCCTAAAATTGTCCTAGAAGGTCTTGACCAGTGATTTTTCAACTCAACATTCAGTTGTCATTGTGCACTCTGGTAATTTGGAGAGTTTTTCCCAATACCAGTGTTTGGGTCCAAACTCAGGAATCCTGATTAAATTGTTCTTAAGAGCTGGCATACTTGAGCTCCTAAGATGTGGAGTAAAGAGGAAACCAGACAGATGAACACTGTGGAACTTTTTTCCTCACTTTTTTTGTGGGGAAAGATACTAGCTAAATAGAAGATAAAATCTTAGTCATAATTTCATGGAAATATCTCTCATTTGTGGGATATATATCAATTTTAAAACATTTTAGTCATCACATTTTATTCTTATTACAATCTTAATTATGCCCCAATTTTACACATACTGACACAATGCCCTCTTCTCCAAACTTATTCAAAAATTGTTTTTGCAACATTTTATGAATGCAAGTCTTAGCTGAGAGGATGAAAAACATTCAGATATAACAATAATGCTACCCTCTAGTGTTGGAGAACAGCAACCAAAAAAAAAAAAAAAAATCAAAAATTAGTTATAATTAGTCATGAAAAATTAGAAATTACAGGTTGCAAAGATGATTTGAGATAGAGTTTCATTATTTCCTTATCTTATAGATTTAAATTTAATATTACCATTACTCATTACCTGGAAACCACAGAGGCATTGCCAAACATTAGATTCACAACAAATGATAAGACCTCATGAAAAGACAAAGAAATATGGCTGCAGAACTGAGAAATATGAAAGACTTGGAGAAAAAAGAAAGCTATAAGGTGCTGGATATGTCAAACATGATCTCTCTGCAAGAACTTTAATTGGCCACAATAGAAGAAAAATTTCAAAGTGGATGTTAGTAAAGAACATTGGCAATTTCAATTTGCCAATTAACACTACAAGCAAAACACCAGAATTCTTTTTCTTTCTTTCTTCCTTTTTCTCTTTTATCAACACCATGACTTTCTAAAATTTTAGAAATTTTAGAAATCTAAAATTTCTAAGGAAATTGCCAGTCTTGTTCCCTGATCCATTGGAGATTCATATGACTGAATTTTTTACAAGAACATGGGACCACTGAAAACTCATTTCACTCTGATTCCAGACTACAGGTCTGTTGCAACCTTTAGGCACCTTTATAGAGAAGCTATTTAAAGAGTTCACATGAAGTTGTAGAATTGATATCAGCTATAGGCTTTGGAAATTTTAAGTGGTGTTGACAGGAAGGAGGAACCTACATCTCTGTAAGTTAAAATTTTATGAGATCTTATAAAATAAGGGACAAGGTGAAATTATCTCAGAAATGTGCAAACAATAATGCCCTTCTTGGTACTGAACATGATTTATTGTTTGAATAGAGATGCCTCAATTTCTAATAAAGTGGATGCCAGCAATGAAGAGAATTGATTAGATTCAAGCAGAAACATTGGAATATGCGGTTTGGGGAATAATGAGTTTTCTGGCTTTGAAGATGGCAATTTCTAGTTTCTGAGGTTGAAGATTGCTGTAAAGCCTTTATGACAGATATATTTTTACAGTTTTCCTTCTTGCTACATAGTGATATTTTATTGAAATAGCAGTATATATTAGAGTGCATTCGTATTTTTGTGTTGCCTACTGTGTATTACTATTAAAAGAAATATAAAATATTTGCTTAGTGCATGCTACAGCATGAATCAGAAATCTTACAAATTCATTATTTCCTATGGGCCTCGTACCATTTCTACCAGACTATTTGTTTATATGCACGTTCTGTGGTTATCTGCATAGAAATTAAAATTGTGACTAAAATTCAGCACCCCTTTTTTTCCAGACCATAAGTATGAATTTTTATTTATAAGAAAATGCTGTTTTGCTTTTACTATATGCCACTATTTACTGAAATCTGTATATTTGTTTTTATATAAGTTGATTCTCATTATTCATAGTGTTAGGTTCTATAAAATCAGCTCAAACCCTGAATGAATGAATAATCAACCATGGCTTCTAGAGGAAGTATAGGTTTAGGTGCCTGCAAGCCTCTTTTCACATTTTTTACCAACTGATCAATACATAACTTTGTTTTTGTTTTATGTTTGTTTCTGTGTAAGGATACTTTATTTAATATATATTGGGGGTTTCCCTAGCTTTATTGGAATATAATTGACAAATAACATTGTGTAAGTTTAAGGTGTACAATGTGATAATTTGATATTTATATATATTGTGAAGTGATTACCACAATAAAATTAGTTAACACATCCATCTGCTCACGATAGTTGTCATTCGTGTGTGTGTGTTGTGTGTATATGCATGTGTGTTGGAACATTTAAGATCTGCTGTCTTAGCAAATATCAAGTATCAATACAGTATTGTTAATTGTAGTCACCATGCTGTACATTACATCCCCAGAACTTTTTCATCTTATAACTAAAAGTTTGTACCCTTTGACTAACCTCCCCCTACTTGCCCTAACACCCAGTAGATTGGTAACCTCAGTTTACTCTCTGTTTCCATGAGTTTGACTTTTTTTGATTCCACATATAAGTGTGATCATATAGTATTTGTCTTCCTCTGTCTGACTTATTCCACTTAGCAAAATAGCCTCAAGTTCCATTCATATTGTTGAAAATGACAGGATATCCTTTTTTTTCTGTATCCATTCTTCTGTTGTTTAACATTTAGGTTGTCTCCATGTTTTGGCTGTTGTGAATAATGCTGAGTGAATATGAGGGTGAAGATATCTGTTTGACATAATGATTTTATTTCCTTCAGATATATACCCAGAGGTGAGATTCTGAATCACATAGTAGTTTTATTTTTAATTTTTTGAGGAAACTCCATACTGTTTTCCATATGGCTATACCCATTTACATTCCTACCAACAGTGCACAAAGGTTCCCATTTCTCCACATTCTTTAATATATATTGTTGATTCACAAACATTGAACTTGTGGCCAACAACATTATAACTCACGCCTGAATGAAGCATACCTAACATAGATATTTTCCCCATGAGGCATATCACAGCCTTCTTGCATTTAGGAACACTAGATAATACTTAAGCACCACATTTGGAAACCATTTTAAGCAGCAAAGTCATCCAAAAACAGCACAAAAATGCTAAAACATGACACAAAGTAGACCAAGAAAAGAATATTGGAGTATGAGAGCTGATACAAAAAGACAGATCTTCACCTTGTTCAACCTCAGCTGGGAACATGCATGTGAGGTGACTGAAATTTTTGCCACTCTATGCATGCCTATCCATGGATGTGTGTTCACAAATATGGAATCTGTAAATAAGAAGATCGACTTTAGGTCATTGTACTTACAAAAATAGTCAAATATTACTGCATATCCAGAATTTATCAACCAAAAAATCCACTCTTTGTCCTTTTTCATTGAGGTGAAATTCACATAACATAAAATTTATCTAGTTTAATTCAGGAGCATTTAGTACATTCCTTTAGTATTGTGCAGCCATTACCTCTGCCTCGTTCCCAAATATTTTCAATACAATAAAGTCCTGTACCCATTAAGAAGTAATACTCCATTCTTTTTCTCCCCAACATTTTGCAACTACTAATCTGCTTTATGTTCTATAGATTACCCATTCTGATGTTTTATATAAATGGAATGATGCAGTATATGACCTTTGTGTCTGACTTCTTTCATTTGGCATAGAATTTTCAATGTTCCTCCGTGTTGTAGTGTGTATCAGTGCTTTATTACTTTTTTATGGCTGAATAATATTCCACTGTAACATCCATTCTTAACTATCAATATGTTATGATGAAAAGTACTTTTTTCCCCCCACAATTACTATATATTTATCAATCTCTTGGACAGAGGGAATTCCATAAAAAAAATTGAGATATTTTGAATTTAATTGATAGGACCTAAAAGACAAGACATCAGATGGAAGACTCAAGGTAGGAAAATCCTTTTGAAGAATATATTTTCAAAGACCAGGGAAAAAAGTTGTTCTTGTTTGCATATTCCCCTGGAAGCCTGTCAATTTTCTTTCCTATTAGGTATTTCTAGTTGCTTAATATTTGGTTATTTTCAGTTTTGTTCTTTGGCCATTCAGATGGTCCTTTCTAGGATTTCCATAGTGTGTCTTCTGGTCTCACAATCTTTACTTTTTTATTATTTTTTTCATTATGTTATGTTAGTCACCATATAGTACATCATTAGTTTTTGATGTAGTGATCCATGATTCATTGTTTTCATATAACACCCAGTGCTGCAAGCAGCACATGTCCTCCTTAATACCCATCACCGGGCTAGCCCATCCCCCCACCCCCTTCCCCTCTAAAACCCTCACTTTGTTTCTCAGAGTCCATAGTCTCTCATGGTTCATCTCCCCCTCTGACTTCCCCCCTTCATTTTTCCCTTCCTTCTCCTAATGTCCTCCATGCTATTCTTTATGTTCCACAAATAAGTGAAACCATATGATAATTGACTTTCTCTGCTTGTTCACTTAGCATAATCTCCTCCAGTCCCATCCATGTTGATGTAAAAGTTGGGTATTCATCCTTTCTGATGGCTGAGTAATATTCCATTGTATATATGGACCACATCTTCTTTATCCATTCATCTGTTGAAGGGCATCTCGGCTCTTTCCACAGTTTGGCTATTGTGGACATTGCTGCTATGAACATTGGGGTGCATATGGCCCTTCTTTTTACTACATCTGTGTCTTTGGGGTAAATACCCAGGAGTGCAATTGCTGGGTCATAGGGTAGCTCTATTTTTAAATTTTTGAGGCACCTCCACACTGTTTTCCAAAGTGGCTGTACCAACTTGCATTCCCACCAACAGTGTAAGAGGGTTCCCCTTTCTTCACAACCTCTCCAACATTTGTTGTTTCTTGCCTTGTCCATTTTTGCCATTCTAACTGGTGTAAGGTGGTATCTCAGTGTGGTTTTGATTTGAATTTCCCTGATGGCTAATGATGATGAACATTTTTTCATGTGTCTGTTAGCCATTTGTATGTCTTCAGAGAAGTGTCTGTTCATGTCTTCTGCCCATTTTTTGACTTAATTATTTGTTTTTTGGGTGTTGAGTTTGAGAAGTTTTTTATAGATCTTGGAAATGAGCTCTTTATCTGTAGGGTCATTTGCAAATATCTTCTCCCATTCTGTGGGTTGCCTCTTTGTTTTGTTGACTCTTTCCTTTGCTGTGCAGAAGATTTTATCTTGATGAAGTCCCAAAAGTTCATTTTTGCTTTTGTTTCACTAGCTTTTGGAGATGTATCAAGAAAGAAGTTGCTGTGGCCGATGTCAAAGGGGTTATTGCCCGTGTTCTCCTCTAGGATTTTGATGGATTCCTGTCTCACATTGAGGTCTTTCATCCACTTTGAGTTTATCTTTGTGAGTGGTGTTAGAGAATGGTCGAGTTTCATTCTTCTGCATGTGGCTGTCCCAATTTTCCCAGCACCATTTATTGAAGAGACTGTCTTTTTTCCATTGCATATTTTTTCCTGCTTTGTCAAAGATTACTTGACCATAGAGTTGAGGGTCCATATCTGGGTTCTCTATTCTGTTCCATTGTTCTATATGTCTGTTTATGTGCCAGTACCAGGCTGTCTTGGTGATCACTGCATTGTAATATAGCTTGATATCGGGCAGCGTGATGCCCCCAGCTTTTTTTCTTTTTCAACATTTCCTTGGTGATTCGGGGTCTTTTCTGATTCCACACAAATTTTAGGATTGTTTGTGAAGTGTCAGTGAAAGCTTGTGCAAGCAGGGGTCTGTCTAGAGTGAAAGAGATTAGTAAGGAAGTAGGGAAAGGAGTCTAAAACTTTATACTTATTTTATCCTCTATATCAAAAGTAGAATAGAGGCTTTCCTCCCTCCTTTTGAATCACTAGCTCCACACACACATTTATTCTGATTATTCCCAAAGATAAACACTTAATAAAGTATGCCCCATTTCAAAATTTCCCACAAGTGGTTGGTTTCTGTTGACCCAACATTGATAAATGTTCTTAGGAGATTTTTCCAGTAATAATTCTGTGATATAAATCAAATATAAAACATTACCTATGCCTTCCTTATGTCCAGGGAAATTAAAAGTAAGGTTTTTGTTCTGTAAAAGCCCAAATCTGTGCACACAAACAGCCATTCTCAGCAGCTGACTTTAATTGCAATATGCTTCATGTCAGCAGCGTTTGGAAAATGCATTTTATCAAAGACAACTTGTACAAAGACATCTTGAAAGTGACAAAAACAATCAAATTTCAAGAGCTGAGAATGTGAGAAATACTAGTGGGCACTAATGTTGACTTTTTTCCATTTATCGTTCTGGCAATGATTTGAGATAATTATTTAGCATGAGGAGTGGAAGAGAGATTTGGAGGGGAGGGGAATTGACACTAGTTACTAGGAAATTTTTAAATATCTGTGTGGGTGTGTACACATATGTGCTCCTTGGTAGAACTGGGAAAGAGGCTAGTGTTATGAAATCTGGAACTAATTTGCTTCACTATTTAAAAATGTAGTTATGGTATATTGAGTGAAAATGGCTTAGAGTCCATATTATTGTAATTTCCTTTTTACGATATCCTAGAGAACTGTCATTGACTCTGTCCTTGAACCACCAACTGAAAGGGGATAATCAGCATGACACATAAACCCATTCTATCATTGAACACTTCTAAATGACAGACGGTTCTTAGATTTTTCCATATTTTAGTCTTCCTTTTGATTTTTGGAGCAACAGGAACAAATAGTTTCCTGCTTGATATCCTTATATATTTGAAATAATTATTCTATCTCACTGTGGGCCTCTCTTCTGCCCGATAGAGTTCCTAGTTCCTTCAATTGTTTCTCTTAATCAAAGATGTCCATATCTGTCATCAACCTGATAGAATTTCTCAGAACATACTTTACTTTGTGCCTTATAAAATGAGGCTCAGAATTGAAAATAATGTTCTAATATGATATAAGCAGTTCAGGGCAGTAAGAGTCTTCTCTACCTTCCATGATTTGGACTCTATAATTCTATTCATGTAGTCCAAAATTAAAGCAACAGTCTATTAGCCATTACACTATTGGCTTATGGGAAGCTTGTGGTCAATAAATGTTAGTTGAAGTACTCGAAAACCAGATCTTTCCCTTCTCTCCCTATCCATTTAAAAGTTTATCTTGTTTTGCATCCTTTTGGATGGCTACTATCAAAATAATAGAAAATAATAAGTGTTGGTGAGGATGCAGAGAAACTAGAACCCCTATGCACTGTTGCTGGGAATGTAAAATGGTGCATAATGGTGCAGCCATTATGGAAAACAGTATGAAGTTTCTTCAGAAAGTTAAAAATAGGATTACCATATGACCCAGCAGTCTCACTCCTGGGTACCTATCCAGAATAACTCAAAGCAAGATCTCAAAGAGATATTTGCACACTGTTGTAGTATTATGCACAATAGGCAAGGAGTGGAAGCAATGCAAAGGTCCGTAAACATATGGAAAAAGAAAATGTGGTATATGCATACAATGGAATCTTTTTTTAGCCTTAAAAAAGAAACATTCTGACACATGCTATAACATGGAAGAACCTTGAAAACATTGTGCTTAATCAGATATGCTAGTTGGAAAAGACAAATACTGTGTGATTCTACTTATATGAGGTATTTAGGGTAGTTAAACTCATAGAAACTGAGAGGATGGGAAATGGAAAATTAAATTAATTTTAGGCTCATGTTTTAGCTGTTAGAAAACAATGACTTAATTTTACTTGAAAGATGCTTTATATACAGTATAGTTACATTGAATTAAGAAAAGCTCTCTTCTCATATGCTCTATACCTATGCTTAGAAAAACATATCTAAATGAAAAAACATAGTAGAAATAGAAACAATGATATTTTAATTTTTAGGAAGTTTAAAACATCCATCCTTTAAACCTAATATAGAGTTAAAAGAATTGCATAGTATTAAATAATGAGAGACTTGTTTAAAGGGAGAAAATGTAGTTCTACATAAAAAAATGCACATCAGGTATACATTTGCTCTATCTTGTGATAGTTATTAACTAGTTTCCAAATGATTTTTAGGGATGTATTAAAATATTGGGTTTAAAATAATCTGTGTGATATCCTAACTCTCTATTCTTTATGTTTAGCGTTCTTAAAAAGAAAAATTACATATTTTAACTTTTTATTTTGGTGTGTTTATAGACCCATTTTTCTTGCCATTAATGTGATGCCAATAATGACTACCTGTTTAGATGATGTTGGAATGCTCAAAGGATGGGTAGAGTCAAATCCAAGGATTAGTTAAGTAGGTTATCTTCATAATGTTTACCAAGCAGATTGGCTGCTTATTGACTGTTGTCTGGCTAAAGCATTTTTTTTTTTTCAGCCTACAGAGTTTTAGATTGCTGAAAATGAAACTGAGGGTCTTAGAATATTTAACGTTTGCAGATGTTTTTCCTAATGAATTCACTTAGGAACCATAGATCATCATGATAACTTAATATATAACACCTTTCTAATTTGTCAAATCAAATCACTTGAGATTTATAAACCATTAAGCTATATAATCAGAGTGAGGTCTCCCTTACATAGGGAACCATTAAAACAGTTGAAATTTAAGTTTGGCTTTCTCTCTAGCTCCTAAACTTTAACATCAGGAAAGGTAAGAATTACATTATTTTTCATTAGGAAATATAACCTTGGCCTCTGTTAAACAAATGGTTCACATGAGTTCAAGAAATTCATACTAAAATGCATAATTGAGTTTTGGTTTTTAAAGAAAATGTAAAACTTACAATGCAGGATTTTGATACAGAAGTTGTAATTTAAACATGTAAAAGGGAAAATTGTGATATTGTACAACATTTCAAGATAAAATTTAAAGAGAAGTCAAAGAAAAGGCAGAGAATGTAACAGAGGGTCTTCTTTCTCATCTATTCTACCTGCCAAACCATGGGCTCATGGACACTGAGAGAGATCAACAAGTCAAGAGTAAGCAAGCATTAAGAATTTCTTTGGTTTCAATACTAGTTCATTAACTTGGAATTTTACAATATGAAAGGTCTTCACAGGAAGACCCTGTGAATTTGCTTATTCAAGGCTAAGGTACAGGGATGATGTTCAACACCCTCCACATTTGTTGTAAATCTCTGCTAACAAAAATAACTTGAAAGTTGTTTGTAAATACAAATGCTAGATAAAATTATTTGCAGTCAATTTACCCATCAAAAAAGTCTAGGACCAAATTGGTGACCTGTCAATACTTGGACGGATACATCTGTTTGACCCGCAGTGAAATGGACTGATGTGTCTTAGGCACTCTGGTTTTCTCAGTCTCTGTTTTTTTTTTTTTCAGTCCTCAGTGGTATCCTCATACCTTTTCTAGCCCTTTGAAATGCTCTCTGCTCTATCAAAAATGTCATCCCATGAAGGCAGTGGTTCATTCTATTTTGTAGAAAGATAAAATATCCAGAGAACACTTTGTAATGCAACATTGTCCCAGAAGGTACAGACTTTAAGCACAGCATCTAGGCACTAAAGAGATGTAGCCCTATACCACTGGCCTCGATTGTCTGCAGAAGCTCTAGTAACATAGATTCTTTTATTTTATCCCCCTAAGCACAGACTTGATCTCATAGGGAAATGTGTTGCAATTTTGTTTTTTAATTTTGGAATATCTGTTTCTCACCTGCTTTGCTAAATGATTAGTTGGTATAAAACATAGAACCAGAGGCCAAATAGTGACTATTGCTCAATCCCATTCTAACAAGGAAATTTTTTACAAGCATACTTTTGTAATTACTTTTCACCTAATTAGCTAAGATGAAGTAACAGTCAATCATTGTCTAACAGCTTTCTTGCTATATGACTGAGTACAGTCAGCTGTAGTGAAGTAGATTAGAATCAGTCAGTCATCACAATTTATGCTGAATTTACTTAATTATACTGATGCGTTATGTTCAAGTTTTGTTACACTAAACTTACCACTTAGAAATGGGACTTTATGAAGATTAAATAAAACGAGAAAATTGAGGAGAAATAATACCTTTATTTGCACTTCGCTCAGATTGAGTGATATTTAACATCTTGGGCCATGTGTGTGATCTACCACAAATCACTGTTATTTTCCATAAAACATTTATGTAGGCCCTCTAAAATGAACATGGGCTTCAATATTAAAAATCTTTGATGCTCCTTCATAGAAGTAAAGAGTAGAATGGTGGTTGGCAGGGGCTGGAAGGTAGGGGGACTGGGGAGATGTTGGTCTAAGGATATACACTTTCAGTTATAAGATGAGTAAGTTCTAGGAATACAGTGTATAGCATAGTGTCTATAGTTGATAACAATGTACTTGAAATTTGCTAAGAGAGTAGATTTGAAGTGTTCTAGCCACACACACAAAATGGTAACTATGTGAAGTGATAAATGTATTAATTATCTTGATTACACTAATCATTTCACAATGTAGTCATATATAAAATCATCATGTTGTACACAAATGTATATAACTTTTATTTGTCAGTTATGCATCAATAAAGTTAGAAAAGATGTTTGGTGTTCTTACTATAAACTCATAGGAGTCATACTTTGGAAAATTGTTTTAATGGTAATATATAGCTCATATATGAAACAGAAATGTGGTAATATTTAAATAGAATTTTTTTTCCTGAATTTCTGAGTATATAGCATTTTGCTAGAACATTTGATAAAAATTCCCAAAGGGGATCCTCAACAAAAGAAAGAACAGTGTATGTGTATCCATTTCATCACCATAAAGTATTGATTTAAGATGACTCAAGGACAGATAACCAGTGTAATAATAAATGATTAAGCAGCAACTTTAATAAATTCTGTGAGGTAAAGTGAGTATACATCGGGTGAGTAAATTTGAAACATAACTCTATGGTCTTGGGAGAACTTAGCTTGACCATGAATAGGAGGGGGAGAATTTATGGAAGGACCATCAACAGACTGCAATGATTAATGATTAATGACAACTTATGTTGAATGATAATTGGTAGATGAGAAGAGGAATTCCTTAAAGTTCCATATTTCCCATTATTTTAGTTAATTATAGGTAAAATTAATCCCCAAGATAATATTGAAATCTGTGTGAATCTTGTTTAAGCTAGGGGCAATTTTGCACCCTGTGAGACATTTGGCAATATCTAGAGATGTGTTCAGTTTTCACATATGAGGGGAGTGGGTAGAGGCCAGGGATGCTGCTAACTATCCTCCAGTGCACAGGACAGCCCCCTACAACAAATTATCTGGCTTCAACTATCATTAGTACTGAGATGAGACTCCTGCTTTAGAGCTAACAAAACCTCTGCAGGATGGGCAGAGAAATGAAGCAAATGAATCTGAGGGCAAAGAAGAGTATTTAAGGAAGTTTGACTTTGAATCATGGCATCTATAAAATGAACCAAAAGGGAAGATAGGCAGGGAAACTGAACTGCTGTCAGACACTGAATAGCTGTTAGCAATGAAACCTCAAAGGTAATTGAGGGACATAGCCAGAAACCAAGTAAATTAAATATGCTTGAGTATAAAATGATCACAGACTATAAGCCAGAAAAATTTGTAATGAGATCATGTCAGGGCAAAAGTAGTAGGGACTGGTGAGTCCTTGTCAGAGAGTTCAGATACAGAGCCCTTCTGCCTTCCGCAAAAGCCCATGTAGGAGCATGATTTTCCATCATGTTATACTGTCCTGTGAAAACATAGGTCTGACATCCTTTACTTTTTCTTTTTTTTTTTTTTTAAAGATTTTATTTATTTATTTGACGGAGACAGAGATAGCGAGAACAGGAACACAAGCAGCGGGAGTGGGAGAGGGAGAGCAGGCTTCCCACCGAGGAGGGAACCCGATGTGGGACTGGATCCCAGGACCCTGGGATCATGACCTGAGCCAAAGGCAGACGCTTAACGACTGAGCCACCCAGGCGCCCTACTCTGTCTTTCTTAGGTTACGGTTCTACCCGCTTTTCTGATTCCAGTATTTTTTAAAATGGGCTGCTTGAGAATGTACCCACTTGCCTCTAGATATGCTACAACTGGAGCCTAAATTGAAGGGAGTGTTGGGAAGACTGGGTCGTTGGGGAAGACATGGTGTGACTGAGAGCAGAACCATTCTGGGGGAAGTCTCATGTTCCTTAGTGATGGTTTTGCTCCCACTCTGCTCTTCCCTGCCTTTTCTCCATTCCCTTCCTCCTCTCTCCTTTTCTCCATTCCTTTTTCTTTTTCTTTCCTTGAGGTATTTGTACATTTTATTTCATAGTACTTTATTATTGGTTCCTATTTGTTTTAATCTTCTCAATCCCTGGTTCTCATCCCAATCCAAAACCCAACATGGGTTATATGTTAATGTCTTTCATATAAGCTCTTAAATGTGCCTTTACCTTATAAACTCAGCAGTAGCAGGGTTTTTTTTTTTTAAGATTTTATTTATTTATTTGTCAGAGAGAGAGAGCATGCACAAGCAGGGGGAGGGGCAGGCAGAGGGAGAAACAGGTTCCCCGCTGAGCAAGGAGCCTGATGTGGGGCTTTGTCCTAGGACCCTGGTATCATGACATAAGCTGAAGGCAGATGCTTAACCAACTGAGCCACCCAGGCATCCCTCAGCAGTAGCAGTTTGGGTTGCATAACAAATTCTACTGAAATTCAGGGGCCCTCTGCTTCAGTGAAATCCCTAGGGGGTCCAGCAGTGTGGGGCATATCATGATAATCGTTCTAAGATAAAGGACAGATTGTTGCATCTGCCTCCTGCAACCAAGAAAGAGGCACAATGCCTAGTGGGTCTCTTAGGGTTTTGGAGGTAATATATTCTTCATTTGGGTGTTTTACTACAGTACATTTACCAAGTAACCTGAAGTGCTGTTAGTTGTGGGTGGGGCCCAGAACATAAAAAGTCCAGGCTGCTGTGCAAGCTGCTCTGCCACTTGAGCCATTGGATCCAATGGTGTTTGAAGTATCAATGGCATATAAGGATGCTGTTTGCGGCCTTTGCCAGGCCCCTATAGATAAATCACAATATAGCGCATTACGATTTTGGAACAAAGCTCTTTCATCCTTCAAAGAAACTACTCTCCTTTTAAGAAACAGGTCTTGGCCTGCTACTGAGTCTTAAGTCTTAAGTCAGAATACTCAAGCATGAGCCACCAAGTTACTATGCAACATGAGTGCCCATCATGAACTAAGTGTTACCTGGCCCTCCAAGCCACAAAGTTGGGCAGGTACAGAAGTACTCTATTATTAATTGGAAGTGGTATATGTGTGATCAGGTCTGAGGAGGCTCTGGGGGCATAAATAAGTTACATGAAGAAGTGACCCAAATGCCCACTGTCTTCTCACCTGCACCCATGACTTCATGGGGAGTTCCCCATGATTAGCTGACAGAGGAAGAGAAGACTTAGGCCTAGTCTATACATGGTTCAGCATGATATGCAGGCATCACCCAGAAAATGGACAGCTTCAGCACCATAGCCCGTTTCTGGGACATCCCTGAAGGACAGTGATGAAGGGAAATCCTCACAGTGGTCAGAACTTTGAGCAGTGTACCTGATTGTGCATTTTGCTTGGAAGGAGAAATGTGTGATTATATATTGATTCAGGGACTGTAGCTGAAGGTTTGGCTGATGGTCAGGGACTTGGAAGGAACATGATTAGAAAATTGGTGATAAAGAAATCTGGGGAAGAAATATGTGGATAGACTTCTCTGGGCAAAAAACGTGAAGGTATTTGTGTTCCATGTGAATGCACATCAAAGTGTGACCTCAGCAGAGGAGTATTTTAATAATCAAGTGGATCAACCTCCCTCCCAGTCACCCCTGTAATGACCAATGGGCTCATGAACAAAGTGGCCATGGTGGCAGGGAAGGAGGTTATGTGTGAGCTTAGCAATGTGAACCTCTACTCATACTCATCACCAGGCCAACCCGGCTATAACCAATGCTGAGTGTACAGTCTGTCAGCAGTGGAGACCAACACTGAGTCCTGATATGGCACCATTCCCTGGGGTGATCAGCCAGCTACTGGGTGTCAGGTTGATTATACTGGATTGCTTCCAACATGGAAGAGGCAATATTTTGTTTTCACTGGAATAGACACTTTGGATATGGATTTGTCTTCCTCATATACAGTGCCCAAACAACCACCTGTGGACTTACAGAATGCCTTGTCCGCCATGTTGGTATTCCAAACAGCATTTCTGTTGATCAAAGAACTCAATTCATGGTAAAAGAAGTACAGAAATGGGCCTTTGCTCATAGAATTCACTAGTCTTACCATGTTCCACACCAGCCTGAAACAGTGCTTCATAAAATGATGGAATGGCCTTTTGAAGTCTCAGTTACATTATCAGCTAGATGATAATACTTTGCAGGGCTGTATATGTTCTGAATCAGTGTCCCATATATGTGCGGTTTTTCCCATAGCCAGAATTCATGGGTTCTTTGTTTTCTTCCTCTCTTATTCCCTTACCATGTAACATAAGTTATATTGACTTCATATCACAGTATTTAGAATTGTTAATTTTATATCTTAAGGACTTTGCTTCTGGGGAACGTGTTAGTACACTTCTGGTTGTATGTAGGATAGTTGTCATGTTGGGTAAAATTATGATGTTATTATTGTTTTATTTGAAGATTAAGTATGGTTTAAAGAGATGCAGATGGGTACCAAGTTGACAAGGAATGGACTAGTGATGGCTAATTTTATGTGTCAACTTGACTGGTTCATGAGGTGCCCAGATACTTGGTTAAATATTATTCTGGATGTGTCTATGAGGGTTTTTCTGAATGAGATTATATGTATAGGCGAACTGAGTAAAGCAGATTGCCCTTCCCAATGTAGGTGGGCCTCAGCCAATCCACCAAGGGCCTGAATAGAACAAAAAGACTGAATAAGGGAGAATTAGTTCTCTCTTTCTGCCTGTCTTTGAGCGGGACATCAGTCTTCTGCCTTTAGACTCTGACTCAAACTAGAGCTATACCATTGGTTCTCTTGGGGCTCCAACTTACCAACTTTAGATCTTGGGACTTCTCAACCTCCATAACCACATGAGAAATTCCTATTGGTTCTATTTCTCTAGAGGACCCTAAGCTACCTTCTTTTTCTCTCCCTTCATTTCTTTCCTCCCTTTTTCCTTTTTTATTTTTTTCTTCCCTCCCTCCCTCTCTTCTATTTGTATACTTTAGTTCATAGTACATTATAATTTTTCTTTTTTGTTTTAATTTTCTCCATTTCTGATTCTCATTTCAATCCAATCCCTACCATGAGTATACATGTTAATGTTTTTTTTTTTTTAAGATTTTATTTATTTATTTGCGAGAGAGAATGAGAGAGAGAGAGAGCACATGAGAGGGGGGAGGGTCAGAGGGAGAAGCAGACTCCCTGCTGAGCAGGGAGCCTGATGTGGGACTCGATCCCGGGACTCCAGGATCATGCCCTGAGCCGAAGGCAGTCGCTCAACCGACTGAGCCACCCAGGCGCCCCATGTTAATGTTTTTGATATAGGCTCTTAAATATGCTTTTATCTTATAAACTAATTAGTAATTTTGATTGTATATGTGACATTTTAATTTTTTTATTTTTTTCTTCCTCTTTTTTTTTAAATTTTATTTTATTGTTATGTTAATCACCATACATTACATCATTAGTTTTTGATGTAGTGTTCCATGATTCATTGTTTGCGTATAACACCCAGTGCTCTATTCAGTACGTGCCCTCCTTAATACCCATCACCAGGCTAACCCATTCCCCCACCGCCCCACCCAGAACCCTCAGTTTGTTTCTCAGAGTCCATAGTCTCTCATGGTTCATCTCCCGTCCAATTTCCCCCCTTCGTTTTTCCCTTCCTACTATCTTCTTTTTAACATTTTTATATTTATGTTTATTTTTTTATTGTAGTAAAAACACATAACACAAAATTTACCATCTTAATAATTTTTAAGTGTACATTTCAGTGTATTCACACTGTTGTGACACAGATCTCCAGAACTTTTACATCTTGCAAATCTGAAACTCTACACCCCTTAACAACAACTCCCCTTTTTTCCCTATCCCCTGATAATTACCATTTTACTTTCTGTTTTTGTGTATGACTACTTTGGATTTTGTATATGTGTCTTGATTAACATAAATTATATTGTACACTAAAACTTGTTCTATTCCTTTATTCATTTAACACTGTTGGTAAAATCTAGCCAAATCACTGTGTGTCTCTGTATGATTGCTTCTAACTGTTGTATTTTATATTTATAGTTTGCTTAATATTTCAGAGTTGTACTCAATCAACTTTTTTTTTTCCTGCGATGAGGTATACCTAGGTCTCAAACTCTCTGTTATCCCAACAACTACCCAATAAACATCCTCAGACATGTCCTGTTATGGATACCCAGGAATGTGATCATGCTTAGGACATTTGATACTTAATTTTATCAGATTGATTTCCAAAATGACTATACTCAGATTTTATTTCATTCAGCAGTGCATAAATGTTCTCTTCTCCTCAAATCCTCACCAAAAATTTGATGTTATCCAACTTCCTAATTTTGTCTATTTGTATAGTTGTAAAGAGATATTTCTTTCTGCTTTTAATGAATATCTTGGACTACTAATGAATTTGAGCATTATTCGATATTTAGACTTCTGTAGCTTTCTATGAATTGATTATTTTTGGACTTTGCTCACTTTTAAAAATGAATTTACTTTCTTTTTCTTGTTTTATCAGAATTATTTGTATAAGTTAGAGATTAATTCATGGTTGATCTTGGACCTTTAACATATCTTCTTTCTGGCTACTATTCTTTCACTCCATGGAGTGAAAATCCATGGGATTCTTCATTAAACAGGAAACCTTAATTTTTATTTATGCAATATGTATCAGTTTTGGCTTTCTATAAGGGAAAGATTACTTAAAAACAGGCCAAAAATAATTGTTTTTCCATTAAAAAAATAGTCCTACCTGTTACTGCTTCAGTACCAGCCTTACTGTTTTTAAGCAATCTTTCCGATTTTTTTAAGCAGTCTTTCCAATTTTTAATTCACAATGATATTCTCTTATATTGTTCTTCAATTACATATATATTTATGCCTTCACATTAGGTCTCTATACCATTTGTATTCCATCTTTGTATAGATTATGCAATAGGGATACAACCTTGTTTTTCTTCACACAATGAGCAAGTTTTCCTAATACAACCTACCAAATTATCATCATTTCATCTCATCGTGTTGAGGTGCCATCCCTATATATTTCAGTTCCTCCTGGGCCTAGTTCTGGACTTCATATTCTGTTCCATCTTTTTTTTTCTATTTGCCTATTGCTGTGGAAGAATCACACTTATGAGAAATGCTGTGATTCTGATGCTCGTGAGTGAACTGGGGGAGGAGACAACAGCCAATGCTTGTTCATCATCTTGTCAGGACACATCATGCTTTCTCTTTTAAATCAATTTAAGGCTCTAGACAGACATTATATGCAAGAGGAAAGCCAAAAATAAAAGATACTATGAGGAGAGAGTGGCAATTCTTAGTGACTTATAATATTCTAGCCTTCAGATTCATACATGGGGTTGACTTTCTTTTGATGACAAAGGATACTTTTCTTGAGGTAGATCTTCAAATTACTTAGTAAATTAAACTCTTCTTAGATAGATACAGCTTGCTCACAATGCCTCTCAGGTCTACAACATCATTTCTATTCCTACCATTACGGCACTAATTCTCACCCCTAGTACCATAACTTGATCTTATAATAGTCACTTAAATTTTTACTTTAATCATGCCTCTTGGCTCAATTCTACCCTATAACATGTTATCAGATTGATTTGCAATAAATCTTGGATATTATGGGATATAGTCACTGGATCTCCACGGACTACTGTGTACAGCCCCAATTCCTAGGCCAGCATTCAAATGCCCTATGGCCTTAATCAATTTTTCCAAGCTCATTTCTCACTGCCTGTGTATATCTAATAGTCTTCAGTTAAACTATACTCTTGCTGTTCTCTAAGTTTGCTCTGTGGCTTCCCACTTCTGGGTTTTAAACATCACAGAAATTTTTTTTTTAAAGATTTTATTTATTTATTTGACAGAGAAACACAGAGAGGGAACACAAGCAGGGGGAGTGGGAGAAGGAGAAACAGGCTTCCCGCTGAGCAGGGAGCCCGATGCGGGGCTCTATCCCAGGATCCTGGGATCATGACCTGAGCCGAAGGCAGATGCTTAACGACTGAGCCACCCAGGTGCCCCTGACATCACAGAATTTTTTACTCCAAGCAAACTTGGAGATGCTCTAGCTCAACCCTCATTGTACAGAAGTGGAGACTGAGGACCATGTGATTATGCACTCACACTTGCATCCCAGACTCGCAGTCCATGCTATTTCCACCACACTAAATTTGTCTTACTCATGCCCTTTCTTCTGCCTCTAATGTTTTCCCCAACAACCCCTTCCTCCCTAATCTGCCTGTCAAAATTCTGCCCTTCCTGAAGGAATTGGGTGTTACTTCTCCATTAAAGCTTTCCCTGATCTTAGTCAAAGTGAAATCTTCCTTCTCTGGTTTAATATGAAACTCTGTACCTCTCTTCGTGAACTTATACTCAGCCCTGTACTGTGGTATGTGTGTTGGGTTATCTCCCTCCTCCTAAAATCTGTGTGTTCTGTAAGAAGAAGCTATGTCATCCTTTTGGTGCTTAGCACATTGAAATCACTAGAATATTATTTGAGTGAAGGCACAGAAGTGACTGAATAATGAGTCACTCAACAATGATTGCCAGCTGATCTTTCCAAAGTCTATGTGTTCTGGGGCGAAAGAGAGAGGCCTGGAATAATTTATTTATTTTTTTTTTATTTAGCCCAAACTAAACATCTTGAAAGTTTGCCATGAATTTCCACTTCTGTTATTTGACAACTAACCTTGCATCATCATAAAATGAGAGTGGCAACAGCTCATTGTTTTTTTCCCAAATGTTAAACTAATCACACAGCTTTTAGAGGAATCATCAGAAAGAATCTAATGAGAATCAAAAAGCTGAAGAGTCATTTGATATTTTTGTTCTTATTTTCTTGTTTTTCCCCGAGTCATGGGTAATGTCAAGGTGTGTTGATGTGAGTGTCAGGAGTTAGAGAGCCAAGAGAGAGAAATGAATATGGAAAAAAATATAGGATTATTAGGTTTATTAAAGAAAAACAGACTGTATGATAGTGGATATTAGAAGATTCTTGCTAGGACAGAAAGCAAAAGTAGTTAAAAGACATTTATAAAATTCTAAGTAAAACCGCAAAAAACAAAGTATTCTCTGTGTTGAGCTGGCTGGAGGTCCAGCAGAATGCTTAAGACTGGTACTGAAGCAGTTACAGGTAGAACTATTTTTTTTTTAAGGGAAAACAATTATTTTTGGCTGTATTCTAAGTTCCAGTCTTTCTGGGAGAAAGACACCAGATGAATTAGTTATTAAGGAGAGATACATGTTAGTAATTTAAGAATTTTAACTTGTTAGAATTTGGAGAATGGGCAAAAGGTGAATTACTATCTCCCTGATTTATAGGAGGTTGGCACAATGTAAATCAGGGCAGAAAACATTATAGCAGGTTTAGTTTCTTTGAATTTTTCTTTTTTCTTATTGGTTGAAATACCATTGACTTAATAATGGATTTGTTGATGTTTAAGAAAAAATAACATATTTCAATAAGTGAATCAGAATAACTTCCAAGTTCTGTCTTGAACAAAACTCAGTAGATTTAATGGCAGCGCCACTGTTGTAGTTTGTTCTACTGTTATATCTTTGAAAAAGAAAAAATAGTGAATACTAATAGATTTCTAGATACATTTTCTACTCACAATCAAATACTGTTGTTATATCTACCTAGTGGAGAAAATGTAACCTTAAAAAACAACAAACAACTTGGGTTCACATTTTCTAAAAGAAACTAATTAAAATCACATTTCAAAGCAAAAAAGTACAATGGCTAAGAGTTTACTTTATTGAATTAGATCTTGGATCAACTCTTAATTCATTATCTACTCTGCTTGAAGTGAAGAAGGCCTCTTAATCATTCTAAGACTGTTTACTCATCTATAAAACGGACACTATGAGGTTCTTATAAGGATTAAATGTAATATATAATACAAAGCATTCAGTATGGTGTCTGGAACTTGCTAAATTCTTGATAAATGGTATCTACTGTTAGCAGTGGTACCATTCGGTCATCATTGTTGTCATCCATAGCCTTACCGTAGCCAAAGTTTAGGACAGACAAAAATTAAGGTGATTCATATCGATGTCCTGTTCTAGACATACGATTGGTTCCAGCAATCACTGGGATTATGCATGGATGATCCATCCATTTTGATGTCCAAATCATACAAAATTGTGCAAAATTAAATTGCTTCTAAAAATATAATCAAATTATAGCTGTAAATAATAAAATATCCAGCAGCTACTTTTTAGAAATGCAAATCTGATTTTGTTTACTGTCCTGCATAAAGCCCTCCAATGACTTCCACTGTACTTTGAATAAATTCAGAATTCAGACACTTTAAAATGCCCTTCAGGGTTCTACAAGATCTAGCTCCTGCCTCACTTCCTTCTCTTTCCCCTCTCCCCTCATGCACTCTATTGACCAGGTACACTTGCCTTTTGTTTTAGGAGATCAATAAATATTTTATGAATTAATAAATAAATGTGCAAATGAAAGAAATATGCTGAGATCTGGTCAGTTCATTTTACCCTAATTTGTACCTTAACCTTAAAGACCTTACCTTTTTTATTAAGTAAAGAAAATCAAAGTCATTGTTTATAGGTAGTATTTATTTTTTTCTATACAGTTGACCCTTGAATAACATGGGTTTGAACTGCACAAATCCACTTATATGTAGATTTTTTACAGTACAGCATTGTAAATGTATTTTCTCTTCCTTATGATTTTCTTAACATTTTCTTTTTTTAGCTTGTTTTATTGTAGTAATAGAGATATGCATACAAATATGTGTTAACATACAAAGTATGTGTTAATTGACTGTTATCAGTAAGGCTTCTGGTCAGCAGTGGGCTATTAGAAGTTAAGTTTTTGGGGAGTCAGAAAGTGTACATGGATTTTTTTTACTGTGTGGGGGTTGGGGCCTCTAACCTCCACATTGTTCAAGGACCAACTGTATTTTCTACTTACAAATTTATTTTAATATGCAAATTAATTGTAAAGTTACTGTAGGAAAAGACCTATTTTGTACATCTGCATGCTTTTAGCTCAAATATCAAATATCTAAAAAGTTGATCATGATGCCTTTTCTTTTTTTTTTTTTTTTTAAGATTTTATTTATTTACTTGACAGAGAGAGAGACAGCTAGAGAGGGAACACAAGCAGGGGGAGTGGGAGAGGGAGAAGCAGGCTTCCCGCCGAGCAGGGAGCCTGATGCGGGGCTCGATCCCAGGACCCTTGGATCATGACCTGAGCCGAGGGCAGACGCTTAACGACTGAGCCACCCAGGCACCCCGATCATGATGCCTTTTCTAAGGTCAAAGTTGTTATGCATGCAGTCCTGGGGACAAGTTCTAACAGCGTTTTTTACAAAACTAATCTCACAATAGTTTGATAATTCAAGACACAGAGCCTATTTGTATTTTTCTCTTCTGATATACTAGAGATTCACACTGGATGTAGTTTGGAGCATAGCAGCAGAACATGCATTTCCATAAATTGGTCCACTTGAGGGATTTTAAAGCTTGCTTTTCTACCTTTTCTATATTGCTGGTTTCAGAGGGTCAAAAGATTCAGAGTTCAAAACAGTGATCTCCTGGGAGCTATGGATTTGTCACCATGGCAACAAGGACAATAAATCAGTAAACAAGGACAGAAGAAAGGATTGTCTCTTATTGTTCCCAAGCAAGAAAGGTATCAACAAAACTCAACTCTTTCCAAGTAGATATATAATTCTATTGTAAAGGTGACTAATAGTTGTGAGTTCCATAATTTCCGGCATTTTATTTTCTTGACCTAAAAATTGAAACAGTTAGATGATAGAATATTAGTTTTGAGGAAAATGATTACTTAACTGCTGTAAATTGCAATGCCATCTATTAATATCAGTTTCTAACCTTAATATACAAATTACTCAAAGTCAGAATAAGTACGAGTGAAGGTTAATTACTTTTCATCATCTATGTTGGTTGAAGCATAAGAAATGGAAGAGACATTTAAATTAACAAATAAAAAGGTCAGAGGAGTATCTTAAAAAAGGTTTTTACATTTGAGTAGTCAGTAAACAAATCTCAGAAGTACGGTCACCCAAAGGAGCTAGACCAGGAGTTGTGAATTCTGCCTCTAACTTCATTAAGCCCCCTGCTGACTGATGTTGGGATTGGGCTGCCTCACAAGGCACACAGGAAAGCTGTACCATCCATGCAGACCTGAGACATGTGACAGGGATGAGGTTGGAATAACTGCTGGCATCAAAGCTCTGAGGAGCACTTATCTGGTAATGTACCATTTACATTTTGCTACCTCAGTCTAGATTGTGAGGTCCATGTGGGAGGAGACCAGATATTATCATCTTTTTAATAGTAAATGCTTATTCATAGTGCCTGGTATTTAGAAGTTGCCAAAAATATCTTGTGGAATGGATGAAAAAAAAATGACTGAAAAAATAAATTCTATCCTGGATTCAGCATTCTGTCTACTTCTGCCCAGTCTTCTATCTTTGATGATAAAATTATTAAAGGATATGCATTTGTCTTTGATGAGACTAACTAGTTTAGAATGGCTTGTAAAAAAAAAACAAAAAAACAAAAAACAAACCCAAAAACCAAAACAAAAAACCTTTGTTTTCCTTAACACTTTTTTTCTAAATCTGACATGCATAAATTAAGCTAATTATTCTTTTAGGTGACAATTGTCAAATAAAAATAGCACCTGATGGAGTTAAATAGGCAAGAAAGACTTAAGACTATTTTAATAAGGGAAAGAGATTGAGATCAACTGCCTTGAAACAAAAGACAGGAGAGTTGAGCAATTTTTAAAAAAAAAATATTTACTTGACAGAGAGAGAGAGTACAAGCAGGGGGAGCTGCAGCAGAGGCAGAGAGAGAAACAGGCTCCCCGCTGAGCAGGGAGCCTGAGGACACGGGGCTGGATCCTAGGACCCTGGGATCATGACCTGAGCCGAAGGCAGATGCTTAATGACTGAGCCACCCAGGCGCCCCACTTGAGCACTTTTGTTAGCTAGTGAAAAAGCACGGGAGAATGTTAGGTGGCTGGTTGGGAAGTGTGATTAGGCCATCTGTGTTTACTAATTGGCACTTACTGAAGTTAGGCTCTCTACTGTACCACAGAAATTGTGATATGGGAGCTTTATGTTTCCTGATGATTACATTTCAAAGGGATACCTTCTAAGGCCTTGGAAAAGGCACTCCTGGGTTGTAAAACTGGCATGAAGGTTTATATCTTAAAGGGGCAGAGAAAGAATTTATAATTACATGCTTTTAAAGTAAATGCTTTAAGGAAAGGGAGGTCTGGGGCTTATTGTTAGGAAGAAAACTGTCTAAAGTTTTGTCAAGCTGAGTAGAACGTTTAGGCCATCTTGGTCATAGTCTACATTATAACTTAGTGGAAAAAGATTAACCACACATCAAAATTTTTATCTTATTCATCTTGATTTTACTATTTTTTAAATTTCAAGGGATTTTCAAAAATAATAGTATACCAAAATTTGTTATATGTACCTGAATTCACTTCATCTTTACAACCTTTATTTTGTTTTTCTCAATTTTTTCTTTTTTTTTTTTTTAAAGAATTTCATCTTCCTTCTGAAGACCAAAACTTGATCATTATAATTGCTTTTAATTGTAACTTTTCTAGCTTTGGTATACTTTTTATTGAGAAACAAGAGGCAGAATGATACTCAGAATTCAAAATATGGTTGCAGCAAAAATTCCATTCATAGATTTGAATAATGTATTATGTATTAATCCAACAACTCTATGTTGAGAAGTGATTATATTTGAGGCATTGCCTAAAGTGCCATAGGAAGAAAGAAGTGGATTCTGTTACTCCTGAGGATCTTTCCATTTGACAAAGAGTATAGAAAATGTTCTCTAGTATCCATGTAGTAAGTGTAATAAAAGAGGTAGGAAATCGCTGTGTATGTATATTTGCCCCAGAGAGACAGAGATCACTTTTGAGATGATTTCATGAAGAAGACGATACTTCAATGGAATCCGGAAAGATCAACATGTTTATTTGTGGAAGACACTTACTCCAGGTAAAACAAATGTTTGAGGCTGTGTAGAGGAAGGAGAGTGAAAGTGTGTTGGATATTTGCTGAGTTTGCAAGTAGAAAAATAAATTTATTTAAACCCTTAGTTATGTTTCTTAAGCTATAAAGAGTTGGGATGTTATATCATTGAAAGTTTATTCTATTACTTCATCAGCCATATAGACTGAATCCCAAGGATGATTTTAAACCCGTCTTTATTTTTTCCTTCAAGGTGCCAATTGAACTCACCTCAGATTGACAGTGACTTTCTCTTTATCTTCTCCATTCTATATGTCTCCTATCATGGGTCTACTGGTCTTTGATTTATTCTGCCAGATTGATGGTTATTTTTTCTCTCAACCTTTTACCATGCTTGCATTGGTTCAACCTTTTACCATGCTTGCATTGTTCAACCCAGGAGCAATCTTACTAAGATTGGCAATCTCTTATGGTATAACTTCTAGAACTCCAGATCATTATAAGATAAATGAATCTCTCTTTGCTTTTCTGCCCCCACTTTGATTTTCTAAGTTTAGTTTAGAGCAGAATTCCAGAAAGGAGAGGTGGTATGCTCCACATCAAGATGAGGATGTATGTAAAAGAAGGAGTCAAGGGTTGGAGAAGGAAAAACACTGTATGGCATTAGTGCAATGTCCAGCTGAGAATGGAGGTTAACACCAGCTAGCAGAGATTTTTTCCAAAATGACAACAACCATATTTGTGGTGTCCATGCTTCTAGAACTTTGCCAACTTTCTCCAACAAGAGGTAGATTTTATTTCTTTTTGGACTTGGATGGGCTTGAAACTGCTTCAGCCAATGGAAAACGGTGCAAGTGATGCTGTTTGATTTCTGAGGCTAGATCATAAAAAGAATAGAGTTTCTGCTTGGCTCTTTTGCTTGGGACTCTTGCCCCTGGAATTCATCCACTAAGCTTTGAAGTCCAAACTAGCCCATGCAAAGACCACATAAAAGGGTCAACCTAAGAAGAATAGCACCAACTGCTAAAACTGTGAGTGACTGAGCTTTCAGATGAATCCAATTCACAACTTGGAAATCTTTTAGATGAGGCACTCAACATTGTGGAGCGGAGACAAGATATTCCGGTTATGCCTTGTCCAGATTCTTAACCCAATTACTGTGAATAGCACTGTGAAAAACCCACCATATTTGAGTGCTGCTTGACATAACAAAAAAGATTTATGGAAAGTGAAAAGTCAAACAGAGTAGAAAAAATTTGACACTTTTTAAGAGCTGATATATTTGGGGGAAAATACCTTGAGAACAAGGTTTGAGAACACTCAGTTCAGTGTGTCAGTGTAACATCCAAGAAGGATTCAGCAGCTGCTAGAGATACATAGTTGGGCATACTTTTCATTGAACCAATAAATGAAAATTATAGGAATATGTGATGAGAGTATTGAAAGGAAAGTCAATGGATAAAGATGAGGGGCATTGGCAATTAAAGGACAAGAGCAGGAAAAAGAATGGGACAAAAAGTTGGAGGAGGAACCACCACCAACAACAATACACCCACAAAAATATAGAAAGTACCAGTGGAAGACAGTATTTCATAATGTCAAGATGTTTTTTTTTTTTTCCGACAGAAAAATTCGTTTGTCAATAATGCTTAGGATGAAATTGAGGATTTAGGAAACAGTTGGATTTTATGATTAGTAGTAGACTGTATTGAGAGTGGCCTCAGGTGGGAATGAGGCAAAAACCAATTGCTCAAAGATTAGAGGGAATTGGGACATCTTTGAGGCAACAATGGAGAAGGAGACAGAAGGGTTCAATGCATGGAGTCGGGAAGGAATCATACAAAGATCCTATGTACAAAGATTAGTCTTAATGGAAAGGGGCCACTTCTATGAGTCAGAAGAAAAAAAAAGTGAAGTAGATATAGAAATCAGAATTATGTTCTTCCATTTTGTTCCTGACAGTGTCAATATTGAACACTTTTATTGGGAAATAATTATGTTCTCTTGGAAGATACATAAAATGTTAGTTTGCCAAAACATAGGACTGTGACCTACTGATTTGTGTAAATAAATAACAGTTAATAATTTCAGATATTTCTCTTGTATGTAACTTTTGGCTTCCCAAATCCCCTGACAAAATTTAAGAGTACTGTATAATCTATTAATTGTTGGTTATTGGTTATTATTGTTTTTTGGTGTATTGTCACACTTTGATCATGTCTTTTGCAAGCATTTATTTCAATCTGTGTCCAAAAAGGTCTTCATAATCTCAGAAAATTAAGGAAGATATTTATGTAACTCAGTCTAAACACTTTAAAACTTCTGACAGGTGCCAATTATATTTGGTCTATGCTTTTGCCTATGTTCATGAGAATCTCTCTCTCTTCCTTGCCCTCCTCCTAACTCCACTCCTATCCCCATCTCCATCACCTTCATCTCTAGGTAGATTTGGAGCTGGTTTAGTTTCCACTATGCATTCAGGCTCTGTCTAAAACTCCTTTTATTCAAAAGTGACTTAGATTAATTAACATTACAGATGTGACATTATTTGCCTCCTGGGAAAGCCCCTGATCTGGGGGGTGATTAGGAAATCCTATCATAAGTGTCATGGGTGAAATTCAAGAGAATACCTAATCCCTCTCTATATTATGGTTATTGGAATACTGTCCCAAAGCAGGAAAATGGAGACTTTCAGAAGAATCATGTCATTCTTTTTTTATTCTTTAAATCAGCTCACCAAAATAAAGTTTTAGATACATGAATATACACAACATTTCTCTATTAGATAAGCAAACCAAAAATATTATGACAGTAGAGATTATATAGAATCTTTTCCTTTGCTCTAAAAATATCTATAAATGGAATCTGTTTATGTAGTATATTGATAAAAAAGCTTATGGTAACAGAAATTAGGAATGAAAAATCCCAGGAGGCTGGAGATTTAGAGTTCACATACCATCTGCAGTTATTACCCTGTGGTAATTGTGTACACAAAGATACAGATTGGATTTCAGAAGTTCATAGGAAGTATTTATGAAGCCAAGAACAATTCTCTTGTTGCAATTCCTGACTTACACAAAAGCACTTCAAAATAGTAGACAAGAGCACTTGTATTTTCTAATCATTTAAAGGCCACTTTGTGAATCCAAATCCACATGGTTCAGTGCTTTTGGTTATTAACATTTGTACTGTCATTTGCCCGTATTCGTTAAACAGTTTTTAATTGCTATTTTGCTTTCCTCCCTAAATAGTAGTCTTTGTAAATGAAAAAGAAATCCTGCAGAGCATTTTTTTTATTTTGTACTGAAAATTTAAAATGAAAATTGTGATTGTGTTCTGAGCAGCCATTTGAATTCCTTTGCCTTCTTGTGACACTGGTTTTTTGAAGGTGCCCACTATCACTTGACTCTTCATTATTAAACCGTCATCATTATACCTATTGCCCTGGAGTAGGAGGCTGAATACATGATTTTATTTATTTCTTTAATAAAAATTTTTAAAAGGTGGAGAGCTTGATTTAAGAGTTATTTAACATTGTTTTAATAAATATTTGTGGAGATTTTAAAAGCTCAAATTTAAAAAATGACTTTAAAAACAAAAGACAACAAGTGTTAATGCAAATGTGGGGAAATTAGGACCCTTGAACACTGTTGGTGGGAATGTAAATGGTGAAGTCACTATGGAAAACAGTATGGAAGTTCCTCAGAAGATTAAAAATAGAATTATCATATGATCCAGCAATCCCACTTCTGGGTATTTATCCAAAAGAATTGAAATCAGGATCCTGAAGACACACTAGCTCTCTCATGTTCATCATAGCATTATTTATAATAGCCACAATGTGAAACAACCTAAATGTCCATTGACGGATGGATAAAGAAAAGGTAATATATTCAATGGAATTTCATTCAGCCTTAAAAAAAAACAAGAAAATTCTTCAATATGCAATAACATGGATGAACCTTGAGCACAGTATGCTAAGCGAAATAAGTCAGTCACAGAAAGGCAAACACTGCAGGATTCTACTTATATGAGGTATCTAATACAGTCAAATTCATAGAATCAAAGTGTGACATGGTGGTTGCCAGAGGCTGAGGGGAGGGGGGCAGTTACTAATCAATGGGCATAAAATTTCAGTTAAACCAGATGAACAAATTCTAGAGATCTGCTATACAACATTGTACCTAGAGTCAACAATACAGTGCGATACACTTAAAAATTTGTTGAGAGGGTAAGTCTCATGTCAGTTGTTCTTACAATAATAAAATTTTTAAAAATTAAGTGAATAAAATATTTCACTCCCACTCTGGCTTTAAGGTTTCATTTAAAAACATTTAAAACTTCCTAGGGAGGGTTCCTATTGTGTAGACAGGATTGAGAAACTGGGGAGTGGCTCATTTCCAGGTAGCAAGAGGAGAATTGAGCCACTGATTTTACCTGCTCTGTGCGAAAGGTTTGGTTACAGAGGCTTCCGCATGATACTGTTTCTTTCGTTAGCTATGAGGTTCTCAAAATGGTCAGAGGACTGGTAGCATCAGCATCTGGGAACTAGTTGGAGATGCAAATTTTCAGCCCCCGCCCTAGACCTACTAAAACAAAAACCCTGGAGATGGAGCACAGAACCCTGTGTTTTAAAAAGTCTTTCAGTTGCTCTAATGTATCTTAAAGTTTGAGAACCATCATTTTCAGTAAAGCCTTTGGCTAACAGATATTTGGAGGTCAACATTTAAAGCTGTCTTCATTCATCACCCAGTTAGAGTTCAGTTAGATAGAAAATACTTGATCATTCAATCAGATATACATCTTATCTGGATGAAGAAACAGCTTCATCACCAGAATAAAGTAGTTGACTTAGATGACATTTTATTTTTTTAAAAAGATGTATTTATTTATTTATTTTAGAGGGAGAGAGAGAGCCAGCATGAGTAGGGGGAGAGGAGGAGGAAGAGGGAGAGTGAATCTCAAGCAGACTCCTTGCTAAGTGAGGAACCAGATGCAGGGCTCGATCCCAGACCCCAAGATCATGACCTGAGCTAAAATCTAGAGTCCGGTGTTTAACCGACTGAGCCACCCAGGCACTCCTGACATTTTATTATTATAAGAGCCTTCCAAGAGTAATAAATGACATGGCATAAAGGTTCACATCCAAAAGTTAATACTCTTTCAAAGAGTATGATCTGAATATTTCTATTCCTTTGTTATTACAATACAAGCAAAATGGCTTCTCCCCAAATTTTGAATATATTTACATAACAAATAACTTCTTTGGTGGTCAAAATTAGACTCAGAGTAATAGATTCCCAAGTTGTTTCTTTTCCCATCTGAAGAACAAAATTGGTGTTAAGGCAATAAAACCTATTTTCTACTCTTCTGATGAGTTAAGTCCTCTAAGAGTTGTAAGGATAATTGGAGTTCTCGTCTCACAGCTTGACTCTCTCCCAACCATTTTATTTATTTAAGGAAAGTGTCATTTATGTTCTCTCTCTGGTCTGGAAGTTTCTAGTATTCTTTCATTGTCAGGCTCACATTTGGTTTACTTTTTGACATACACATTTTTTCTACCATGTGTCTGCTCTTGGCTTTGAATCCCCACACAGTGCATGGCACCTTCCATTTTCTATTGCATGTTTCTTTTTGGTAAACTATGCCTCTTTCACTGTGGCACATCATGAGTCTCAGCCCATCAAGTTTCAGTAATATCTCTCTGTTCATGTGAACTTGCTTGAATTAAAATTGAGAGAGAAATTTTAGCCTGGGATTTTGAATATTCAGATATAATCTTCTGGGTCTAAATTCTAAAGAGTTAACTACCAATTAAAATTCTCTTTCTGCATAGGGAATAAAGTCAATGATACTGGAATGGCACTGTATGGTGACAGATGGTAGCTACAGTTGCCATGAGCAACATATAGAGATGTTGAATCACTATGTTGTACACCTGGAAGTAGTGTAACATTGTGTGTCAACTATACTAAAAAAATTTTTTTTTTAAATTCTCTTTCTGTTCATGGAATCACAGAAATGCAGGACTAGAAGGAATTTTAGGCTTGCATAGTTCTGGAAACTGTTTTATGGTTTTTCTTTTCATGTAACAATCATTATTTTACCTAGTAATTACTGAGAAATTTTACACCTGTTATTTTTATCTTTGCCTTTCAAACTATAGTTTAAATACTTTTCCGTCTAGCTGCTAATTATCCTATCATGAGTACATTGTTGGTGATATAGTATGGAATCTGAAAACCCTCAGCTGTGTTTATCAATGCAAACAATGCAGGCCTGTGTTCTCTTTCTATATCTACTCTTATTTTCCAGAATCTTGACTCTGAAGTAGAATAATACTATTACTATATTTCCATGTCTTTTTAGGTTTTGCTTTGGAAGCAATTTTGTTTTTTTAAAGCAGTGGTTCTCAAACTTTAGTGGTGCATCAGAATAACCTGGAGGGCATGTTGAAACATAGATTGCTGCCTACCCCCAGAGTCTGTGATTCAGTAGGTTCATACGTGGGCTCAAGAAACTGCATTTCTAACAAATTCCCATCTGATGCTGTGGGTGCTGTGACCACATTTTGAGTACCACTATTAAGGTGCTCTGCCTTCACGAGATGAAAAACCAATAGTCTTAGCATATCAAAATCTCCCTCGAATCCACCTCCTATTCACCGTATCTATTTTCCACCTCTGACCATTTTTCCCTAGAGTAGTCAGAGTAATTATCTTAAAATAGGAAGTAGCCTGTATAGGATTTTTTAACTTGGTTGCTCCTCTGCCCAAAGCTCTTCAGCATCTTTCTGTTGCTGTCCAGGTAAAATCCGCCTCTCTTGCATGCCCCAACATCATTACAAGGCTCATCATGATCTACCAGCCTTTCCAGCCTCATCTCAAGGCTCACTTTCCTTTCTGGTTCTCTTTCATGGAGTTCTTCCCCTTCTCAGGCTTTGTACATCTGCTCAATCACCAGGAATGCTCTTGCTTTGATTCTGACGTTGCTAACTCCTGCTCTTTATTTAGGTCCCAGCATAAAAGTCACCTTCTCAGAGAGGCTTTCTCTGACCACTGCTTTATCAGGACTCCCCATTCTACTTCTGGGGTAAGTAACTCTCCTGGTTTGCCAGAACCGAGTTGTTTCTTAGGAAATGAGACTTCCAGTGCTAAAACCAGGATAGCCCCAAGCAGACTGGGAAGATTGGTCATGCTACCTGCTCCCCAGTTGCAAATTTTACTTTTTCTTTACAACTCCTACATAAGTTATAATTGTATATTTAGTTGTGTGATATTTTTTTAAGTGCCTACCATCCTTATTAGATTATAACTCCATAAGGGAATAGGTGATATGTTTCTTAATCTTTCTGTCTCCAGTGTCTAGCACTACACTTAGCTACACTTACAAAGTACCTGCTCAGTAATTGCTGCTTTTGAAAGAGACACTTGTCTTATTGGTTACTCTGTTACAAAGGGATAGAAAATGCTGACATGTGTTATACAACAACCTATATCCTTTTGTCTCACTTATAAAACATCTCACCAGAACGTTTTGAAAATAATGTACTTTCTTCCCTTGGTCCCTAGACATTGCTAATGTGTTTTAGTTGACTACAGCCCATCAATTCCACATATGTATATGGATTATGGATCTTCTCAGCTAAGAGAGGGGCAGCTAAAGAAACATCTATGTCACCAACCTAAGAAATTGGTACACACAGAACTTTTTAAACTAATAACAGCTAATAGTAACTAATATTGAGTTTTAGATAAATGCCAAGCTCTGGGTTAAGCACTGTGTATATATTATCTCTTTAAAAATGTGTATGTTATGAGAGAAATACTTTTTTACTATCCTCATTTTCCCTGTGGACACAGGGAGACTAAGCATTATACCCGAAGTCATATGTATATTAAGTGGTTGAGTCAGGGTTCTAACTTAGTTCTGTCTGACTCAAACAAGCCCAGGATTTTATCTATTCCTTTGACAAAAAATGATAGGATTGATTTTTTTTTCTAGAGAGGGAGGTGAGGGACAAAGGGAGGGGGAGAGAGGGAATCTTAAGCGGGCTCCATGCCCAACACAGAGCCTGACTTGATCTCACAACCCCGAGATCACAACCTGAACCAAAATAAAGAGTTGGACACTTAACCGACTAAACTACTCAGGCACCCCGGATTGATTTTTTTTTTTTTTTTTTTTTTTAATTTATTTTTTTTTTAATTTTTTTTTATTCTTATGTTAATCCCCATACATTACATCATTAGTTTTAGATGAAGTGTTCCATGATTCATTGTTTGTGCATAACACCCAGTGCTCCATGCAGAACGTGCCCTCCTCAGTACCCACCACCAGGCTAACCCATCCTCCCACCCCCCTACCCTCCAGAACCCTGTTTGTTTTTCAGAGTCCATCGTCTCTCATGGTTCGTCTACCCCTCCGATTTCCCCCGCTTCATTCTTCCCCTCCCGCTACCTTCTTCTTCTTCTTTTTTTTTTTTTTTTCTTAACATATTTTTTTTTTAATTGAAGTACAAATGACATACAATATTATATTAGTTTCAGGTATATATTAGTTTCAGGTGAATCACATAGTGATTCAACGTTTAATACATTACAAAATGCTCACCACAAAAAGTGTAGTTAACATGTGTCTCCTTACAAAGTTATACTATTATTGACTATATTCCCTATGGATTGACTCTTCTCAATAGGGATTTGCTTGCCTGGATTAAAGAATCATCTTGTCTAGGCAATCTGTCTTTTGTAAATTAACTGAATGGTACCTATTCAATTATAGAAGTGAATTATATATACACATATATTTAAATCATATGTTCTATATGCACGTTACATATATTATCATGTGCACAATAATATATATCATATATATTTGTTAGTGTTTTGCTAGTACATAAAAGCTAACATTTATCTAATGCTTACTGTGAGCCAAATTCTAAATTAAGTATTGTTAAAAGAGATGTTATCTCATTTAAACATCATACCTTATGAAGTAGTGATATTTTCCACTTTTTAAAAAATATGGAATGCTTCATCAATTTATGTGTCATCCTTATGCAGGAACCTTGCTAGTCTTTTCTGGGTTGTTCCAATTTTAGTACATCTGCTGCTGAAATGAGCACAATATTTTCCAATTATTATAGGTGACAGAACTGAGGTGCAAACAGGAGATAGGGACACTTTTCCTGAGGTCATATAGTTTATAAATGATGGAGCTAGGATTGGAATATAAGACCCATTTGATTTTTTTTTAAATCTTTTTAAATTTATTATTATGTTCAATTAGCCAGCATATAGTACATCATTAGTTTTTGATGTAGTGTTCAATGATTCATTAGTTGTGTATAAGACCCAGTGCTCATCACCATACATTCCCTCCTTAATACCCATCACCTGGTTACCCCATCCCCTAGCCCTTGCTTCTGTAACCCTCAGTTTGGTTCCCAGAGTCCAGAGTCTCTCATGGTTTGTCTCCCTGTCTGATTTCTTCCCATTCAGTTTCCCCTCCCTTCCCTGTGGTCCTCCACGCTATTCCTTATGTTGCACATGAGTGAAACCATATGATAATTGTCTTTCTCTGCTTGACTTATTTCACTTAGCATAATCCCCTCCAGTTCCATCCATGTTGATGCAAATGGTAAGTATTCATCCTTTCTGATGGCTGAGTAATATTCCATTGTATATATGGACCACATCTTCTTTATCCATTCATCTGTTGAAGGACATCTCGGCTCCTTCCACAGTTTGGCTATTATGGACATTGCTGCTGTGAACATTGGGGTGCATGTGCCCCTTCTTTTCACTACATCTGTATCTTTGGGGTAAATACCTAGTAGTACAATTGCTGGGTCGTAGGGTAGCTCTATTTTTTAATGTCTTGAGGAACCTCCATACTGTTTTCCAGAGTGGCTGCACCAGCTTGCATTCCCATCAACAGTGTAGGAGGGTTCCCCTTTCTCCACATCCTTGCCAATACTTGTTTCCTGTCTTGTTAATTTTTGCCATTGTAACTGGTATAAGCTGGTATCTCATTGTGGTTTTGATTTATATTTCCCTGATGGCTAGTGATGTTGAACATTTTTTTTAATGTGTCTCTTAATCTTTTGTATGTCCTCTTTGGAGAAGTAAGACCATTTGATTCTTTTTTTATTTTATTTTATTTTATTATGTTATGCTAGTCAACATACATTACATCATTAGTTTTTGATGTAGTGTTCCATGATTCATTGCGTATAACACCAGTGCTCCATTCAATACATGCCCTCCTTAATACCAATCACCGGGCTAACCCATCCCTCCACCCCCTTCCCCTTTAAAACCCTCAGTTTGTTTCTCAGAGTCCATAGTCTCTCATGGTTTGTCTCCCCCTCCTATTCCCCCCCCTTGATTTTTCCCTTCCTACTATCTTCTCTCTCTCTCTCTTTTTTTAACATATAATGTATTATTTGTTTCAGAGGTACAGGTCTGTGATTCATCAGTCTTTCACAATTTCCAGCGCTCACCATAGCACATACCCTCCCCAATGTCTATCACCCAGCCAAACAATCCCTCCCACCCCCACCACGCCAGCAATCCTCAGTTTGTTTCCTGAGATTAAGAATTCCTCATATCAGTGAGATCATATGATACTTGTCTTTCTCTGATTGACTTATTTCGCTTAGCATAATACCCTCTAGTTCCATCCACGTTGTTGCAAATGGCAAGATTTCAGGGGTTTTTTTATGGTTGCGTAATATTCCATTGTGTGTGTATATATATATATACCACATCTTCTTTATCCATTCATCTGTTGATGGACATCTTGGCTCTTTCCATAGTTTGGCTATTGTGGACATTGCTGCTATAAACATTGGGGTGCTCGTACCCCTTCGGATCACTACATTTGTATCTTTGGGATAAATACCCAGTAGTGCAATTGCTGGGTCATATGGTAACTCTATTTTCAACTTTTTGAGGAACATCCATACTGTTTTCCAGAGTGGCTGCACCAGCTTGCATTCCCACCAACAGTGTAAGAGGGTTCCCCTTTCTCCACATCCTCACCAACATCTGTCATTTCCTGACTTGTTAATTTTAGCCATTCTGACTGGTGTGAGGTGGTATCTCATTGAGGTTTTGATTTGGATTTCCCTGATGTTGAGTGATGTTGAGCACTTTTTCATGTGTCTGTTGGCCATTTGGTTGTCTTCTTTGGAAAATTGTCTGTTCATGTCTTCTGCCCATTTCTTGATTGGATTATTTGTTTCTGGGTGTTGAGTTTGATAAGTTCTTTATAGATTTTGGCTACTAGCCCTTTATCTGATATGTCATTTGCAAATATCTTCTCCCATTCTGTCGGTTGTCTTTTGGTTTTGTTGACTGTTTCCTTTGCTGTGCAAAAGCTTTTTATCTTGATGAAGTCCCAATAGTTCATTTTTGCCCTTGCTTCCCTTGCCTTTGGCGATGTTTCTAGGAAGAAGTTGCTGCGGCTGAGGTCGAAGAGGTTGCTGCCTGTGTTCTCCTTTAGGATTTTGATGGACTCCTGTCTCACATTGAGGTCTTTCAACCATTTGGAGTCTATTTTTGTGTGTGGTGTAAGGAAATGGTCCAGTTTCATTCTTCTGCATGTGGCTGTCCAATTTCCTGGACATTCTTTCCTGCTTTGTCAAAGATGAGTTGACCATAGAGTTGAGGGTCCATTTCTGGGCTCTCTATTCTGTTCCATTGATCTATGTGTCTGTTTTTATGCCAGTGCCATACTGTCTTGATGATGACAGCTTTGTAATAGAGCTTGAAGTCTGGAATTGTGATGCCCCCAGCTTTGCTTTTCTTTTTTAACATTCCTCTGGCTATTCGGGGTCTTTTCTGGTTCCATACAAGTTTTAGGATTATTTGCTACATTTCTTTGAAAAAAGCTAATGGTATTTTGTTAGGGATTGCATTAAATGTGTAGATTGCTCTGGGTAGCATTGACATTTTCACAATATTTGTTCTTCCAATCCATGAGCATGGAACGTTTTTCCATTTCTTTGTGTCATCCTCAATTTCTTTCATGAGTATTCTATAGTTTTCTGAGTACAGATTCTTTGCCTCTTTGGTTAGATTTATTCCTAGGTATCTTACGGTTTTGGGTGCAATTGTAAATGGGATCAACTCCTTAATTTCTTTCTTCTGTCTTGTTGTTGATGTATAGGAATGCCACTTATTTCTGTGCATTGATTTCATATCCTGCCACTTTACTGAATTCTTGTATGAGTTCTAGCAGTTTTTGGGTGGAGTCTTTTGGGTTTTCTACATAAGTATCATATCATCTGCAAAGAGTGAGAGTTTGACTTTTTCTTTGCTGATTTGGATGCCTTTTAGTTCTTTTTGTAGTGTGATTGCTGTGGCTAGTACTACTAGGACTATGTTGAATAGCAGAGATCATTTGATTCTTTTTTGTTTCTCTCTTTTTTAAAATTATTATGTTATGTTAATCACCATACATGACCATTTGATTCTTAAGATTCATTTGTCATCTATGTCTTCCTTCTTAAATCTCCAAACTGACCAGGGATTAAAAGCTTTTAGCAATATTTCTCAGGTGTCTTTTGCTTATTTCTCTATTACTCAGCACAGTTGGCTACTGGCTTTTATGGTATGTTCTTTCTCATGAGAATGTAGGTACTTGGAAATGTACTTAGGAACTACAGGCCACCTCAGGGTATTAATTTTTATACTACTACTCGTGTTGGTAAAATCTTAGAGACTTACCCCCTCCCACCACAGTGTTTCTCTTCCTTTGAAGAACAATAGAACCTTTCCTCTTCCAGATGTCTGACAGTCCTAAAAACTTGACTAACCTAGGAGAGAGAGGTCAGTACTTCAATATCAAGTTGATATGGGAGCCTTCAGGATAATGACCACATCTTTTGTATCTCTTATGTTGCAAATGTGTATAGCATTGCCTCATTAATTTTAGTGGATTGATTGAAATGTGCAGTCACTTCATTCCTATGTTGGTATCTGAGACCATACTTTGGCTGTGGCCTCTTCTTACTACTTCTTAATTTGTATAAATTCCTCTAGCTCTCAGATACATTGATTTGCCTTTGCTTATGGTTGTGCCTTGTGGATTAGGAAACTTTAGAAATATTGGAGAAACAATTTGTTTTCTGAAAAAGAACAGAAATTTGTGTATTATGTTTTCCTTTATTTCCATATTTTTGTCAGATCAAGAACAACAACTTTGGGATGTAAAAAATCTTGCAAATGTAGTAATTCAACTTACAAATGAACTATTATTCATTTTTCTTAGCCTATAGATTTTATCTAAAACATGTTTAAATGTAGACAACCACCTTTTCATTATTTGATCATTCATGTTTTTCTCTCTGGAGAACTTCACTTAGGCTAGAGCAAAGTTAGTGTGTCTAGAAAATGATGTGAAGTAAAGAATTTTGATTATATGCCAACACACTGTACAACCTAGAAGAAATGGGTGAAGTATTAGAAACACAATTTTCCAAAATGGAAGCAGGAAGAAATAGAAAATCTGAACAGATCGATTACAAGTAACAAAATTAATTCAAAAATTAAAAAACTACCAAAAATAAAAGTCCAGGATCAGATGGATTCACAAGTGAATTCTACCAGACATTTAAAGAAGAGTTAATACCTATTCTCTACAAACTATTCCAAAAAATAGAAGAGGAAGGAAAGCTTTCAAATACATTCTGTAAGGCCAGCATTATCAAAACCAGAAAAGATACCACAAAAAAGGAAAACTACAGGCCAATATCCCTGATGAACATAGATGCAAAAGTCCTCAACAAAATATTAGCAAACTACATACAACAATACTTTAAAAATATCATTCTCTACAATCAGGTGGGATTTATTCCAGAGATGCAGGAGTGGTTCAGTCATCATATACCACATCAACAAATCACAGGATACAAGTCATATAATCATCTCAATAGAGGTAGAAAAAACATTTTAAAAAACTCAGTATCCATTCATGATAAAAATTCTCAACAAAATGGGGTTAGATGGGACATACCTCAACATCACAAAGGCCATACATGAAAAACCCATAGCTAACATCATCCTTAACTGTGAAAAACTGAGAGCTTTCCCTCTAAGATCAGGAACAAGACAAGGATGTCTACTCTCACCACTTTTATTCAACATAGTACTATAGGTCCTAGGCACAGCAATCAGACAAGAAAAAGAAGTAAGAGGCATCCACATTGGTAAAGAAAGAAGAAGCTAAATTGTCACTATTTGCAGATGACACAATACTATACATAGAAAATCCTAAAGACTCCATCAAAAAACTATTAGAAGTAATAAATGAATTCAGTAAAGTGGCAGGATAAAAAATTATTATTTCCCAGAAATTGATAGTGTTTCTGTATACTAACAACAAAGTCACAGAGAGAGAAATAAAAAAATAGTACTATTTACAATTGCACCAAAAATAATAAAATGCCTAGGAATAAACTTAACTAAGGAGGTGAAATATTTGTACTCTGAAAATTATAAAACACTGATGAAAGAAACTGAACATGACACAAACAAATGTAAAGGTATTCCGTGCTCATGAATTGGAAGAACAAATATTGTCAAAATGTCCACATTCCTCAAAACAATCTACAGATTTAATCCAATCCTTATCAAAATACCAACAGTTTTCGCTGAACTAGAATAAATAATCTTAAAATTTTTATGGAACCACAGAAGACCCTGAATAGCTAAAGTAATTCTGAGAAAAAACAAAGCTAGAAGTATCACAGTTCCAGATTTCAAGGTATAATACAAGGCTGTAGTAATCAAAATGCTCTAGTTTCGTTGATCTGATCTGTGTTTCTGGTTTCTAATTCATTGATCTCTGCTCTAATCTTAATTATTTCTATTCTAATACGTGGCTTAGGCATCGTTTGTTGCTTTTTCTCTAGTTCTTTAAGGTGTAGAGTTAGTTGGTGAATTTAGGATTTTTTCTATTTTTTTGAGTGAGGCTTGGATGGCTATGTATTTCCCCCTTAGGACCCCTTTTGCAGTATCCCGTAGGTTTTGGACCGATGTGTTTTCGTTCTCATTGATTTCCATGAATTGTTTAAGTTCTTCTTGGATTTCCTGGTTGACCCAAACATTCTTGAGCAGATTGGTCTTTAGCTTCCAAGTGTTTGAATTTCTGCCAAGTTTTTTCTTGTGATTGAGTTCTAGTTTTAAAGCATTGTGGTCTGAGAATATGCAGAGAATAATCTCAGTCTTTTGGTATTGGTTGAGACCTGATTTGTGACCCAGTATGTGGTCTATTCTGGAGAAAGTTCCATGTGCGCTTGAGAAGAATGAGTATTCTGTTGTTTTAGGGTGGGATGTTCTGTATATATCTATGAGGTCCATCTGGTCCAGTGTATCATTCAAAGCTCTTGTTTCCTTGTTGATTTTCTGCTTAGATGATCTATCCATTGCTGAGAGTGGAGTATTGAGGTCTCCTACAAATAACCTATTGTTATCAATATGACTGTTTATTTTGGTTAACAGTTGGCTTATGTAGATGGCTGCTCCCATGTTGGGGGAATAGATATTTACAATTGTTAGATCTTCTTGTTGGATAGACCCTTTAAGAATGATATAGTGTCCTTCTGTGTCTCTAACTACAGACTTTAGTTTAAACTCTAATTTGTCTGATATAAGAATTGCTACCCCAGCTTTCTTTTGAGGTATGTTGGCATGGAAGATGGATCTCCATCCCTTCACTTTCAGTCTGGATGGATCTTTAGGTTCAGAATGAGTCTCTTGTAGACAGCATATGGATGGGTCCTGTCTTTTTATCCAATCTGCAACCCTGTGCCGTTTTATGGGAGCATTTAAGCCGTTCACGTTGAAGACCTCAATGTCCAATGACATTTTTCAAAGTGCGGAACAAACAATCCTAAAATTTGTATGGAATCAGAAAAGACTCCGAATCGCCAAGGACATGTTGAGAAAGAAAAACAAAGCTGGGGACATCACGTTGCCGATTTCAAGCTTTATTACAAAGCAGTGATCACTGAGACAGCATGGTACTGGCACAAAAACAGACATATAGACCAATGAAACAGAATAGAGAACCCATATATGGACCGTCAACTCTATGGTCAAATAATCTTTGACAAAGCAGGAAAAAACATGCAATGGAAAAAAGACAGTCTCTTCAGTAAATGGTGCTGGGAAAACTGCACAGCCACATGCAGAAGAATGAAACTCGACCATTCTCTAACACCATACACAAAGATAAAATCAAAATGGACGAAAATAGTCTTTTCAATAAAAGGTGCTGGGAAAAATGAACAGCTACATGCAAAAGAATGAAATTGGACTACTTTGTAACTCCATACATAAAAATAAATTCAAAATGGAAGAAAGATCTAAATGTGAGACCTGAAACCATAAAAATCCTAGAAGAGAACATAGGCAGTAACTTCTTTGACATCAGCTGTAGCAATCTCTTTCTAGATTTGTCTCCTAAGACAAGGGAAACAAAAGCAAAAATTAACTATTGGGACTATATCAAAATAAAAAGCTTTTGCACAGCAAAGGAAAACAATCAATAAAACTAAAAGACAACTTATTGAATAGAAGAAGATATTTGCAAATAACGTGTTTAATAAAGGGTTAGTATCCAAAATACAACTGAACACCTAAAAATAAATGATCCAATTAAAAATGGGCAGAAGACATGAATAGATATTTCTCCAAAGAAGACATCCAGATGGCCAAGAGACACATGAAAAAAAGTCCAACATCACTCATCATCAGGGAAATGCAAATCAAAACCACAATGAGATATCATCTCACACCTGTCAGAATGGCTAAAATGAAAAACAAAAGAAACAAGTGTTGGTGAGGAAGTGGAGAAAATGGAAATTTTGTGCCCTGTTGGTGGGAATGCAAACTGGTGCAGCCACTGTGGAAGACAGTGTTCAGGTTCCTCAGTACATTAAAAATAGAATTACCATATGAATTACTCATAATACCATATGAATACTCATACCAAATACCATATGAATTACTCATAATTCTTCTACTGGGTATTTATCCAAAGAATATGAAAACTAATTGGAAAGATATATTCACCTCTATGTTTATAGCCAAGATATGGAAGCAGCCCAAGTGTCCATCAATAGATGAGTGAGTAAGGAAGCTATATATATATATATATATAATGGAATATTATTCAGCCATAAAAAGAATTACATCTTGCCATCTGCAACAACACGGGTGGATCTAGAGGGCATAATGCTAAGTGAAATAAGTCAGTCAGAGAAAGACAAATACCCTATGATTTCACTCATATGTGGAATTTAAGAAAAAGAAAACCCACAAAGGAACAAAGGGAAAAAGAGACAAACCAGAAAAAACAACAACAAAAAACAAAACAAAACACTCTTAACTACAGAGAACAAACTGATAGTTACCAGATGGGAGGTGGGTGGGGGGATGGGTGAAATAGATGATGGGGATTAAGAGTGCACTTATCATGATGAACACTGAGTAATGTATAGAATTGTTGAATCACTATATTTTACACCTGAAACTAATATAACACTATATATAATTAAATTAAAATATATAAAGTAAAATAATAGCAGAGCATACGAAATACAGTCAATGGTATTATAATAATGATGTAATGGGACAGATGGTAGCTATATTTGTGGTGAACATAGCATAATGATAAACTTGTCAAATCACTAAGTTTTACACCTGAAAGTAAGGTAACCTTATGTGTCAACTATACTCAAATTAAAAAAAAAAGTTTGGCAGTGTTTGCCAGAAAGAAATAGAAATTTTATTTCTAAAGAAAAAAGAAACTCCTTTTTTACCAGATGGAAAGAGTGATCAAATATGCATGAAAGGTAGAGACATGGAGACAACATCCATAGAAAATGAAAAAATCTGGGCTCAGATGCACTTTCACTGAAGCCAAGATTTCTTGCAAAGAGAGTGCTCTGAGATCTCAGATTTGTGGAAAAAACTCTCCCTGGCAATTAGTTACTCTTAGTGGTTGGCAAGAGATTGAATAAACTTCTTCACAATGTGTCAAATGTCTTCAGTTTCACTCAACTGCCACACATACTACCCACACAACAGTAACTGGCTCTGGTTGGTTCAACAAAGATGCTCTTGTGATTGAATTAAGACGGAAATAAATTTCTTCCTCTTCCTAGTCCTGGAAAAGAGAAACAATAGTAAGACTTATAATCAAAATTAAGCCATTCAGAAAGGAGAATTTGCTTTCTTATCTTCTGATCTGAAACATTCAGACAATACTTTTGGTAATACCCTTATTACTCTCAAGGGAAAAGAATGAGTAAACTCTGTAAGAGTGGAAATTTCACATTTTGCTCAACATAGACTACATGTTTAAGCAACAAACAAAAACATTTCTTTCAGTAGGAATTCCATTTGGTTACTAGTTGGCAAAACTGCTTCCAGTTTTGATAGAAGTCATAATTAGTGACTTTCCATCAGAGTCTAACTGGAAATACCTAATGGTGAAAAGGAGAAGTCACAGATTAAAATGAGGCAAGATTTACTTGTGTTTGTCCTTCATCTCCACAGAAAATTAAAAAAATAAGAAGGATATCAAACTCACAGTTTCTGAATTGGCTATTGATATGCTTGCTGCATTGGGATCTGTTACAAGCAAGATTATTCATCCATATAGGCTACGAACCCAATTAAGGAGTTAATGTATGATGGTGCAAGCTGAGATGGAAGTTGGAGAGAGATTGTAACTTCTAGAAGATCTTGGTGATGAGTCATATTAAGAATATTACTTGTAGAAGCTTAAAGGTATTTACTCAAACATAAAGATATTTTCTCTGAGAGACTAAAAGCAATTGCTTCTGTTTGAAATAAAAATAGGATTTGGAATATTTACTACAAGTCTAGTTCTTTTCTCTTGTATATTAGAAACTAGTAATTAAAATGATATATTAGGGACACCTGGCGGGCTCAGTCATTAGAGCATATGACTCTTGATCTCAGGGTTGTGAGTTCAAGCCCCACATTGCATGTAGAGATTACTTAAAAATAAAATCTTTTAAAAAATAAAGTAAAAGAATATATTAATGTGTATATTTGTTTCCTTTGCCTGCATAATAAAGTAACAAGAACTGGGTGGCTTAAAATTACAGAAATTTATTATCTCAGTTCTGGATGCTAGAGGATCAAAATTGATAGAGTTGCTTCCTTCTGAGAACTGTAAGGGGAAGTTTGTTCCGTGCTTCTCTCTCAGCTTCTGGAGGATCACTGGCAATCTTTGGCATATAGATGCATCATTCCTATCTCCTTCTATACTTCACATAGTCTCTTCTTCTGTCTCTTCAATATTGTCTTTCCTTAGGCATGTTCGTCTCCGTGTTTGAATTCCCCTTTTTTATAATGACATCAGTCATATTGGATTAGACTCCATTTTAACTTGATGACCTCATTTTAACTTAATTATCTCTGTCTGTAGTGACTCTATTTTTAAATAAGGTTATATTCTGAGGTACTGGGGGTTAGGATTTCAACATATCTTTTTTAGGGGATGCAATTCAGCCCGTAACAATGTGTTATCAATAAAGCTCTTTTTTAAGGAAATGTGATTCCTACTGTTTTGTGCAGATGCAGAAGTTGGTTCACAAATCTTATGCATGGAAACAGTGCAAATTCTCTAACTGGTGGAGGCTTTCTGAAACTATAGGCCTATCATCAAAGGTGGCTTTTCCTAAGAAGAGGGAAGCCATAGAAGCTCCATTAAAGGGAAAGTAGGCTGCTCCTTTTTTTTTTTTTAAAGATTTTATTTATTTGATAGAGAGAGACACAGCGAGAGAGGGAACACAAGCAGGGGGAGTGGGAGAGGGAGAAGCAGGCTTCCTGCTGAGCAGGGAGCCCGATGCGGGGCTCGATCCCAGGACTCTGGGATCATGACCTGAGCGGAAGGCAGACGCTTAATGACTGAGCCACCCAGGTGCCCCTGCTCCTTCTTTTATTTGTCTAAATTCAAACACAGCAGGAAGGGGATTCTTTACTCCCCAGTGCTGTTCTCTGGATAGCATTATTTTAGCACCATGAACAAACAACTACAACTACCTACGCAAGACTTTTCCTTTTGCATTTTATACTCAAACTATCTTTCCAATAGTTGGCTAGCCTCTATGGTCCATGCCCATGGACTCTAATAATAACCACAACTAGCTCACAGTAGTTCTTTCCACTCCTTTCCTAGTCCTGCTACTGTAACTAGTTTTACTAGAACCATCTGACCTAGGCACAGGCCACTGATTGCTTCTATTCACTCTGTCCTACACACACACACACACACACACACACACACACACACACACACACACACCAGGCCACCTGTCTACACATGTAGAGATATAAATGCTCATGCATGTATGGCAATAGTCAGTATTCAGCAAGAGTTCACTCCTTCACCCCAGACGGTACTATGATAGTAGACTGGAGATATCCTTGAAAAGTTCTTGTACATTAACTGATGTTCTTCCTTTAATTCAGTTAGTGCTATGAAGCCAGAAGAGAGGTTTTGGACCAAGTTATTAATTGAAATTTATAAATATTAACCTGGAAATAAGACATTAGAAGAATGAGAAGAGGATGGATGCTTATTACATCCATCCCTAAGTGACCCCCACTCTTCTCTCAGTGACTTGATTTTGATATCAAAGTAACTTGCTCATGGACGCTAACCTTAAAGTGTTTAAGAGATACTTTGACATTCTTAACTGGCTGATGACTTATAAAAGTTCTAACTCTGGCTTTCTTAACAGCCAAGTTATGACAATATTCCCAGCCATAAATATGACTCCAAGTGGATTAAAAAAAAACTACCCACATTTGATGAAAAATAGCTTTAGAAGATCTTATACTATATTTAATTCAGTTTCACCAATGTCTCTATTGAGAAAATATGGTCTTCTAGACCATTTTACTTTTTTTTTTTAAAGGAAAATGACAGGAATTTCATCATCCCTTAGATAGGTAGACTTTGGAAAGAAAATAGGTAGATGATTTGACTTGGAATATGAGAGAAGAAAAACGTGAAAGAAATAAAACCCTAAAGTTAGCATTGGAATTCTGTAGCCAATTACTAGGAGTCAGAAAATTTCTCTCAGTATGAGAAGTGACATACAATTGTGGGGGCCAAAGGGAGAAAAAACTCAATCGGGCATCTGTTAGCATCATCCTAGGCACCTGGAGGAGCATGAGGCCTATTGTGCATATTTGAAAGCACACATGTTCCTTACCTTGATTTAAATACACTCAGCAATCAGCAGCTGGGTTTTTTCTTATTATTTATAATTTATGGGTGTTCTTATGCCCTTGAAATAATCACAATTTCCATTACCCAATTTCTTTTTCCCAGTTTGTCACGGATTCCACTGTGTTCTTGGCCATTCGGTTCCCTTTGTCATTCTTTGGTTTCCTCATTTGCAAGAATGGGGACATTACACTTGTCACTTCCTTCTCTCAGACCACTGGGAAGATTAATGACATAATATGCTTAAAGCCTTTTGGACTCTTTGAAAACAAGGTGCTACATATGCACAGTATTTCATCCTTATTGATCTTCACTTTGAGGGAAAATTGAGTAAAATGAACACAGCTGGGGCTTAGGTGAGAGGAGGATGTAGTGGCTGAAACTATCATTTGGGAAAACAATTCCTCTTACTTTGGAACAGGTTTTCTTTTCAAGGACCTTGCAAAATGAGATCCTGCACATTTTCTTTTCATAATTGATTCTCTGTGCGATGATTCTCTCTGAAGCTCATTGTTGTCTCATAATTTCCTTGTAGCATGTAAAGTTTGTCCTTTTCGTGATAATTTATAGAAACTGTGTTACAGAAAATAGAAGATTCTTTTTTTTTTTAAAGATTTTATTTATTTATTTGAGACAGAGAGAATGAGATACAGAGAGCATGAGAGGGAGGAGGGTCAGAGGGAGAAGCAGACTCCCCGCCGAGCAGGGAGCCCGATGCGGGACTCGATCCAGGGACTCCAGGATCATGACCTGAGCCGAAGGCAGTCGCCCAACCAACTGAGCCACCCAGGCGCCCAGAAAATAGAAGATTCTTAAAAATAAGAAGTAGCAAGTGAAAGTATGCAAGATGGCATTTCTATGAAAAAAATGGGGAAAAAGTATCTTCTATCATTATGTTCTTTCAAGAAATAAAGTTCAGATGTTAGAGTCTGGACTTTTGAAATTGTAGACATACCTAACAATATCAAAACAATTCCATTTCTCAGAGCAGAGACTAGGAAACATTCCCACATGGATCATTGGTGTGAGGAGACACATAGGATTCACAAGAGGTCCCCTCAAACCTGTCACCTTTGATCCCATGTGCAGGGGATACCTACAGCCAACTACAAAGCGCTAACATATAATGTTTTTACATTTAAATACATTATCTTGTTTAATCTTCACAACAATTCCATTATTTTCCTAATTTCCAAAGTTAGGTGAAATAACTTGTCTCAGTTCACACAGCTAGGAAGTAGAAGAGCCTGGATTGAAAGTTATCTGGCAGGGGCGCCTGGGTGGCTCAGATGGTTAAGCATCTGCCTTCCACTCAGGTCATGATCTCCAGGTCCTGGGACTGAGTCCCATATCGGGGCTCCTAGCTCAACAGAGAGTCTGCTTCTCGCTCTCCCTCTGCCTCTCCCCCTGCTTGTGATCTCTCTCTATCTCTCAAATGAATAAATAAAAAATCTTTAAAAAAAAGTTATCTGGCGTAAGTTAGTAACTACCATTGTTATAGTCTACTGTTCCTGAGAAGGAATTCAAAAGCTGATCCTATATTCAGTGAGTGTGCTTTTGTTAAAACAAGTGCCTAATTCATCTCCACTAGGCTGCAAACTGTTGAAGGCATTGAATGTGGCATGTGCATCTTTGTGGGAAACCCAATCATAAGCCCAGTGTCTGTGCATAGGAAAGATGTCTGCTAAGGAGATATTGTTACTTCCTTGACCTAGATGAGAAACCTAAGGCTTGGAGGCATTAAGCAATGTGCCTACAATCCTGTAGCTGGTAAGGAGCAAAGCCAGGACAGTCGTGCAGGACTTTGGACTCTGATCTGTGGCTCCTCCCATGATACTACAGCTTCCTCCACTCTTTTTTTTCCTCGGTATTCCCAGGTTTCTGATTTTATAAGGTTCTCGATCACATCTTAAGCTCTGTAGGAAACTTAGGGAACATGCTATATACACTGAAACAATAGGTACCTTTAGCCTTCAAAAGACAGAGAGGTGAGTAGGTATTTATGGAGTTTCTGCAAGGTACCATGAATATTGCTAAATACATTACTAATCTCATTCGATTTAATTTTCTTAACTATTCCATGATGTAGTAGTGACTATGGTCCCATTTTATAGATGAGGAAATTGAGGCCAATAGAGGTTAAATTACCTGTCCAAAGTCACACAACCATTTAAACCCAGGTCAGCCTGACTCTAAACCCCAAATTCATTCATTCAACTACACTAAAATGGTAACATAGTACAGTGTCTCTCAAAGCTTTATTTTAATCTAATTGTACAATGAATGACCAAGACTACTATTTTCCTTACTTAAGAGAGGCAGATTTTATTGAATCTTTTCATAGTTCATTGTCAAAATAATATTTTCACTGAATGTGAAATTAATTTAATTTGAATTTCACATTAATTTGAATGTGATTACTACTCATTAATGAAGTGAACTGAAAAATGATGGAAGTTTATTACAGGAAGAGTTCCTTCTGAGAGGGCTAGAATTCTTTGTCTGCATTCTTTTGTCTTCTGCCAGGCTGCTAGGAGGTCCTCCATTCACCCATGGAGGACCTGTCAGCTCTATCAGAAGTGCTGGCCTTCTCATCAGCATCAGGTAATCACTGGTTTCCTGTTTCTACCCACCTCACCTTCCTATTGCAAATCCCTGACATTCTTTCTTTCAATGAGAGCTGATAACTCTAATCCCTTTCTGCTCTCTGCTTCAGCTCCCTCTTCTTTTTATCTATAGAGATTTTATATCCACACTTAAAGAGAAACCTGCTGTCAGGATGCAAGCAGACGCTACCTCTGCTTTTGCCACTGCTGGCCAAAAGCCTAGGCCAGTGACAGTTGGGCAGGAATGAGATTCCTGGCACACCTGGGAAAGAAGCGTGTGGGGGCCCAAGGAGTGATGATGATAAGATACTGGCGAAGCAAAGTGGAATAGCAGCTGGTATGTGGAAAGTGTCATTAATGTTCTAAAGAGGATCTAAAGTCATTCTTGGAAATGTAATCTGTAAGATGAAACTTACAACCCAAGAATTTATTTTTATGGTTGTCTTGTTTCACAATAAAGAGATGAGATTCCATATATTAGCCAGGTTGTGAAAAATGTCAGAAATTTGAAACATTTGCTTCCTTGATTTTGGATGTGGACAGTGCTACATCACATCCCATGCATGTATCTGGGGTGTCTTAAAGAATCAGTCTTACCTTCTGTAATGAACGCTCAAAGCTTCATGTCTCAGACTCCAGGATCCCCACACTTTCACTAGTGTTGGGGTGTGTGGTAGAGATGAGGGAATACTTCTAGCTCCTGCATCCCCTTACTGACCCAGCACTTGGAGTATGCTTACTGAACCTGGAAAAGGCCATACTGTCCCCCAGAGATTGGCCAGGAATAGTGCCAGGTTGCCAGATCTTCTGGCTGGGGAACTAGATTTGGGACTTTTCCTACAGGAAGTGGGATGGGACTGATGACACTTTTCTACTTTGCTAAAGCTGGTGGCCTCTGGGGTAGGGGTACAACAGTAATCTGTCTTATTCCTCTGGTGCTATCTTTGGTGCAGAACCATGCCCAAATTGAACTGGGGTCTTTTGTGTGCTTAGAGATCTTTCAAATCCTTCTTTCTAGTTAGGATGAAGATGTTTCCAATGAAACCAAGCATCATTATCTTGCCAAATCAGTATAACTGGGGCTTGAATCATCTCTTCTTGTTCCCAACTTGCATATTAAGGAGTTTTTCTTTGTCCTAGCTATTCTTCTGCAAAGGGTAATTCTGTTCCCTAGTGCTTCACTCAATCAAAAAATTGTATGCTAAGCTGGCCCGGCTTACACATATCCAGAGCTATTCTAACTTCCTAGCACCAGCAGCCCTCTCCAGAGCGCCAGGTTGCTAGAGGAACACTGGCTCCCGACAGGAGTTGGTGTCCAGTTGCCTCGTAAATCCAGAACCTTTAGTGTAAAGTGAGGAAGGCAGGCTCTGGAGTCACAGTGGCTGGTTTCAAACCTCCCTGGTACTAGCTGTGTGACTTAGGCCAAGTTACTTAAACTCTCTGAGCCTCATTTGAAAACAGAGACACTAATTTCTATCTGATTGACCATGGTAATGGTGAGTATTAGGCTCTCAAGGTTTCTGTAGATTCGTAGTACTCTCAATACAGCCCAGAAGTCTTGGCTCCACCCTGCCAGGAAGGCGTTGTCCACATAGCTGTGAATGTTGCCATCAGCAGTGTTACTACAATGAGCTGAGCAGACAAGAGCACATGGGTTCAGCATACATATTAACCGGAAGGACTTACAAAACCCTAGCTTTCTCTATTCAACCAACCTAACATCCCATTTCTGGAAATATTTGGGAGAAATTTTAATTGCAGGTAGGATGTAATGCAAATGAGGATAAGGCCAAATAAATACTGTATTATGAGTATTATTAATGTTAGCTATTATGCTTTATACACACAGGTCTTGGGCGCCTGGGTGGCTCAGTTGGTTAAGCGACTGCCTTCAGCTCAGGTCGTGATCCTGGAGTCCCGGGATCGAGTCCCGCATCGGGCTCCCTGCTCAGCAGGGAGTCTGCTTCTCCCTCTGACCCTCCTCCCTCTCATGCTCTCTGTCTCTCATTCTCTCTCTCTCAAATAAATAAATAAAATCTTTATACACACAGGTCTATTGTGGTCTATGAAACACCTGTTACATATTTATATATCTGAGACTTTCCTTAGTCCTTTTATGTATAGCCACTGTTTTGGCCATAGAGTTCATATAAGAAGGAAAGATGGGATAATTAAGTCAAACGGTATGATTTCCCAAAATTAACAGTAGGCTTTCCATTTTTTATTCCTGTCTCTCCCTCTAGCATTTTCATTTTCACAGGTGAGATCAGTTCATCCTGAAATTTAAGTAGAATGAAGAACAGGCAAACTCAAATAGAAAAATAAATCCAGGTCATCCAAACTGAAATTGTATTTTGGGTCATCTGTGAAATGTCTTTAACCTCCTTTTGTTTCCACAGCTGTAAAATGGAAAAATTACAGCCAATTCCATAATTTTAAGGGTTATGAACAAAGCACTAAAAAATACTTTTAAAATTGAAGTCATGCCCATCTTAATTTCCAGCTTTAAGCACAAAGTTGGCACAAAACAGGCAGTTAAATAGTCTGTTTCATGAGTAAAATAGTGTTGTATGTGGTATATAGTTCTTTGTTTACTCAGGAAACTCTACTGTGGAGCAGAAAAAATATTTAATTGGGAGTCAGGAAACCTTGATTCTAGTCCCAGAATGACCTCCCTGGGACTAGAATGAATGAGGTGACTTCCCTTCTTAGAACTTTATATTCCTTATTTGCCACTTGAAGGAACTGATGCTCTCTGGCTCCTCCTTTCATTGCCAACACATTAATGATTTCATTTAATCAATAATGTAGAAGGATTATAGTATCAACAGTTCTCTTCTGAGATCTAGTAGAGGTCAAATCATTTAAGAAGGCAGAGGAAGGGAGAAGAGGAGGAGGGAGAGGAAGAGTTGGGAGAAGAAGAAGAAAAGGATAGGAAGAGGGAGAAGGAAAAGGAAGATTCCTTTAGATGCCATGGAGGGAGCAGTACCAGCCCCACATGATATGAAATAACTATGGTTTATCTTTGTACTTCTCACCATTCTGTATTCATTCAGTTCCCAGCTCCCATGCTCTCTCCGGATGTCCAGAAGACAGTGTCTAGTTGATGTTCTAATCTTCCCATCCTCCGTAGGTGTGTCCTCCCCCAATAGTCCCCATACCTGAAAATCTCCTCTTTCCTCTCCCAATCTAATCAACCACACATCTGAACCCAGCTGTAAGTTGGAAGATAATTAATTAATGCCTAAATAAGAGTAATTTAATCTTTAAACCTCCTCCAGATACTTAATCAGTTGTACATTTTTTAAAAAGCATGCTTGCAAATAGCCTGTTAGCAGAGAATGAAGTGAAGGGCAAATCCAAGAGGTTGTGGGCAGAATTGCATGGGTCTCACCAGAGCCATGCAGGTCCCTTGGGATTTTACTCCTCACCACAGGTCCCTGGAAGTGCTTCCTGCTTCCTCAGCCTCTTCCCATTCTTTTTGTCTGAATTCAGAGATGCTAGTAAGTGAGCTCTTATCACAATAGCTCCCTTGGGGCACCACAAATTCTTCATGAACTAAATCAGGGTATAAATAAACAAATATAACCCCCAACAAATGAATAAATAATCCACAGCTTCCTTGGTGATGACATTAGTGGCTGTGACTGTGGGAGTGAAAAGAGCAGAGCCTGTGGCTTCTAAGTTGACAAATGCTTAGATCCTTACAGTATCAGAATAATAATGAAGGGCAATCGATGTTGACCTGGGATGAAGAATAACTCAAGTGATTTCTTGGACTATCTGCTTTCCCTCAAAAGCCCATTTATTCATAGCCACGTATTAAATGAGTGAGAAACAGGGAACCAGAGAGTTTTTCTGCTTCACACGGTAGCCTTCCCCACTCTTTCCAAACCCATTTCAGTAGATGTGGCTCAAGCCAGAGGTTCTGTTGTAGCTGCAACTAGAAGGCAAGGACCCCAGCTCCCGGACTACATTAGAAGAAGGATCAGCTGTCTCCCAACAAATGAAGAATGCAGTAGCAGATGAGGGCTAGAGTCTAAGGAGTTACCAGGACTCTGAGCTATGACCATAAAGCTTCACTGGGGCATACTGGTACTTCCCTAATCATGCCGCTAAAAGCCAACAACACATGGACCGCCTCTCACCTCGAGAGCCTGGACACCCCCACCTGCTACTCCAAAATGCAGTGGGCTGTGGGAGACACCTACATCTTCTTGTCTCTATGATTGTCCCCAGGGATATTGTTCTAGAAGGCTTTGTTTGCGTGCTGCCTGGTCATTCTCCCTTGTTTGTACAACAGGATGCCAAATAAGTATTCATCATCTAGTTTTTTTGCTTCCTAAACTTTTTGTATATTCCTGAGAAAAATGCCCATATACAGTCATGGAAAAATCTCACATCCAATTCCCAGAGGTTTCTGGATGTGCCGAAGATTGATTCGGTGGATCCTACATCAAGAACCCTGATAGAAGGAGCCATCCTTGCTCAGGAAAAGCAATGCTAGAGATACCATATATCTCTGGTAGATGTGTGTTAGAGCAGGCACAGTCTAGAGGCATTATAAATATCATAAACTTTCTATGTTTATTTTCTCTTCCTAGACACCCTATCTAAAATAGAACCTTTCCCTATGTTTCTCTATCCTTTCACTACTTACTTCTTCAGAAACACTTATTACCACCAGATAAAAACGTTTTCCAAAAAGTCGGGAAGCATGGCCTATGCTTATTTTTGAAATACATTAGTTATATTTTCAAATAATATGCTTACTATGTTTTCCTTCAAATTTTAAATGCCTTTTCAGGTCATGCACTTCTGAATTTAAAGCAATGGTCTGTTTACTTACCTAAAAAAGTACAATGAAGGGCCGCCTGGGTAGCTCAGCCCGTTAAGCATACAACTCTTGATTTCGGCTTGGTTCTTGATCTTAGGGTCCTGAGAGTGAACTCCACATTGGGTTCCACGCTGAGCATGGAGCCTGCTTGGGATTCTCCTTCTCCCACTCCCTCTGCCCCTCCCCCCACCAATAAATTAATAAATAAGTACAATGAAGTATTTTCCTTATATTTCTAGACTTTTTGGGCAGTCTTAAGTATGTGTATTATACTGCTAGGTAGTTCTGAGAACATCTCAGTCAGAGGAAGGGGATTAAAAAGCACATTAGTATGGATGCATGTTTATTTGCTCTCATCATTAACATTAGTTATTACCTCTGCAATTATGATTGGAATATATAATCTCAAGTCCCATTAAGTCTTATTCTTCTAGTCTCAGCAGGCTCTTGTATCAGCTAATTAACGCAAAGGTCATTGTTCTCATTTTTAGAATACCAACAGATTGTAAAAACACAACACTGATTATGCTGCCAGGTTGGAAAAGACACAGCATGAACAGAATCTTCTGCTCCATGAGAAGGCATAGGCTTTTTCTAATCATGCTGCATGGATAGAATTGACCCAAGACCAAGAGGAAAGTTCCAATCAAAATCTCCCCGGACTGGGAATATTGTTATGAGTATACATCCAGCTGTGGAATCCTAATGATTTTCTTGAAGATGGTGGCCCTGGGTCTCTTCTCAGTTGAGAGATGATTCAGTCAGCAAATATTGATCATATCCCTACTGTTAGCAGTGTGCTGGTGGCATAACACAATTGCTGGTAAGGGACTCCACTCTTTCAGTGGTTAACTGAAAGTGGACACAGCAAGCTACTTAATTGTTATATAAGGTAGAGGGTGACACATGCCAGACAAAGGTGCAGATGGATTTCTATTGCACATAGAAAAGGGTCAGAGGAATGAAATAGAACTTCTAGCTGGAGAGGAAACAGGATGGGCTTGATGTAAGTGAAGCCACCGAGGCAAACCTGGAGAATGAGAAGGAATTGAATATGCAGTGATGAAGGAAAGTGTATTCTAGCACCTTCGCAAAGGCATAATACAGAGGACCCCCAGAACTCTAGCACAACGTTCATGTATTTGCTATAAGTTGAGGTCATTTCTGCTGTCCTAACTCTGCTTCACTCATCTCTCTCAATGGTTAGCCCCACCTTGGCAATGCCAGCAGGGACCAAGGGGGAAGTCTTCATTAATGCAGGCTGATACTTCTAACTACTTTGCTGATAAATGCTGGAAAAAAAAAAAAAGATGAATGAAGGCTCTATACTATCTTAGAAGTATAGCTAAGAATACACATCAGTGTAGCATCCAGTTTTGGAGGAAATCTTTAAAAATCTGCAGTTAAGTAGGGAAGTTTACCACAACTAAAGTTTTTCTGGCAGAAAGCAAATAATAACTAGTCAGACAGAATAGCTCCTCTGAAAGACTCCTGTGATAGTTGAAAAAAAGCCGGTTTTCTTCTATCAGTGCTGACGTATAAAGGAGATGTCACAGGACTAGCTCATACATGAAACAAAATTGACATGTTCAGGGCGCTCAGTTTCCCAAGACTTCACTTTGAACACCAGAAGAAACAGAAATAGTCTGGCGGGGTAATAAATTGAAAGTGAATCCAGATTTTTGTTTCCCCTTCATCTTGTTTGAAATACAATATATACTCTTACTAAATTTGCTTGTGCTTTTACCCATTTATGAAACCTAATTTCTTTAAAAATATATCCCATGTGCACTTACATTTACTTAATGTAAAACATTACATGAATTCATAAAGTGTAATTTTTGCACATGTGCTTTATCAAGTGCAGTCCTTTGTTTTTCTTTTTCCTTTTATGTTGGCTCCAGCACTGCCCAGTCTTCCTTCCACCTACATAACCCTCTACTCAATCCTTGTGAGCACCTCGGATATGTAGACCCTATTTGCTGCAAGCTCATACAATCCTAATTTGCATATATACAAATATACCTGTATAGGGTATGCTGGTTTGTTGTACACAAACCCCCCATCACACTAATCGTACTTCTCGATCTTGTTTTTCCACTCACCATTTCTTTGTGGAAATCAGTCCAAGTGAAATGCTTTACCTCTCATCCATTCTTTTAAATGATTGCATTGGGTTTCCTGGTGTGGATACAAAATGCAAGGTTACCATGCCTTGCTTTGTTCTTGGGGTGAATAGTTTTAAATGCCACCAAAATAATTATTTCAAATGGCAACAAGCTAGACTTATAAAAGCATATTTTTACATCAGCCATCAATATTAAGAAGCTAATTAGATCTGTGCACATTACAGGGAGACACTGGAGACTTCCATTGTTCATACTCTTCCTCCCCCCACCCCACTCATCCCCTAGAAGTACTGGAAGCTTCACCATCAGACAGGAGAACAGGCAGGTAAAGACCATGTTTAAATGATCATTCCAAGTGAAACTGGCATTTGGCTGGTTTCTATTGTATACCCATTCAGTAACAACGTTCTGCCTTCTCGGCATTATTCTTCCATATGGGCACTTTTTGCCTCCAGCCTACTTCTGTCCACATCCTGTGTCATCCATCTCCCACATTATCCAAGTGTAAACCTCTTACTTGCCCTCTCTTCCTGTACTTTTCATATCTGTCTGGTTTGGTCATTCCTCCTTGCTGAGCTAATCCTCTTTCTTTGTGCCACACTTCCTGAATGTTCACTATTTCTCCACCTCAGTATTTATTGCTTTTTTAAGATAATTTTTTAGAGAAACAATTCACTCAAAAATATGAAATGGCTCTACTCCTCATCACATGTCCACAAGAACCACTCTTCAGATTGTTTTTAAGTTTGAGCTGTAGGAATAGCTCTTTACCTGCTTTCATTCTTCATGAATTTACTAATCCCTTGAGTGCACGGTCTGTATTGCATTACGTATTGTGTGGGCCCAGAACTCAGCACAATTCATGGGGTCTTCCATGCAGCAAATGCTCAGAAGCCATCTGGTGGGCTGACTTTGTTGCATTTGTAATCGTTACATGGTCATTTTGGCTCCTGGAGTCAATTATTTCTCACCATTGGGTCCACACATCCTTCGGTCACCAACTCCCGGTGAAACATTTCCTGTTTGTTTTCTCCTTTCCCTCTACCTCTTCTTCTACCAACACACTAGTTTAGCTCCTTATTCCTCCTCTGGGCTCCTGTACAAAGGTCCTCTGAGGAGCCATCCTGTTTCCTGTATCTCTTCAGTCATACATATTAAACAGAAACTTCCCAAATCTTAGCTCTCATTTTGTCATTTCCTTAGTCAAAACCTCCAGTGCTTCAGCCAGTTAGATAAAACCAGACCTCTTAGCCTGGCTTTCAAATGTCTCCCATGCACTGGTACCAAGCTCTGTATCCAGGTTTATCCATACCACACTACATGGTCTTGTCATAGTCATCCTGAGCTAGTATGTATTTTCATTTTCTGTATTTGCAAATTTTAGTTGTTTAATATGTGCCTTATTTATTTCCTTTTTTATGTACCTTAGATATGGACTCATCTCTATTGTAGATAACTTATTCATTCTGGAAGTTCTTGAAAAATCACTATCAGATCCTACAGCCTTTGTGAGACCTGCTTTGATTTCTTTCAACCAGATGTCATTCTCTCTGCACCAACTCCATTGTGTTTTGTTTATGCCACTCTTCTGGTTCTTTTATATATATATATATATATATATATATATATATACACACACACATATGTAATTATGTATATTTTAATTATGTTGTATTTATTATATTAAATATTACACTATTTGTTAAATTATATATTATTTACTATAATATACTATATATACTATATATTTAATATATACTATATATACTATACTATCACATACTATATATACTATGTAGTATATATACTGTATATTTAATATATAATCATTTATATATATATACACACACAGATACATGTATATACATATATATATATTTGTGGTTCCTTTAATTATATATATTTGATTACTGGACTATAAATCTTTTAGACTAGGGATCATGCCTTACTGATTTTTGTTTCTTGCATTATGTATTTCAGATGGGATTCATGAACTTAAATATAAATTTTAAAGAACAATTTAACTGTTCCTTACAAAATCCCCAGTAACTTTGGGCCTTTCAACCTTTAATAGGAAAAAATTAAAGCCAGATCTTCTTGACTAAAAGTATAGTATCATAATATGTTTATTGTAAGAATGTTCTAAATTTAAATGAAAAGTATTTTTTACTATATATTTTAAGTAATACTCATGGATATAGAATACAATTTCAATGAGTTATCCCCTCTTAACTAATACCTTGGAACAATAAAGAGTTTGGAATATTTTTGACACATTCGAAATCTTCTAAGATATACTAATCCATATGGCACCTCCATTGTTGAAAGATAAGATTTTATATTTACAGAGCACATAAATGCTGGGCCAAGGCATTTCTCTCCAATAAAAAAAAAAAATTTTTTTTAAATTTTTTTCTCAAGTGTTAGTAAAAAACTAGCTGCATTTTAACCTAAGTAAAAACATGTGCTGTATAAGTCTTTGTTGTGCACAGTTATTGCTTTTTTAAGATAATTTTTTAGAGAAACAATTTACTCAAAAATATGAAATTTTCCTTTTAATGTATTGTTGGATCCTATTAGCTAGGATTTTGTTGAGGATTTTGGAATCCATATTCATCAGGGATATTGGTCTGAAATTCTCCTTTTTGATGGGGTCTTTGCCTGGTTTGGAGATGAAAGTAATGCTGGCCTCATAGAGTGAGTTTGGAAGTCTTCCTTCTGTTTCTATTTTTTGAAACAGCTTCAGTAGAATAGGTATTATTTCTTCTTTGAATGTTTGGTAGAATTCCCCAGGGAATCCATCAGGCCCTGGACTCTTGTTTTTTGGGAGGTTTTTGATCACTGCTTCAATCTGGTTACTGGTTATTGGCCTATTCAGGTTGTCAATTTCTTCCTGTTTCAGTCTTGGGAGTTTATAGGTTTCCAGGAAGGCCTCCATTTCATCCAGATTGCTCAGTTTGTTGGCATATAGTTGTTGATAATAATTTCTAATAATTGTTTCTATTTCCTTAGTGTTAGTTGTGATCTCTCCCCTTTCATTCATAATTTTATTAATTTGGGTCCTTTCTCTTTTATTTTGGATAAGTCTGGCCAGTGGTTTATGAATACCCAACTTTTACATCAACATGGATGGGACTGGAGGAGATTATGCTAAGTGAAATAAGTCAAGCAGAGAAAGTCAATTATATGGTTTCACTTATTTGCGGAACATAAGGAATAACATGGAGGACATTAGGAGAAGGAAGGGAAAAATGGGGGGAGGGGATTGGAGGGAGAGATGAACCATGAGACTATGGACCTGAGAAACAAACAGGGTTTTAGAGGGGGGGGGGTGATTGGTTAGCCCGGTGATGGGTATTAAGGAGGGCACGTACTGCATGGAGCACTGGGTGTTATACGAAAACAATGGATCGTGGATCACTACAACAAAAACTAATGATGTACTGTATGGTGACTAACATAACATACTAAAATTTAAAAAATAAATAAATAAATAAAATCTTTTAAAAAAATGAAATTTTCATTCCCACTAGACCTATTTGTTATAAGCAAGAATTTTGCTGGTCAAAATGAATCAAAGAAATTTAATGTTAGTGTGCTTGGCATTATGGTTTTTCCTGGATCTGAAAGTAATGGCCTTTCCTTTCTTCTCTCTCTCTTTTTATCTTATTGCTTAGCAAATATTCATTTTTTTCTTTCATGGCCTTCTGCCTTATTTTGACCACAAAACAAACAAGCAAGCAAGCAAACAAATGAACACAAAAACTCCAGGACACGTTGTATATGGAAAAATCAGCATAATTCATAAGGAACAATCTTCTGTAGCCTTTACTGAACTTTAAGTATAGGGCTCATGTAAATGTGCCTGTTATCCCATGATCAGACTGTGTATTAACAGACCAAAAACCTGAATTAAAATGCAACTATAGAACAAGTTTAAAATCAACAGCAAACATACACCATCATTACATATTTAAGTCACATTTAATCACATGTTTCTGCAGAACGATTATTAATTGCTTTTTGTTTAGATAGTCTTCTTGGAAAATGATTGCAGTGATGATTTATTTAGATGGCTCAAATTCTGTGATATTTGTGATCGATGTATATTTTAATTAGTGATAGATTTCAGGACCTCGCCATGCATATCCTACTGGATGTGTTTCTGTAGACTCTGAGTTAGGAAATGAACGTGGAGATAAGTGTTCAGGCTTGGTTCTGCCCTTAGTAGCTCTGTGACCATGGGTCTTGCTTTCTTCCTCTGCATATATGAACATCTATCAGTCTATTCTGTTCTTCCTAGGAATGTATATGGAAAATAGCCCCACCCAGGAATTGGTCCTCTGATAATTTCTGATGTCCTTCTCTCCTTTTAACTTTATCAGTGAATGTATCATACTTTTTTTTTTTTTAAAGATTTTATTTATTTACTTGACAGAGAGAGACACAGTGAGAGAGGGAACACAAGCAGGGGGAGTAGAAGAGGGAGAAGCAGGCCTCCTGCAGAGCAGGGAGCCTGATGCGGGGCTCGATCCCAGGACCCTGGGATCATGACCTGAGCCGAAGGCAGACGCTTAACGACTGAGCCACCCAGGCGCCCCTGTATCATACTTTTTATGTGCTAGTTAGCAGGGACTTTCCAGACCGCACTGGGGGTTCAACTCCATTCTCATGATCTTGGAAAGGCTGAGACCATGATATTGCTTTGATAATCTCTCCTGAGTATAGATTCACAGGTAATGACAGTACCTGTCCTCAGTGTGTGGTTCTACATGGAAAGGTTTAAAGAGGTATGAATGGACTTGGTACCAACTCAGAGTAGTTTTACATTGCACAGACCCTGGAAGATTGGAGCAAATAAGTGACCAGACAACCCCACTAGCCAAAATTAAGACCAACCTTTGATAGGTCTTGGCATGAAACATTTCCCAAAGACTGTGACATTAGAGAATGTTTATGATGTGACTTTGAATCACTGTGATACACTGCCCCCCAAATAATTATTTACATGGGATTTTATTAATTTAAATTTGATTTTTACTACATTTTGACCACCAATACTTCTAAGTAATGTGAGGTTATATTTAGCTACTACCACACAGATGGATAGTAGCTCAAATTCATAGAAGTGTGACTCCTGAAACACTAGGCTGAGTCTCATGCAATCTTTGCCATTTTGATTCTTTAAAATTTCTGGTCTATAAGGGACAGCTTTGAAAAGTTTATATGGAATCTAATTTTCTTGAGACAATTCACAAATTAGTTTCTGTTCCAACTGTTACATCATAAAGATATACTAATAAAACAAACAATGCCTAAATATAAATTGTGCTTCCTGTAACAAACTATAATCACCTGCTTCTATAAACCATGGTTCTTTATTTTCCCTCTGACCTTGGGCTGCCTCTGAGGCCATTTTACTGTTTTCGCCCTCTCTCTCAATTTCAGCTTATCCTTAGGTGCTAATTAAAATGGCAGGTGTTAAATTGATCATTAGCACGTTTCAGCTATAGCTCTGAGCACAGAAGTCCCTCAAGTGATTCTTTGTTTCTCCCAATATAATCCCTCTTTCTCCAGACATCTCTGCTGCTTTTCCCTAGCAGCTCTAACTGCTTCTTAAAGAGAAAGCAGATAACCTAGCATGTCTGCCCCAGCTGTTCCTCGTTTATTTCTCAGGCTTGTTGCCTCTGAGTAAAGGATACAATCAGATTTTTTTTCTTTTAGTAATGGGCCAGCATCTTATTTAAGTATTTTGGAAAAATAAAACAAAGCAAACCTCTATTAGACAGATTTTCTACACTTCTCATTCAAACTTCATGTACCTCAGTAGACAGCATGCATATGGACACTTCTTTCTTTAAAAAAAAAATGATTTTTTTGTGTGTGGTAAGAACAATTAACTTGAGATCTACCCTCTCAAAGTTTTTTAAGCTCATAATACGGTATTGTTAATATACAGACTATGTTGTATAGATCTCTAGATCTTATTCATCATGTATAGCTAAAACTTTAAACTGGTTAAACAGCAACCCCTATTTCTTTCTCCCTCCTGCCAGTCCCTGGCAACCACCATTTCTACTCTGCCTCCGTGAGTTTGACTATTTCAGACATCTCATATAAGTGGAATCATGCAGCATTTGACCTTTTGCATCCGGTTTATCTCACTTAGCATAATGTCCTCCGGGTGCATCCATGCTGTTGCAAATGGCAGGGTTTCCTTTTTTTTAAGGCTGAATAATATTCCATTGTATGTATATACCACACTGCTTTGTCCATTCATCTGTTGATGGACACTTAGGTTGTTTCCACATCTTGGCTATTGTGAATATCAGTGCTGCAATGTGCATGGGGGTGCAGATATCACTTCGAGATCCCAATTTCAGTTCTTGTGGACATCTACCAGGAGTGGGATGGTTGGATCATATGGTAGATCTATTTTTAGTTTTTGAGGAACCTCCATACTGTTTTCTCTCTGCTCCCTGACCCTATGTTGCCACATCATTTTCCTCCTACACTGTGTTAGGAAAAGTTGGAAGGAGGACATCACTGTTTCCAGTCTATGCGGAGCTGGTGTTATCAGGCTTGCCTGGCCCCTGGAGGAACCAGGTAAGGGGAGAGGATGCTGCAGGTGCTCTTCTTACACCTGAGTCGTCTTAGCCTATGGCTAAAGCACCCAAAGTTTAACAGTTCCTGAATTTTGAATGACAAAGCAATTTTACCACATATGAATGGTATTGAACCATATCTCTTAATTTCTCTTAGGGCAGTGTTTCTCAAACTTGTCTGCACATCAGAATCATCTGGGGGCCTTTAAAAACCACTGATGTCTGTGCTCTACCTGCAGAGACTTACTTAGTTACTAAGTAACAGTGAGTTACTTAGACTGTAGAGGGGGCTGGGCTTTATAAAGCTCCCCAGGAGAGCCTAATATAAAGCAAATGTTGAGAATCATAGTATTACTTCAGTTTATTCTGCCACTTACATGAAGCAGGAACGAGTAGGAATAAGACTTTGGCAGCTCCTGCCCGAGTGAGTTTCACATTGCACCTGTGTGCTGGAGATCAGCGAGACCCCAGCCTCAGACTCTGCCATTAAGGTACAGTGATTCTGACCTCCAGGTAAATGGATCCAGTTGTTGTCTGGGTCTAACCAGTCAGTTTAGGAGCCCCTCCTCCTGAGGGGAGGAGTTAGTAAGGGCCCCAAAGTGCTCCTCCAACACCTACCCTGAGTCCTGGCAAGTGCAAGATCCTCTAGGGGCCAAGACAGAAATTTGGGGAAGATAGAGACAGAAACAACACCTGCCTCAATTAGTCCCACTTCACTCATCAAATCTATTCATGAACCAAGCATATGTATAAAGCCCTATATATTTAAGTCCTGTGGATTAAATAATGGCATAGCCTATTTGCAGAGTGAAAGCATGTTACATTTGTTCCTGTAAGCTTTGGGTTTTATTTCTAGACAGACAAGGTAATTGGGATTACCTGGAAAAAGCCAGAAGTTTTGGCAGTCCTTTTGGTGTTTTGAAGGAATCCTTCCCTCTACCCCAAACCAGTGAGATTTAGGTAGCAATTTCATTGCTAAAAGTATTCACTGTTTAAAAAATGTTTATTGAGCATATCTTCATGATGACATATAAAGACAGGAGTCCTGTCCTTGAGGCATTTGCTATCTTGCAGGTTGATGTGGGGAGATGTTGCGGATGCTATGAAAGAAGCTGCAGAGGGGATACAGAGGAGGAAGTGGTCACATTCATACTAATAACTGTCATGTTTCAAATGTTTGCTATTAGCTCATGAAGTCAGTGTTCTCATTATTTATATTTTACAGACGAGGAAATTAAGGTACAGAGAGCTTATGAATCTTAATGAGCACCACACAGTTTATTACAACGGCGAATAAACCAAGGCTATTGGGCCTCAGGGCTGGGTTTATGCTGTTGGGCTCCAGTGCCTGATGGTGTGTATATGTGTGTGTCTTCATGACGAGATAGTCCTTTTTCCCAGATAACATAGGTGACAAGTGCAATTCAGGAAGAAAAAGCTGCATGAAAAAGACAAAAGAGAATTAAGGCACTTTGGGGGGCTTCAGTCTGTTAGTACTTACATATAAATTAAGTGGAGAGTTTCAGGTTGGTGGGAAAGCACAGCAAGAAAACACAGCCATGATGGGAAATTGTGTATAATGGTACTAAAATTGAATGTTGACCTGTAAGAAATGCAGATACCTTGGATGAATCTAGGTAGGGTAAAGCTGAGTCCATTTTGTGTCTTAGAAATTTACAGGGATGAACTGCAGGGAGTTGAAATGGCATCAGAGATATCAATTAGCAGATTCCTGAATCAAGGCATTTTGGAGAGAATTAAGGCCAGAATAGGTGGAGAGGAAGAAGGGGAGATGGATAGAATATGCTAAAGAATTAAAATTTATGGCTCAGACTCTCAGTGACAAATCAGGTGTAGGAGTAGGGAAAAGATAGCAGTCTAGGATTATTGAGTGGATGGTGGTGATATTTACCCATTCATACATTCAGATATGCAACAGATATTTATCAAGTACTCTTATGTGACAGACCCTGTGCAAAGTGTTGAGATATAACACTGAACATCCCAGGCAGAGTCTCTGTCTTTAGGGGCTCACATCCTAGAGAAGGGAAACAACACATAATGAAGTAAACACAAATTCAGCAGTGGTTACAGCCATAAGTGCCATTACAGAAATAAAAGGCTGGTAAGAAAGTAAAGGGGATATTATTTTAGCTGGGAAGAGGGGAATGAATAAGACCTATTTGAGGAGGGAATATTTGAGCTTAAAACTGAGTGATGACTATGGTGAGCACTGTGAATTGTGTGAGACTGATGAATCACAGACTTGTACCTCTGAAACAAATAATACATTATATGTTAAAAAAAAAAAAAGAAGAAGAAGATACCAGGAAGGGAAAAATGAAGGGAGGGAAATCAGAGGGGGAGACAAACATGAGAGACTATGGACTCTGAGAAACAAACAGAGGGGTCTAGAGGGGAGGGGGGTGGGGGGATGGGTTAGCCTGGTGATGGGTATTAAAGAGGGCACGTACTGCATGGAGCACTGGGTGTTATATGCAAACGATGGATCATGGAACACTACATCAAAAGCTAATGATGTAATGTATGGTGATTAACATAGCATAATAAAATTTTTAAAAAGTTATAATAAAAATAAATTTTGAAAAAAAAAAAACTGAGTGATAAGGATTCAGCCCTGTGAAGAGCTTGTGGAAGAGGGATTGAGACAAAGTGAGGACAAAAGCCTAGGGTAGGATAGATGCCTAGGTTCAGAAATAGAGATTCTTTGAGGATATTTAATGTGTAGAAGAAGAGAAGATAGGACGTGATGAATCTAGGGATATATATACAGGGTCCAGATTATAGCCAGAAGTAAGGAGTTTGGATTTCATTTCAGTAACAATGAGAAAACATTGTAGGGTTTTAAGCTGGGTGACCCAGTGTAAGGGAACCAAAGGAAAGAAGTCAGTTTGAGAGGAGGGGAGATGAGATGCTAATCCTAGTCATGTTAAGTTTGATTAGCCCATTATACATTCAGGAAGATATATTTAGTAGATAATGGAAATTGTGGGCCTGGAGAGAATAGCATGGGCCGTGACACCAGATTTGGGAGTGATCAATACATATGACATAGGACTGTGGGTGAAATGAGAATAGAGCCAATAATGAGTCCTGGAGGACAGGTAAGTAGAACCAGTTGTGGTATCTTCATATAATAAAAATTACTCAGCAATAAAAAAGACTTATGTATATTAATATATACAACGATGTGCATGGATCTCATAAATGATTATGAGTTTAAGAAGCCTGATCCAAAAAGGGAACATATCATGTGATTCCAATAAAAGGAAAGTCAAGCTAATCTATCATTATAGAAAGAGCTCAGTGATTGAACATGAAGAAGGGAGGAAAAGGGGAAGAAAGGGAAAGGACAGGATTACCAAGTGACAAACTTTGACAGTAATGGACATGTTTATTATTTTGGTCATGGTTAAGATTTCCCAGGGGTAAATACATATGTTAAAGCTTATCAAATTATACACTTTACACAAGTGCAGTTTATTGTATGTCAATACAGTACATCAATAATCCCATTTTTTTCTAAAGGATCCAGAATATAGAAGAAAATGAAATATAGAGCCAAAAAAGTTATATTTATTTAGGTATACAGCTAGTATTTTTGTATAGAAACAGAGAAACTGAAACAGAAGATATATTCAAATACATTTTAGGAAAAAAAATAACTTTTTTGAATTACAGAACATGCAAAGCTTTTAATCAAAAAGTCTTTTAATTGTAAAGTTTATAAAAATCAAGTGGTGTCGAAGGAAATGTAAATTGTAATACACAAAAAGGGTGAATATAATAGGATATACTTATAATTTATTTTGCAGAATCTGGTTAACATGTATTTTTCTCCTAATTATATATATAGTTTTTAAAATTATATATATAGTTAACATAATGATTTATACAATTATATTTTATATCTATTATTTAAATTCATATTTTTGTACTTACTTCTATCTACATAAGCAGGGAATAATAAACCAAACCAAAACAAAACAAAACAAAAACAACTGTGTGGAGGTCAAGCATCTGAGAAAATGCATGTAAACAAACAAAAACTACACATCTAGTAGATAGCAGAACAGGCAGTGAAAATTTGTTCTATTTGTTCTCCTATGTCTCCCATAGAATGCACCAAAGGTCATTCATTTATAACACAAAGTCTTCTGGAAAGAATGATTATTACTTAATATTAGTACCCATCTCTTTAATAAGAGAACTTTTTTTTTTTTATTGGAGGAAGGAACACCTATTGATAACTAGGAATGGAAAGGTAAGAATGGTCAAATAGGAGAACATTCCATAACCAGAAGGAACATGAATACACAGAGGTTAATAGAAAGAAGAAATTTAAAAAAAAATTCAAAAAGGTTAATGGTCAGACAACAAAGGTAGATTTTGCATACTTGGCTGTTTTTCTAGAATTTGTGAAAATCAATTTCCGAACTGATGATATTCATCCTGAGGCTATCAGGACAATTTGGAAGATGGAAGCCTCAACTTTCTCCAAATCAACTTAGTCCCCTAGTCTGGTCAAATTCCTTTAATCCAACAGAATATTGTCACATTCAGTTCTTTGGGGAAGAAGCCATGAAGAAGAAATTTAGAAAATGAGAAGCTGGATGTAGCTTTATCCTACTTTATTCATTCTTCCTTTCTGATGTTAATGGTCATAAAATTTATGCCCTTTTTGAAAGTTGATGTTTTGCTATACTAAGAACTTACTTTATGGCTTATTATGATATCATTATATATTATATCTAATTATTATTACAAGCACATACTTATTGGGCTGAGTATCATGGGAAATTTAAAGGCTCTGCCCTTGAAACAATTACAAACTATGCTGAGGGGAAGCAGGATGTGTGCATGAAATATCTAGGGAAAAATTCATAGACAAAGCAATGCATAGCCTAGCTGCTGCAATCCCCTGACCAAATTTTCCAATTATAAAATCTATTTCCTTAATACTGAATAGCACTTTTTGTGAATCCATTTTTTTTAGGATGCAAGAAAATCTGATCTTTCAAAATCTCAAACTAAGCTGACAATTTTTGCACTTAAATAGTAATCTCATATTGCAACTATACCAACAATAATGCTTTCCAACATTTCAAAATAAATGATCTCTTTCTGGTTCCAATCTGTCTTCTCAGTCTGGCATTCATTCTTTTGCAGAAACCAAACCTGGTCTACTTTTTGCAACTGAAATTTCCAACCTTTGGGGACACATCTCATGATATTCTTTAGCCGCATCTCCATCAAAATTCTACCCTTTATTGCCCAAATGCCACAATCTCCATTAACTCTTCTCTGCTCACACCATATGGAAATGATCACTTCTCTAAACCTCATTTATTTGTTCAAGCAGCATTTTTTAAATATGTCACACACATGTTAGACATAAGCACAAATTTCCAAGGGGACTCAGAATGGTTACCCTTAGGGTTTGATATAAGATAAAGCAGAAAGTGGATGCTGATAAGGCTAGGAAGGTAGAAATATACAATATCATAAAGGATCTTGTATTCTTTGCTAAGGAATTTAGATTTCATCCTGTATGATACAGCTGTAAAATTTTATGTTTTCCAGGGGATTATGCTGTTTTACACTGAAATCACTGGGGTATATACCCTATTTTCCTTCTTAAATATACAGTCCTAAAGAACAAAGACTGTGTCTCATTCATCATTAGATGCTCTACATTACTTTGAAGGGAGACCTAGTTCATGCATTTTGTTGAATGGAGCACTGTATCATGTGTTGAAATCCAATGGAGCACTGTATCATGTGTTGAAATCCATAGAGACAACAAAGCTCTCCCTTGAGAATCTCACTGAAGTTTAAGAGAGCCAAAAGGTTCAACGGGTGAAGTAAACAATTTACATTAATATATCCAAATGAATTCGTATGATTCTTTGTGAATTTTGCTTAATGTCAAACCAAGCAAGTCCAGAAAATATGATTGTTAAAGTTCCCTTAGCAATGTGAACTCGCCCACATTGCACATGTATAGGGCTTGCAACACTAGTTAGCATACTAAAAAGAGCCTTTTATATGATAGTGTGTATTCACTCTAATGTTGCTATGAGAAATGTTGCCTTTCTTATTTTCATAGATATAACTTTTTCACTGAAGCATTTACAGAAGTTTCAAGTATTATTTTTCACAATACGCCTTGCCTATGGGGAAAGTATTTCTGAATTGTCGTGTAAGATAGGATGTCAGTTTCATTGCCACATTATCTGCAAGAGGAATGAGAGGATTGATATTTCCTTTGTGTTTGGAAAGTAAGAGGTTAAGGAGAGGTTAATATAAGAAAGTGAAAAATCGCTGTCCCCATCTGTGCCTGGGACACATGTTCTAAGCCTGAAAGAGTGAGAGTGAGTATGGGTGATCTCCAGTTCTGATGGCAAGAACAATGAGAAGAGAATGGCAACCACCCTGTGCTCCTGTCTGCACAGGGGAAGGCATTTAGGCTGAGTCAGCCATTCTCCAAGCATTTTGAGTATCAGTCTATTTAATTGGCTCATAATTATAGAGGAGTCTTTTAGCTAAACACTTCTGTTTGGGATGGGATGAAAGATGAATTCTGATGGTGACCTGAGGATCTAGTCCTGCGATTAACTGTGTGCTAGTCTGTGATTTCCTTGAGATAGAGGAGTTTGGCTTCAGACTACCTCCGCTGGGTGTATCTGCATTATTCAAGATGAACTATTCTTTAAAAGGATGTAAAAATAAAAGATGCCACCAGGATAATCATTCCACACTTGTTTATAACCGATTACTGTGTTCAGTACGAGGAAGTTCAAGTTTAAAATAAATGCTGCACCTGAAGCCAATTAGAAGAGAGACATTATTATTTTCTTGCTGTTTGAATCCAATTTTTAAAGACCACAAAGGGGTTTTTTAGATGGCAATAAATGCATTGTAAAGTCTTTTTTCCCTGACTACAAAGCAATCTGTTGTGTTGGAAGTTAGACTAGCAAAATAACTCAGATGCTGACAAAGTAGCAGGGAAAATAAGGGTTGTTAGCAACAGAATATCTAAATCAATATTATGCTTTAGTCTAATTAATATGTACTTTGTTATTGCCAGGTAAGATTTATTGGTACAAAAGCATAAGAATTCTATCAGTCAAGCTTGTTAATAAAATTAAATTAAGGGCAGATGAGCCTTGATAGTTATATACATTTTTCTGTGCATTTGCCAAGTTCTTGAAGAGTCAAGAGTATGGTAACATTAAATATTTTAACAGTGCGAGTGCAATGAGATACTAAAACAATATGGCCCTTGAAAGCTGATTGGCAAAAGTAGAATTAATTTTCTAGTATGAGTGTGAGTTAGGGTGAGGACATTCCTGGCATTGAACCAGGAATCGCCTGGCCAAACCTTGGAAATGGACCATGATTGTTTGCCAGGAAACTATGAGCAGACCCAAGCCTGGCCAGTGAGTGTGAGCAGGGCAAAGCTCAGACCTTGGAGAGCCATAACTAAACAGCGTGAGGGTCTCAGGCAAAGGAGGAAAACCCATGGAAAGCCAGGAGGAATTCACAAGATGCCAACCAGGTGAGCTTAGGCTGGTATAGGTCAGGTTATTGGTTTAGAGATTAGATCTTTTTGGAGGGCCAATGGATCACATCCAATAGTAATTGTGACCCACTTGCTTAAAATATAGTTGTAAATTTGGACAATTATCGCTCCCATTAGTTTTTCTTATTGTTGTCTTTTTAACACACATCAAACAGTACGGTCACTTAAGGTGGGAAGTGTCCTAGTTTGGGTGCTATTTTTAAAAACTTTGCTTACTTAGGGCACCAAGATAATGACTCAATGTCCAGGTCAGGCTTACCCAGTTAATATGACCCTCTTTAGCTGAAACCTATAAAAAGTTCTTTTTGCCTTAGATTTCATAAACACATATATTAAAATAATTTAGTTAAAGGAACAAAATCCGTATTATGCAATATTTATTTATTTCATTTATATTTACATATCCTAACTCCTAAGAACTTTGAGCTTTTTCCAGCTAATTTAAAATAGTATCCTGAGGTAACCACAATGTAATTAGGTGCTGCTGATTGGGAAGCGAAACCCTTGGAGGTCAATGACAACCTAGGACCTTTCATATTTCCGATTTCTTATTCTCCCCTTCAGGAGTTCTGTGTTGATGAAATAGGAATGAGTGATTCCATTTCTAGGACCAGTGGTCTTTCTATTTCTAATGATACTTACAAAATTCATCACAATACTGAAAACAGGGTGAATCCCTGTTATATGACTCCTCTGAGAATAGGTTCTCCTTTGAAAGTAGTAAGATTCATTTTTAAAGTCTGATGATTGTAAATTTGGACTTATCAAAAAGAATATTCATTAAGAAGAATAAAAACCTGGGGCACCTGGGTGGCTCAGATGGTTAAGCGTCTGCCTTCGGCTCAGGTCATGATCCCAGAGTCCTGGGATCGAGTCCCACATCAGGCTCCCTGCTCCTTGGGAGCCTGCTTCTCCCTCTGCCTCTCTCTCTCTCTCTCTCTCTGTCTCTCATGAATAAATAAATAAAATCTTTAAAAAAAAAAAGAAGAATAAAAACCTACGTGTTCCAGTCAAACCCAGATTGTGGCTGACTCTTCCTACTGCAGAAGCCCTTTCCTCTAAAGTCATAATAACTACTTTATTGAAGATGCTGATTACCTTTTCTATCTGGGCAAGGTTTTGATGTTTAGTTATTTAGTACCCACTCTATGCCCTTCCCCAACTCTGCTCCCTAAAAGAGTACCTGTTTGCTGTTCTTGGAACTGCTAATGAGATATTGATCAATATAATTAATTAGCAAACATAGAAACTTAATTCCATTTTAACTAGTTAATTAACGACAGTGCTCACTATTACTCTGGATGTGAATACATATGTATATGGTATAGCTCTATGCTCATAATTAAATATTTTCCATCCCTAAAAATGCATCACAGTGTACTCAAGATATAAATAATGACATTTACTTTATTAAAATTACTGTTAAGTAATAGTACCCAATGGGTAGTAAGATTCTTATTAAGCTTTCTACTGTGAAATCTTTTTTTTTTTTTAAAGATTTTATTTATTTATTTGAGAGAGAGAGAATGAGAGACAGCATCACAGGGAGGAGGGTCAGAGGGAGAAGCAGACTCCCTGCCGAGCAGGGAGCCCGATGTGGGACTCGATCCCGGGACTCCAGGATCATGACCTGAGCCGAAGGCAGTCGCTTAACCAACTGAGCCACCCAGGCGCCCCTCTACTGTGAAATCTTGCTAGAGGCACAAGCACTGAATTATAAGTTGATGTCTGCAAATAATATGGATTAAGTTAGAGGCTCTAGAAAATGGGACACAGTATTTTCCTGAAAGTCTTGTTCTTATATCTTCTTCTTTGTCACATTCAACTTTCCCTTTCTATTTTTTACTCAACTTGTCTTGTTTTTCAATATTTTCTTTGCTCCCGGTTGGCCCTAGGCAGAAATGTAAATTGAGCTCTTTTCTTCAGCCTCCTTTTCCCTCCATTCTTACCTTAGATGAGCTCATCTGGGTGACCCTAGTTTTCAGGCTGCCTTCAATCTGGGGAATCCACCCAAGCTTTGTATCCTTGAGCATAGACCAATGTCCTAGTCATTCACAGACTTTTTAAAAGTTACTCATGCTCAATCTTATTCCCTTGAGGATCCTAAATCCTAGCAATCTGTGCTCCTGTGGCCTTGGGAATCTTTTTAACAGAAGCCTAAAGAGCATGCTCAATAAAAGAAGTGAACCAAATAGTGAGAAGTATAAATGTAGGCAGAAATTTGTGTATCTCACAAATGCATGTAACTGCTCACATTTTCCAAATGAGTACCTCTCAGATGCTCTTTCTTCTCATTCTTACAAAAATTGCTGTTTCTGTTTTTAAAAAAATTCAGAAAAATAAATATGAGGGTTTTTTTTAAACAAATAATAAACCCAAATTTTTCATTACTGGCTATAGAATCCATGTGTAATTCTGTATTTTACAACACCCCTTGAACCCCATGTGCTAAATGAAAGAGAAATGAAGGAGCTATTTACCAGTACTAGCTACAGTTAGTTACCAGTACTATCTACCGCTAATTACTAGGTAGTTACAGCTATTTATGTGGTTGATAAGAAACAATTTCACACAACTTTGTACCTTCTGAATTTCCTGGCTGTTGTGCAGAGCACATCAGCACAATTCCTGTTGAGGTGCCATATGTTCATGAGTTTTGATGTGATTTTTAGCCAGGCAAAGGAAAACCAGTGATGTGAAATGACATCATGACCTCTGTGAGCTCCAAACCAAGTAATACCAGAAAGCACCTGGCCAACAATATTGTTATTGGAGTATGTAATTAGCACTTATAGTTTTAACAGAAACTTCCAGTATCTATCAGAGGTACTTGAAATTAATTATTATAGTACATTCATATTTTATCCTAAGCAGTGAATTAGCTGAAATTTACACACCAATAAAATATACAGTGGAGTTTTCATGGAAAATTATTATAGTATTAAAACAATGATATTTCCTTACACTAAAAAATTAATTGACTACTTATATTTTAGAACTGTCACTGTTTTTTGGTGGCAGGATATTTTAATTACAGTTCCAGGAATTTTACTGCCTTTTATTTAGAAACTAGAACATAGGGCACCTGCGTGGCTCAGTTGGTTGGGCGACTGCCTTCGGCTCGGGTCATGATCCTGGAGTCCCTGGATCGAGTCCCGCATCGGGCTCCCTGCTCGGCGGGGGGTCTGCTTCTCCCTCTGACCCTCCCCCCTCTCATGTGCTTGCTCTCTCTCATTCTCTCTCTCTCAAATAAATAAATAAAATCTTTAAAAAAAAAAAAGAAACTAGAACATAGCTTTTTTTTTTTTTTTAATCTATGGACTATATCAGTTGCTTATGTCTTAAGAACATAATTGCTGACTTAAGAAAACCAAATAAAATATGAACACATTAGGAATGTTGCTAAACCAATCAACAGAATACTTCAAGACACTGATGCACATGAAGAAATAATATAAGAAATAAGAATCAGACTGTTCTTGGAGAGTTAAATTGCTAAGATCCATTCTTAGGAGTGTGATTGGCCATATTTAGAATAGACCAAGCCTCTGTATAACACATGACTGAAAAGATTGGGAACCCAAAATCAAGATGATAAGGGGGAACAATGTTAGGGAAGCAGAACTGGATTGTGACTTCAGTATGTTAAGGGGAAAACAAGTAAATATCACTACAGAATTCAGAGAAAGACTACAATCAATATAGATGGTAAACCTAACTAAAGACACAGTCAGTCCCAGCTCGTACTGGTTGGAATCATTTCATGAAGTCAGTCAATGGGGCTCCATTAGCTTACAGCTGCTAAACATTCAGATCACACAATGAAGTCTTCTTTTTGTTCCACTTAACATCTTTATTTTCCACATAGCTTGGGAGTGCTCTAAACTGCCAGGACAAGAATTCTTTTACTCATTTACTCATGCACTTGCACATTCCTACAACAAGTACTTATTTCCAGATCTTGCTGTATCTTTTTCTGGATTGCAGGGAGAGAAGCTGTACCTCCATATGCCAGAATCTCTTCCCTAATTCTTGGTTTAGAGTCTGCCAATGAGACAGATTCTCATGAGATTTGGAAGGTGCTAGAGGAGAAGTCATCATTCTCCAGAAGCAGTTACTAAGGGCCTGAAAGGTGCACAGCAGAAGTCAAGTTCACAGAAACTTAAGGTGAACTGGTAAGGATCATCCCCTCTGGTGCTACAGGCATCCCATGTTGGTGGAAGTAGCTTCACTGATGTTTGCTCCCTTAGTTCTTCCAATAGTGTGTAAGCTTCAAAGTTCTGCATTAACATACTTTCTTATTGGAATCCTGATGTAAGTGTCCAGATTTCCTTTTTGCCATGTAAATGTATTATTTTCATTATCATTACAGAAAAATGATACAGATCTAGGTGAAAATTGCATATGAACAGGGTGACCTTGTTTCCCTGAAATACTCTCACTTTAGCAATTACCATAAAAACTAAACTATATGTCAAAGAGAAACTGATAAAAGTTTTTTCTTTCTTTTCTTTTCCTCTTCCTTCCTGTTTTTTTAACCTCTTCTGTTTGTGACTTTTACAAACTCTAGCTGATTCAAAATTTGTCCGTGATGCTTAAGGGTGGGTATGTAAGGATATAATGAATTTAGAATAGTGTTTATTTTACCTTGACCTGAGCACTCTCTGTTCCAAAAGAAGTGAGAGGATTCCCCTGAGGACGTTATTTGTGTAATTCACTGCCACAAGTTGCAGAGAAGTTCCTAGTACTCCAGGAAATAGTTTCACATTCTCTCGTAAAAGTCCAGAAATTCACTACCAAGTATAAACTTGTCTTTGTAATTTCAAGCTGCCAGTAGACTTTTTTCCCCATCAGGTTCAAGTGTTTGTCTACCCAGGAGAGGTTTGAAACTTTAATCTTTTTCCCACCCAAGGGAAGATGGCAGCATAATCAGGCATGCTATTACTCCAGACTCATTTCCCATATTTAGAGAGACCATGGATAGGATTAATGATGGTCATTTAGGAAAAGAGGTTGAAATAGACAAGATCTGAAGAGGATGTGATAATCAGAGTGTGCAGATGGATGGAAATTCAACAGGAGAAAACGCCCCATTAGCAGCTCAGCAATTAGAGTCATTTCTTTTAAGAGCAGATGTGCAATGTTCTTTATGGAATATGCTACATGTTTGAAAGGACATGTAGAGAAGAGCAGTTGAGGATAGCTATCATTTTATTAGTCTGTGGGACACTGAAATGATTAATTGTGAAAATAGATTTTGGAGTTTTCATTTTGTTCAAAGACAGACTTAACCTCTAGTCTCCTCCTGCAGCGAGTATTTCTTGGCTCTCTCACTAAGATTAAAATAAGCTCTGCCGTCAAAGCCCTTTTCTCACCTGAGCATAAGAAGAACATTAGGAGCATGACCTTGCTTGACCAAATTATAATGAAGGGGCTCACAGGTCAGGAAAAGTCTTGCTCATAATCAAAAACTCTCTTCAAGTTTTTAGTTCCAACTCTTTGAAAATGCTAGCTCAAATATTAGGTTCACAGCACCTCCAAAATGTGTTGTCCTGGGGTGAACCAAGAAACTTGCCTGCTGTCTGTCATGGTATCTTTCAAACCAGTCACTTGTCATGTATGTTGCCACCATTCATTATGAATCTTAATTATTGTTTCTCTTCTGATGACTCAACATAGCTCCATTACACATGGGCTCCATATCCAGTTGGCCTCTATTCCAATTTAATGCTACTGTTGGTCTGGATTCTAAACAGTCTTGTCTGTAATTTCCAAACTCAAGAAATCTGAGGAGGAAAACTGTTACTGATTTGCAAATGGTGTATTGCATTTCACTTTGCATTATTCATTTTCATTATTCACATCATGGTGCATTCTTGGCAGAGAGCAGAGAATTTTGAAAAAGTACATTCCCAGCGCCATGGGTATCATTTAAAACATAAAGTGATTTTCCTGCAATTTGATTTCATTAGGGCTCATCTAATTTCTGTCAGGTTTGGGGCCTGTTGACCTATGTGGATTTGCATAGCTAATAGTAAATCTAAAGTAAAAAAGCTGTTCCTTGCAAATCTCAAAAGATAAGGAGCTAATCCAGAGACCAGAGTGTGTTGAGGGCAAAATCTCAACAGTGGTGTCAGTCCTTTTCATTGAAGAAAAATGATTACTATCTGGAGCCCTCGATTGCTTTATCTTAGATTGAGACTCACTAGGTGAAGGTCTGAGGTATGAGAATGTTCCTTTGGGAATAGCTTTCCAGTGCACATGGGCCAATTCTTTACTCAACAAATTTCCAAAGCTCAAATGGTCAAGTTCTTTTGCATTTCTTAGAACTGATCTTCAACTTTTCATTTTCATGAAAATGTCTTAGTTATAGACATACTTCCACTACAGAAATGCTGCAGATATCTTTCCTGAATCAGCCCCACTGGCTCTAATTAAGGTTCAGAAGAATCGATGCTGCGCCATTTTTTCTGTAGCAGAATTTCCATCTTGATTATTTCAGGATTGCTGTGGTTTTGAATCATCTAACTTTCTGTAGTTCCCTTTGATTCAGGGCAGAAAAGATCAATTTTCCCTCTTTGAGGGCTCATGTTTCCCTTGAGGTCACCTTAAAACACCTTTGGCTTTCACTTTAATCATGCCATATTTGCCTCTGTTACTGCATTGCTTTTTCTCTCTTTCTGTGAATATTTATCATCTCTTAAATTATTGCAGGAATTCTGCCTAGTTTGTCATTTTACCTGTTTGCAAGAAGGAATGTATCTATATTCTCAATGGAAGGTACTACATAATAGCAATTCCAGTTTAAGATAATAAGAGAATATAAGCATTTCACTGAAAACAATCAGCTTATACATGAAATGTATACACCTATGGGAGGTGATTTCATCCATTTAGCAAAAACATTTTTTGTATGTATTTTGAACCTGGCATTGTGTTAGATGCTGAGAAGCAAAGATGAATAAGTCACTAGTTCTGTCAAGAGCTATAATGAAGGGAGAAAGGTACTGGAATGGAATACCACAGCATAGTGGTTCTGCAGTAATAGTGTGTGTATTGAGTACCCTAAGAATAGAGAGGAGGCTGCTCTTTCCTCACATTCCTTTAATGGGATGGATGGTAATGGTTAGAGTCTCTAACATTGTAACTAAATAAGGCTGAAAATATGTATGTCCAAAATCACATGTATACACCTTTATTTGATCTAAGGGATAAATGACCTATATGTAAATACCTATTTGACCTACATATTATATACCTATTTTCCTTTAATGACTGTGAGGCATGTGGACAACTTGTTTTAAAATGACATTCTATTTATAGAGTTCATCTGCTTAAACAAATTGTTATTCTTATAACATGAGAAGGAACATTAATCGTGTGTGCCATTGAAGACAAAAAATGGTAGGCTATGAGAAGTGTGGAATGCTCAAGAAAATGAAGGAGTGGAAGAGGCACTTTATTATTCGTCATGTAAGGGTATGACATCACTTCCTTTTTTAAACAAGAGCAACAACAAAACTGTCTATATTAGATACCTTTTAACTGTAGACTTAGATGGAGCAGTTGAGAAAGAAAGAAGAGAAGCTGAAAAATCTAAATAGAATTTTACAATTTTGCCCAGGTCCAACCCTGCTTTAGAAATATAAAAGACTTGGATATCATCCATTGTTGAATGAAAAATGGCTTGTATGTGTAATGCAATCCTATTTAAATGAAACTGTAGAAATGGTATAAATGTGTATACACTTTATATAATTTCATTCTTAAATGTAAAATAAAATATACATATCATAAAAACACATGAAGAGATGTCTAGAGGGTAATTCTCCAAAATATAACAGTGATTATTTTGTGTGTTGGGATTTGAGAGCTTATATTACACTGTTTTCTTTATTATACTGTTTTGTTTTCCTTTAATTTAAAAAAATTCATTCAAAAAAATACAAACAATGAATCATGGAACACTACATCAAAAACTAATGGTGTAATGTATGGTGATTAACAGAACATAATAAAATAAAAAAAAATACAACACTATATACCAGACATTGTGTTATGCCTTAAATATATAAAATAAAGCAAGAGCAGATTTAATTTTTCCCTCATTAACATGTATCATTTTAAAAACTGAGAATAACGATGTAGTTATATATATATAATCTTTTTCTTATAATTTTTACTTACCTTTTAGTTAACATACAGTACAATACTGGTTTCAAAAGTAGAATTCAGTGATTCATCACTTACATATAATAATACCCAGTGCCCATCAGAACAAGTGCCCTCTTGGGGTGCCTGGGTGGCTCAGTTAGTTGTGTCTGACTCTTGGTCTCTGCTCAGTTCATGATGTCGTGGGTCATGAAATTGAGCCCCACTTCGGGCTCTGTGCTCAGCAGGGACTCTGCTTGAAGATTCTCTCCCTCTGTCCCTCCCCTCACTCTCTCTCTCTCTCTCAAATAAATAAATAAATCTTTAAAAAAAAAAAAAGAACAACTGCCGTCTTTAATATCCATCTCACATCTAGCCCATCCCTCACCCACCTCCCTCCATCAACCCTCAGTTTGTTCTCTATCATTAAGGGTCTCTGATTGTTTATTTCCCTCTTTCCTTTCCCCCCTCTTTCCCATATGTTCATCTGTTTTGTTTCTTAAATTCCATATAAGTCGGGCGCCTGGGTGGCTCAGTTGGTTAAGCGACTGCCTTCGGCTCAGGTCATGATCCTGGAGTCCCAGGATCGAGTCCCGCACCGGGCTCCCTGCTCGGCAGGAGTCTGCTTCTCCCTCAGACCCTCCCCCTTCTCATGTGCTCTCTTTCTCATTCTCTCTCTCAAATAAATAAATAAAATCTTTTAAAAAAAATTCCATATAAGTGAAATCGTATGGTATTTGTCTTTCTCTGACTGAATTATTTTGCTTAGTATAATTCCCTCTAGCTCCATCCATGTCATTGCAAATGACAAGATTTCATTCCTTTTGATAGCTGAGTATTATTCCACTGTGTGTGTGTTTGTGTGTGTGTGTGTGGGTGGGTGGGTGTATATATACATATCACCCCTTCTTTATCCATTCATCAGTCAATGAACATTTGGGCTCTCTAGTTTGGCTATTGTTGATAATGCTGCTATAAACTTCAGGGTGCATGTACCCCTTCAAATCAGTATTTTTGTATCCTTTGGGTAATACCTAGTGGTGCAATTGCTGGGTCATAGGGTAGCTCTATTTTTAATTTTTTGAGGAACTTCCATACTGTTTTCCAGAGTGGCTGCACCAGTTTGCATTTCCACCAACAGTGCAAGAGGGTTTCCCCTTCTCCTTATCCTTGCCAACGTCTGTTGTTTCCTGACTTGTTAATTTTAGCCATTCTGACAGGTGTGAGGTGATATCTTATCATGATTTTGATTTGTGTTTCTCTGATGATGAGTGATGTTGAGCATCTTTTCATGTGTCTATTTGCCATCTGGATGTCTTCTTTGGAAAAGTGTCTATTCATGTCTTCTGCCATTTCTTAACTGGATTATTTGGTTTTGGGGTGTTGAGTTTGATAAGTTCTTTATAGATTTTTGATACTAACCCTTTATCAGATATGTTGTTTTTAAATATCTTCTCCCATTCCATAGGTTGCCTTTTAGTTTTGTTGATTGTTTCCTTTGCTGTGCAGAAGCTTTTTATCTTGATGAAGTCCCAATAGTTCATTTTTGCTTTTGTTTTCCTTGGCTTTGGAAACATGTCTAGTAAGAAGCTGCTGTGCCTGAGGTCAAAGAGGTTGCTGCCTGTTTTCTCTTCTAGGATTTTGATGGTTTCCTGTCTCACATTTAGGTCTTTCATCCATTTTGAATTTATTTTTTTGTATGGTGTAAGAAAGTGGTCCAGTTTCATTCTTCTGCATGTCGCTGTCCAGTTTTCCCAACACCATTTGTTGAAGAGACTATCTTTTCTCTATTGGATATTCTTTCCTGCTTTGTCAAAGATTAATTGAACATACAGTTGGGGGTCCATTTCTGAGTTTTCTATTCTATTCCATTGATCTATGTATCTGTTTTTGTGCCAGCACTGTACTATCTTGATGAGCTTTGTAATATAGCTTCAAATCCAGAATTGTGATGCCACCAGTTTTGTTTTTATTTTAGGATTACTTTGGCTATTCAGGGTCTTTTGTGGTTCCATACAAATTTTAGGATTTTTTGTTCTAGCTCTGTGAAGAATGCTGGTGTTATTTTGATAGGGATTACATTAAATGTGTAGATTGCTTTGGGTAGTATAGACATTTTAGCAATGTTTGTTTTTCCAGTCCATGACCATGGAATGTTTTTCCATGTCTTTGTGTCCTCATCAATTTCTTTCATGGGTGTTCTGTAGTTTTCAGAGTATAGATCTTTTACCTCTTCAGTTAGATTTATTCCTAGGTATTTTATTGTGTTGGGGTGCAATTGCAAATGAGATTGATTCCTTGATTTCTTTTTCTGCGGCTTCATCATTGTTGTATAGAAATGCAACAGATTTCTTTTTTTTTTAAAGATTTTATTTATTTATTTGATAGAGAGAGTGAGAGAGCACAAGCAGGGGGAACAGTAGAGGGAGAGGGAGAAGCAGGCTCCCCGCCAAGCAGGGAGCTCGATGCGGGGCTCGATCCCAGGACCCTGGGATCATGACCTGGGCCGAAGGCAGACGCTTAACCATCTGAGCTACCCAGGCGCCCCGAAATGCAACAGATTTCTGCACATTGATTTTATATCCTGCAACTTTGTCAACTTCATGTATCAGTTCTAGCAATTCTTTGGTGGAGTCTTTCAGGTTTTCTACATATCATGTCATCTTCAGATAGTGAAAGTTTACTCCTTCCTTGCCAATTTGGATGCCTTTTATTTCTTTTCGTTTTCTGATTGCTGAAGCTAAGACTTCCAATACTATGTTAAATAGTAATGGTGAGAGTGGACATTCCTGTCTTGTTCCTCCTGACTGTAGGGGAAAGGCTCTCAGTTTTTCCCCGTTGAGGATGATTGGTCTTTCGTATACGGGTCTTTCATATATGGCCTTCATGATGTTGAGGTATGTTCTGTCTATCCCTACCTTGTTGAGGGTTTTTATCAAGAATGGATGCTCTATTTTGTTAAATGCTTTTTCTGCATCTATTGAGAGGATCATATGGTTCTTATCCTTTCTTTTATTAATGTGGTATATCACATTGATTTGCAAATATTGAACCACCCCTGCAGCCCAGGAATAAATCTCACTTAATCATGGTGAATAATTCTTTTAATGTACTGTTGAATTTGATTTACTAGTATTTTATTGAGAATTTTTGCATTTATGTTCATCAGGGATGCTGGCCTGTAATTCTCCTTTTTTAGTGGGGTCTTTGGTTTGGGTATCAAGGTAGTGCTGGCTTCATAGAATGAGTTTGGAAGTTTTCCTTCCATTTTTATTTTTTGGAAGAGTTTAAGAAGAATAAATATGAACTCTTCTTTAAGTATCTGGTAGAATTCCCCTGGGAAGCCATCTGGCCCAGGACTTTTGTTTGTTGTGAGATTTTTGATTACTGATTCAATTATTTTGCTGGTTATGGGTCTATTCAAATCTTCTATTTCTTCCCATTTCAGTTTTGGTAGTTTGTGAGTTTCTAGGAATTTGTCCATTTCTTCCAGATTGCCCAGTTTATTAGCATATAATTATTCATAGTATTCTCTTATAATTGTCTGTGTTACTGTGGCATTGGTTGTGATCTCTCCTCTTTAATTATGATTTTATTATTTTATCTATCTATTTGGGTCCTTCCTCTTTTCTTTTGGGTAAGTCTGGCTAGGGATTTATCAATTTTATTAATTTTTTCAAAGAACTACCTCTTAGTTTCGTTAACCTATTCTACTGGGGTTTCGTTGTTGTTGTTATTGTTGTTGTATTGTTTATTTCTGCTCAAATTTTATTATTTCCCTTCTTCTGCTGGATTTAGGCTTTATTTGCTGTTCCTTTTCTAGGTCCTTTAGGTATAAGGTTAGGTTGTGTATTTAACACTTTTCTTGCTGCTTGACATAGGCCTGTATTGCAATATACTTCCCTCTTAGGACTGCCTTTGCTGCATCCCAAAGGTTTTGAACTGTCATGTTTTCATTTTCATTTGCTTCCATGTATTTTTAATTTCTTCTTTGATTTCCTAGTTAGCCCATTCATTCTTTAGTAGCATGTATTTGTGATCTTTCTAAACTTTTTCTTGTGGTTGACTTCAGGTTTCATAGCGTTGTGGTCTGAAAATACGCATGGCCTGATCTCAATCTTTTTGTTCTTCTTGAGGGCTGATTTGTGACCCAGTATGTGATCTAATCTGGAGAATGTTCCATGTGCACTGAAAAAGAATGTATATTCTGTTGCTTTAGGATGAAATATTCTGAATGCATCTGTTAAAGTCCATCTGGTCCAGTGTGTCATTCAAAGCCATTGTTTCATTGTTGATTTTCTGCTTAGATGATCTATCCATTTCTGTAAGTGGGGTGTTAAATTCCCCTACTATTATTGTATTATTATCAATGGGTTTCTTTATATTTATTATTAATTAATTTATATATTTGGGTGCTCCCAGGTTGGAGGCATAAATACTTATAATTGTTAGATCTTCTTGATGGATAGCCCCCTTAATTATGATATAAAGCCCTTCTTCATCTCTTATTACAGTCTTTGTTTTAAAATCTAGTTTTTCTGGGATGCCTAGGTGGTTCAGTTGGTTAATCATCTGCCTTCGGCTCAGGTCATGATCTCAGGGTCCTGGGATCGAATCACACATTGGGCTTCTTGCTCAGCGGGAAGCCAGCTTCTCCCTCTGCCTGCCGCTCCCCCTGCTTGTGCTCTCTCTCTCTGTCAAATAAATAAATAAAATCATTAATAAAATAAAATAAAATCTAGTTTGTCTGATATAAGTATAGCTACACTGGCTTTCTTTTAACATACATTAGCATGATAAATCATTCTCCATCTCCTCACTTTCAATCTGCAGGTTCTTTAGGTCTAAAATGAGTCTCTTGTAGGCAGCATATAGATGGGTCTTGCTTTTTTACCCATTCTGATACCATATGTTTTTGATTGGAGCATTTAGCCCATTTACATTCAGTGATTTATTGAAAGATATGGATTTAGTGTCATTGTGTTATATCAACAGAGTTGGTGTTTCTGGTGATATTCTCTGGTTCCTTCTAGTCTTTGTTGCTTTTGGTCTTTTTTTTCCCCACTCAAAGAAGAACCCCCCTTAATATTTTTGCAAAGCTGGTTTAGTGGTCACAAAATCCTCTAGTTTTTGTTTGGGGAACTCTTTATCTCTCCTATTCTGAATGACAGCCTTGCTGGATAAAGTATTCTTAGCTGCATAATTTTCCCATTCAGCACATTGAATATATCCTACCACTCTCTTCTGGCCTTCCAAGCTTCTGTGGACAGATCTGCTGTGGGCCTGATCTGTCTTCCCTTGTAGGTTAAGGACTTTTTTTCCCTTGCTGCTTTCTGGACTCTTTTCTTGTATGTGTATTTTGTGAATTTGACTATGCTATACCTTGGTGATGGTCAGCTTTTGTTGAATTTAATGGGAGTTCTCTGTGCTTCTTGGATTTTGATGTCTGTGTCCTTCTCCAGATTAGGGAAGTTTTCAGCTATAATTTGCTCCAATAAACCTTCTGCCTCCTTTTCTCTCTCTTCATCTTCTGGGATTCCTATGGTATGAATGTTATTATGTTTTGGTAAGTCACTGAGTTCCCTAATCCTACCTTCATGGTCCATTACCTTTGTTTCCCTCTTCTTTTCAACCTCATTATTTTCCATAATTTTATCTTCTACATCATTGATTCATTCCTTTGCTTTGTTCATCCTCGTTTTTCTGGCATCCATTCTAGTTTGCATCTTGGTGACAGTATTTTTAATTTTAGCCTGGTCAGGTTTTAGTTATCTCTGCAGTAAGGGTTTCTCTAGTGTCTTCTATGCCTTTTTCAAGCCCAACTAGTATGCTTATAATAGTTGTTTTAAATTCTAGTTCAGACATCTTGATTGTATCTGTATTGATCAAATCTGGCTATGAGTTCTACTTCCTGTTCTTTCTTTTGGGGTGAATTTCTCCATCTAGTCATTTTGTCCAGAACAGAAAAGAGAGGAAAAGAAAAAAGAGAAAAGAAAAGAAAAAAAACAGTCTAGTTCCTGGATGTGTTTTGGTCCACTTGTTAAAAGAAGCTAGATCTGAAAATTAAAAAAAAAAAAAATTAAATGAAAAGTAAAAAATAAAATAAAAAATATAAATACATATAAATTAAAATTTAAAAATAATAAAAATTTTTAAAGGAATTTAAAAAATTAAGAAAAAAATAATAAAAATAAAAGTAAAAAGGAAGCTAGATCCCATTTGCCCTAGAGCTGGAACTTTGCAGCACTCTATGATCGGTAGACTTGGTGCTGGCTAGGTGTTTATGCGGATCTTCTGGAGGAGGGGCCTGCTGTACTGATTCTTAGGCTGATTTGTTTTAGTGGAGATGAGCCTATAGGCCCCAGGGGAGCAGGGCTTGGTGTAAAGTTGTCCTGGTCCCCACTAGGTGGTACTGTTTTGCTCCCTGATGGGTGGGATGAAAATGACTACACTCCCTTCTCTAGCACCAGAGCCGAGAGTTCACAGCCCCCACTCTTCAGGAAACTGTCAAAGAGCAATCAGTCACTCCTCTTATGTCCCTAGCTTCTGTCAGGTCCCTGCCTTCACCCTGCCTGTGTCTGAGCTGTTTTATCTCATGAGCACAACCGGGTTTCAAAAGCAAATTTTAGAGACTCTCCCGGCACAGACCATGCTCGTTCTCTAGGGGAGGGTCTCACCAGGCTTTTGCCTTTGCCGGCCAGTGACAAGAAAGTGGTTGCACGTTCCTCAGCAGTTCAGAGTTTATGGCAAGGTGGAGCAGAGAGTCGGCACCCAGGCTCACTATAGGCTCACTGTCCTCAGCCTGAGTCCCCACTCCTATGCCTGGGAACAGTGTAGCACATTGGTACCACCCATTCTTCCTGTGACCCAGGGGACCCTCAGACCACCCTGTCCACTCCTGGGTCCATTCCACTTCCCCATGTGAGCACCTTTAAGGCAGCATGACCCCGGTAGTGGCAGACTTGTAAAATTTCAGATTTTGCACTCTGCTGTTTATAATACTTTGCAGTAGTCTCTGTAATCAGGGCTCTCTCCCCATCACTGTACCCACAGTTATATCTCCCCCAAGTCAACTTTCCACACCTTGTACCTTCTGGAAGGTGTTGCTTTTCTACTTGCAGACTTGCAGTTTTGTTCTCTCAGACCTCAGATTGATTCTTGGGTGTTCAGAATGATTTGATAATTATCTAGCTATGTTCAAGGGTCGAGGTAAGCTTAGGGTCACCCTACTTCTCTGTCATCTTAACTTCTTAAAAAAATAATTTTTTAAACTCAGAGATATTCAATGTAATCTAGGGACACTTGACAGAGAAATATTTGAGAGGTGTAAATCTGGCAGGTGTATTAGTACAGTTCCATGTTGCATGGAGCCTGAACCCCTAAGAAATTAGAGTGGCCTTTCAGCATCATGATAAGCTTCTTCCCCAACAATATTTAACCTATTTGTTTATGTTGGAGATTTATTCTGTGGCTAAAGTACATTTCTGTCTGCTTGCAGATAAATTTTTCTTTATTTTTATTTTTGCACTTTAGTTGGAAATAGTAGTTGGCCCGAAAAAAGTTTGTAGAGATGATAAATTTTATGAAGCAATTGTAAGGTTAACTTAAGTGATATAAAAACCAGGGGAAGCTTGATTTGCATTGTTAGAACAGGGCAGAAAACAGAAAGATTGAATTAAAAGATGAAACACAAGAAACATGTCTAGAAGTGAATTGTATATCAGAATTATTTCCCCAGGGAAGACGTGTAGCCTCAGTGCTAAGACTATATGCAAAGTAGATGCCTTTTTTATGAAACAAATCCTTTGAGAAACACTTTAAAACAAATGTTTATAGTTAACATTCTCTGGCAAAGTGTGTGTGTGTGTGTGTTGTATATATTATATTTTGAAAGAATCAAAATTCATATCCAAAATCATGTTAAGATTCAAGTTTTTTTTAAGTTCTAGAATTACCAACTTTATCTCAAATGTTTTGGGGTTATAGGTGTGTTTCATTAAATGATAACAATGTGTGAATGAGGAAGAAAAAAAACACAGGATGATAAGCAGTGATAAAAAAATTGGAGCTCAGAGCCTAGGAAAGGATTTATGTAGCAAGTGTTTCAGCCTGAATATTTTTTTCTGCAAAACATTTCCTATACTGAGCACCTGTAATTATCTGAAGCCACTTATTAAGGATCAAGAGGACTAAGGTTTTGGCTAGACAATGTTCTGGTCCTCTAACTTAATATTTAATTAAATTTTTATTTTAAAATAAATTATATTATTTGATTTATGAATAAAATGAACACATAGAGATTCTACAGATTATAGTAATGCTCTAAAAACTTATAAACATGTGTATACAAACATAAGAGTAGTTTGTCTGGAGAGGGCTAGTGGATAGGTTAAACATAATTATGAACAGCTTCTTGGAGGAGAAATAATTTAAGTAAATTTCCAAAGTTCCAGTACTCCACGGGAGTATATTCCCCCACAATGAGTGAGAATCATATGGGTAGAGTTTACACTGAACAATCAGGACTCATATAGAAACAATCAGAATACAAATTTATTTTTCCCCTCTTGACTGTTAAAACCTACCTTGGGGACTGTTTTGTTTTTTTTCTTCTTCTTCTTCTCTTATATAAAATTTTGGAGTGGTTTCATGACTTTTGGGGCTTCTTGGAAAATCAGAATCTTCTGGTCATGTCAGTTGCCAAAAAAAGTCTCAATTTAGTAATTAAAATATGCAGTTCAGAGTGATAATTGATTCTCTCAGCCTCATTCCAAGTTAAAGGTTCTCCCTGTCTTGAGCTAGGGCTTGCCTCCAGTTGAACTACTGCAAGGGAGAAAGAGGGCCTTTGGTAAGCTTCATTTCTAAGTTCTTGCATCCCTACCTGTCAGTTCTGACTTTGCTTGCCCAGCTTTTGGTTGCCCTCTGCTCCTTCTTGGTTGAAGCCTGGCAAAATAGATTTCACTTCACTGAAACCCATGTATCTGGCATTGGATGTCTTTGGCCATGACTGATATTGTCCCTGTTAGTGAGTGCCTTCAGATTTTTCTCTTTGTGTACTCTTACTTGATATCAGGGTGCTGTGCCTTGGCTGGCATCAGAAGATGCTCTCTCCTAATATTATGCTTCTTTTTGTTTAGGTCTACTTGACCTGTACAAGAAGCCCTCCTAGACAGTATTATTTAAAACAACCCTGAGCTGATCTCCCTTCTGCAGTTTATACACCTGGTCAACACACACCTTAGACCTGCCCTTGTGCAAATGCACTTATTTCCCAAGTGGTGTCCTCTGCTCCCTGCCACAGATGCTTCAGTCAGCACCTTACCCATGAATCAAACATCCCTTCACTGCGTCCTCAAAATCCAGGCACCATATAGCCCCCTCTCCAAGTGATTTCTTGGAAGTTCCTCTCACAGTGAGTGAGATGAGATAAAAGTCCCCATCATCCTTTCTCTGGGCTGTGATGCAAATCCTTATAACTCTCTCCAAAGTGAACCAGTCCTTAATTTCCATCTTCTTCTACTCTTCTGCTTTAGTGTTTAAACAGACCTAATGTGATTATAAGGGGCCATGTCTCAGAAAATTTGAATTTTTGAATTTTTGAATGTCCTGTTAAGATGATTTAGCATAGGAGGTTGTTGTCACCTATTGTCTTAAGGCTTTAGCTAAAACTGAGTCAGAAAGTTCTGTGTTTTAATATCCTGTTATAAATATATTTATATATATTGTCATATTATGCATGCACGTGTATGCATGCATATAAGTGTGTGTACATACTGTCTCATTCTCACATACACATACAGACACATAGATACAATTTGTGTTTGTGTCAGTGCATTCTCTTATTATATGGGCATTATGGAGGTTTTCCCGATGTAAACCCTATTAGGCACTGGGGATACAAAATGATTAAGACTGTTTTTTCTCTGTAGGGGATCTCAGTCTGGTCAGGATGATAGCCATAAAAGCAGATAAATACATTGTAAAATGAGAAATGCTACTCTCAAGCTCTGTCAGCTACTTGAAGGACAAAGAGGATTAGCTGTAATGGAGTGGAGGATATGACCAAACATGCACCATGAAACAAGTGATAGGTCAGGGTAAGGATCTTCAAGTTAATGGACAATAAGTAGAACTCCATCCTATGAATAGCAGAACATTCCTGGAGTTATTGTAGAAAATGTGTGTGTAAGATAACTTTTGTTTCATTATATTGATCCAACATTTAGGATTTTCTGCTTCTTGTCTGTCCTTCTTCTACATATTTTTAAGTGTGCAATATACTCTGAAAACATCTCACTTGCCATATCTCATCATAGAGGAGCCTGACTTTCAGAAACCAGCCTAATCAGACAGCTGTATATGTTAATCAAGAATAATATTGTTCTGTAGGATACAGACTGTTTTTAGTAAGACTGAATTGTAGAGACAGTTTAGTTCAAGTCTCCACATAAAAACGTTTTGTTTTTCATCAAAATTCAGTAAAAAGGGAATCTGGATTGTGTGTCTTATGACTGTGCAGATGAAAATGTGCAGACTCCAAGAAATTTTGTCTTGAAAAATCAGTGCAATTGTAAGGAAAATGCTTATATGTTGAGAATCAACTCAGAAACTGAGCAAAATTCAGGGTCAGATAATTCTCTTGAGTAAATAAACAGTAATTTCTTAAAAAGGAAAGAAGTGTTGTTCAGTTTCAACATGTCAAAGAAAGTGAACCAGATTGTTTTCTCCAATACTTAAAAATATTGTTTTCCGTGAGTTTAAAATAGAAATATTTTCCATGGGTTGTACTACTAAAACATATTATATTTATTAATTAGAAATGCCACTAACGGGCGCCTGGGTGGCTCAGTTGGTTAAGCGACTGCCTTCGGCTCAGGTCATGATCCTGGAGTCCCTGGATCGAGTCCCGCGTCGGGCTCCCTGCTCGGCAGGGAGCCTGCTTCTCCCTCTGACCCTCCCCCCCTCTCATGTGCTCTCTCTCTCTCTCTCAAATAAATAAATAAAATCTTTAAAAAAAAAAAAAAGAAATGCCACTAACTCCTTAAGTAGTTTTACATGTATATCTGATATTAATACTGTAATGTTTCATATTAATCTTTCATTAAAGGATTTTATCCCATGGTACACCTTTCTTTGGGGGGGGGGAAGGTAATTATCAATGGTACATATGATAATGACAACAAATTTGCAAGCTATGTTTTCTTATTTTAGGCTTATGAGTGAATTTAGTATGATTATTGTCCTAACTTGAACTAGTTTGGTTGTCTGGGTGATTCTAGAGAATTCACAGGATTTTTCCAGATATTTTAGGGTTGATTTCAAATTAAAACCATATTTGCTTATATATCCTAAAAGTACCTTTTAACAGGAGTTCCAAGAGACTAGTTTTAGTAAACTTGAAATATGTGAAGGCTTAAAACAAAGTATGAAACCTGAGAAAGATGGACCTTACAGACCCCAAACAAACGGATTTTGCCTGTCAACCTCTAGCAGTCTCCTCATAACTTCTTTAGAATGTCACACATCCGGGGCGCCTGGGTGGCTCAGTCGGTTGGGCGGCTGCCTTCGGCTCGGGTCGTGGTCCCAGGGTCCTGGGATCGAGCCCCGCATCGGGCTCCCTGCTCGGCAGGAGCCTGCTTCTCCCTCTCCCTCTGTCTGCCTCTCTGCCTGCTTGTGCTCTCTCTCTATCTCTGTTAAATAAATAAATAAAAATCTTTAAAAAAAAAAAAGAATGTCACACATCCATGTTTAAACAGTAGTATACACAACAACCTGAAACTGAAGTTTATCAGGTTTTATCAAGTCATAACTCAAAATACGTGACAGCATATGAAATTTCTTTGTAAACTAAGAAGTACGGCAGGGAATGGATTTCTATGGCCCTCTTCATGTGTTCATGCTGACATTTCAGAGCACCTCCGCAGGATTCTTAGGTGAACACATGCAGAATGCAGTGCTCTAGAACAGATGATGTCATCACTGTTGCTAAGGGGATGTGGTCTGATGAAATGTTCAGGACAGCATTTCTAGACAGCAGTATTATGGCAGTCTACCTGGTCCCTAAATGCAGCAAGTCATGGCTACAATAACATGGCAAAGCCAGCCTCATCACTTGTCCTTCTAATATAGGCTGATAATTTAGCTTTTGCAAAGGAATGTCAGGAAAAAAATAAAGACAGTGAGACTTTCAAATTATCGTCTACTTATTAAACAGTCACTCCTAAGTGCTTAAAACCAGTTTCTTCTCACTTACTTCTTTTTAGGCTTCCTTGTTATCGCCTCAAACTCGCCTTAGCCTTTCAGTTTTATATCATCTACTGAAAAGCCAAACATTAGTTTTTAAGAAGCCATTGTCTTCTGAGACTTCTCTCTTTTTTTTTTTTTTAAGATTTTATTTATTTGACACAGAGAGAGAGATAGAGAGCACAAGCAGTGGGAGCAGCAGACAGAGGGAGAGGGAGAAGCAGGCTCTTCGCTGAGCAAGGAGCCCGATACGGGGCTTGATCCCAGGACCTTGGGATCGTGACCTGAGCCGAAGGCAGCTGCTTAACCGACTGAGCCACCCAGGCGCCCTGAGACTTCTCTTATCTCTGAACATTTTTCCTAGTTTCCTAGTTTTTCTCCCTGTTCCTTTGCATATCATCTCAATGTTCTTGTCCTTCAGCATTCTTCCCTTGGTTCTTTTCTCTCCTGGGACTGTGTGTTTTACCACATTGACCTCATTTATTCTCATAACTGCCACTGCCTTCTCGATGCTATGCATATTCAAATATATGATTCCCATTGTGATGATCTCTTTTGAACACCAGTCCTGTTTATCCAGCTGCCTCCTAGACATCTCCATTTGGATATCTCACAGGTGATTCATCAGACCATGTGTTAAGGTGACTAGGACACTCTTCTCTTTATACCTGCTCCCACTGTGTATTGCCACCCCTCCATCAGTGTGGACCCACTATCTGTGTTACTATGGATACCCACTGAACTCTAAGTGCTTTAGTCAATTTTCCCATCTCTCCTAACATTGGTATCTTCAGGAGGAGGGGAAATGATGGCAGAGGAGTAGCTGACCCTATTCCAACCGGTCCCCAGAATTGAGCTGGACATCTACCAGCCACTCTGAACACCCATGAAATCAGCCTGAGATGTAGGAAGATAGATCTGGATCTCTACAAACAGAATATCACAGGCAGTTGGTTTCGAGGTATGAAGCAGGGAGCCGTGATTCCACAGGGAGATAAGGGAGGCTAAATGGCAGTGGGAGGGAGCCTGGCCATGGGGATCCTACACCACTGGTGATCGATAGCCTCCCGCACTGCACAGACTCACAGACTGGTATCGGCAGGGAAAGGACTTTAGGGCAGCCCCCAGGACAGAAACCAGAGCGGTGGGGCTGCATATGCGTAGTGGGGGCAGCTGGCAGTTTTAGAAGCAGAAAGGGCAGAGACATGCCCGTACCTGGAGGCAAGGACTGGGAGTGCTGTGGTGGGGTGCACAACCCAGGACTGCAGTTTATAGCAGCACAGACAGAAATGGAGATAGTGTGGCCTGGAGAGTTCACTGAAGAACAGACTGCAATCTCTCTGCTCTGAGGCAGAGGGTTGGAAACGGTCTCTTCTGCTCTGACTCTCAGAAGAGACGTGGAAAGCCGCCAGGGAAAGCCACCAGAGAACAAAAGCCTCCAAAAAACGGTTTTCACTGAGCCCATCTGTTGCCACAGGGGGCAGGGCAACTCTGCCCAAAGAGGGTTGCCTGAGTAATGGTGCCTGAGTAAGTAAAGCCCCTCCCCCAGAAGACAGGCTGGGAAAAAAAGAGGCCTGCAACCCTAAGATCTCTAGAAAACAGGTGCATCTTGCTTGGGTTGTGGTCAATAATTTGAACTCTGTACATTCCCTCAAAAGAATGACTAGGAGGAGGAAACCCCAAAATAGGAAAGACTCAGAGACTATGACTTATGCCACAGATTTACAAATGGATTCAGATATAACCAAGATGTCAGAGATGGAATTCAGGGTAGCAATTGTGAAGACAATAGCTAGAATGGAGAAATCAATTAATGGCAACATAGAGTCTCTCAGGGCAGAAATGAAAGCTGAGTTGGCAGAACTTAAAAATGCTACCAGTGAGATCCAGTCTAATCTAGATAATCTAACAGCTAGGGTAAGCAAGGTAGAAGAATGAATTAGTGACCTGGAAGACCATTTAATAGATAAAAAGGGAAAAGAGGAGGCCAGGGAAAAACAACTCAGAATCCACGAAAATAGAATCAGAGAAATAAGTGACACCATGAAATGTTCCAATGTCAGAATTATTGGAGTCCCTGAGAGGGTGGAGAGAGAGAGAGGACTAGAAGATATATTTGAGCAAATCCTAGCTGAGAACTTCCCTAATCTGGGGTCAGAAACAAACATTCATGTCCTAGAGGCAGAGAGGACCCCTCCCAAGATCAAGGAAATTGGCCAACACCCCGGCATGTAATAGTAAAACTTGCAAATCTTAGAACCAAGGAAACCATCTTAAGGGCAATTAAGGGGGAAGAGATTCCTTATGTACAGAGGGAGGAACATCAGATAATGTCAGACCTATCCACAGAGACCTGGCAAGCCAGAAAGGCCTGGCAAGACATATTCAGGGTACTAAATGAGAATAACATGCAGCCAAGAATATTTTATCTGGCAAGGCTGTCATTTAGAATGGATGGAGAGATGCAGAGCTTCCAAGACTGGCAGAAACTGAAGGAATATGTGACCACTAAGCCAGCCCTGCAAGAAATATTAAGGGGGGTTCTATAAAAGGAGAAAGACCCCAAGAGTGATATAGAAAAGAAATTTACAGGGACAATCTATAAAAATAAGGTCTTCACAGGCAACATGAGGACAATAAATTCATATCTTTCAATAATCACTCTCAACATGTATGGCCTAAATGCTCCCATAAAATGGCACAGGGTTGCAGATTGGATAAAAAGACAGGACCCATGCATATGCTGTCTACAAGAGACTCATTTTGAACTTAAAGATACATCCAGACTGAAAGTCAAGTAATGGAGATCCATCTTCCATGCCAATGGACCTCAAAAGAAAGCTGGGGTAGCAATTCTTATATCAGACAAATTAGAGTTTAAACTAAAGACTGTAGTTAGAGACACAGAAGGACAGTATATCATTCTTAAAGGGTCTATCCAACAGGAAGATCTAACAATTGTAAATATCTATGCCCCCAACATGGGAGCAGCCGTCTACATAAGCCAACTGTTAACCAAAATAAAGAGTCATATTGATAACAATAGGTTAATTGTAGGAGACCTCAATGCTCCACTCTCAGCAATGGACAGATCATCTAAGCAGAAAATCAACAAGGAAACAAGAGCTTTGAATGACATACTGGACCAGGGACCTCATAGATATATATAGAACATTCCACCCTAAAACAACAGAATACTCATTCTTCTTGAGCACACATGGAACTTTCTCCAGAATAGACCACGTACTGGGTCACAAATCAGATCTCAACTGATACCAAAAGATTGAGATTATTCTCTGCATATTCTCAGACCATAATGCTTTAAAACTGGAACTCAGTCACAAGAAAAAATTTGGCAGAAATTCAAACACATGGAAGCTAAAGACCACTCTGCTCAAGAATGTTTGGGTCAACCAGGAAATCAAAGAAGAACTTAAACAATTCGTGGAAACCAATGAGAACGAAAACACATCGGTCCAAAACCTATGGGATACTGCAAAGGGGGTCTGAATAGGCCAATAACCAGTAACGAGATTGAAGCAGTGATCAAAAACCTCCCAAAAAACAAGAGTCCAGGGCCTGATGGATTCCCTGGGGAATTCTACCAAACATTCAAAGAAGAAATAATACCTATTCTACTGAAGCTGTTTCAAAAAATAGAAACAGAAGGAGAGCTTCCAGACTCATTCTATGAGGCCAGCATTACCTTAATCCCCAAACCAGGCAAAGACCCCATCAAAAAGGAGAATTTCAGACCAATATCCCCGATAAATATAGATTCCAAGATTCTCAACAAAATCCTAGCTGATAGGATCCAACAATACATTAAAAGGATCATCCACCATGACCAAGTGGGATTTATCCCATGGACGCAAGTGTGGTTCAACATTCGCAAATCAATCAATGTGATAGAACACATTAATAAGAGGAGGGAGAAAAACCATATGGTCCTCTCAATTGATGTAGAAAAAGCATTGGACAAAATACAGCATCCTTTCCTGATTAAAACTCTTCAGAGTATAAGGATAGAGGGAACATTCCTCAAGTTCATAAAATCCATCTATGAAAAATACACAGCGAATATCATCCTCAATGGGGAAATGCTGAGAGCCTTTCCCATAAGATCAGGAACACGTCAAGGATGCCCACTCTCACCACTATTGTTCAACATAGTACTAGAAGTCCTAGCAACAGCAATCAGACAACAAAAAGAAATGAAAGGTATTCAAATTGGCAAAGAAGAAGTCAAACTTTCTCTCTTTGCAGATGACATGATACTTTATGTGGAAAACCCAAAAGACTGCACCCCCAAATTACTAGAACTCATACAGCAATTCAGTAATGTGGCAGGATACAAAATCCATGCACAGAAATCAGTTGCTTTCTTATACACTAACAATGTAATTATGAAAGAGAAATTATAGAAATGATTCCATTTACAAAAGCACCAAAAACCATAAGATACCTTGGAATAAACCTAACCAAAGAGGTAAAGGATCTATACTCTAGGAACTACAGAACACTCATGAAAGAAATTGAAGAAGACACAAAAAGATGGAAAAACATTCCATGCTCATGGAACAGAAGAATAAACATTGTTAAAATGTCTATGCTACCCAGAGCAATCTATACCTTCAATGCCATCCCAATCAAAAGTCCAATGATGTTTTTCAAAGTGCTGGAACAAACAATCCTAAAATTTGTATGGAATCAGAAAAGACCCCGAATTGCCAAGGAAATGTTGAAAAGGAAAACAAAGCTGGGGGCATCATGTTGCCCGATTTCAAGCTATATTACAAAGCAGTGATCACAAAACAGCATGGTACTGGCACAAAAACAGACATATAGACCAATGGAACAGAATAGAGAGCCCAGATGTGGACCCTCAACTCTATGGTCAAATAATCTTCGACAAAGCAGGAAAAAACATGCAATGGAAAAAAGACAGTCTCTTCAATAAGTGGTGCTTGGAAAATAGGACAGCCACATGCAGAAGAATGAAACTCAACCGTTCTCTAACACCCTACACAAAGATAAGCTCAAAATGGGTGAAAGACCTCAATGTGAGAGGAATCCATCAAAATCCTAGAAGAGAACATAGGCAGTAACCTCTTTGACATCGGCCACAGCAACTTCTTTCAAGATACATCTCCAAAGGCTAGTGAAGCAAAAGCAAAAATGAACTTTTGGGACTTCATCAAGATAAAAAGCTTCTGCACAGCAAAGGAAAGAGTCAACAAAACAAAGAGGCAACCCACAGAATGGGAGAAGATATTTGCAAATGACCCTACAGATAAACGGCTGGTATCCAAGATCTATAAAGAACTTCTCAAACTCAATACCCAAAAAACAAATAATCAAGTCAAAAAATGGGCAGAAGACATGAACAGACACTTCTCCAAAGAAGACATACAAATGGCTAACAGACACATGAAAAAATGTCCATCATCATTAGCCATCAGGGAAATTCAAATCAAAACCACACTGAGATACCATCCTACACCAGTTAGAATGGCAAAAATTGACAAGGCAAGAAACAACAAATGTTGGAGAGGTTGTGGAGAAAGGAGAACCCTCTTACATTGAAGGTAGGAATGCAAGTTGGTACAGCCACTTTGGAAAACAGTGTGGCGGTGCCTCAAAAAATTAAAAACAGAGCTACCCTATGACCCAGCAATTGTACTCCTGGATATTTACCCCAAAGACACAGATGTAGTGAAAAGAAGGGCCATATGCACCCCAATGTTCATTGCATCAATGTCCACAATAGCCAAACTATGGAAAGAGCTGAGATGCCCTTCAACAGAGGAATGGATAAAGAAGATGTGATCCATATATACAATGGAATATTACTCAGCCATCAGAAAGGATGAATATCCAACTTTTACATCAACGTGGATGGGACGGGAGGAGATTATGCTAAGTGAAATAAGTCAAGCAGAGAAAGTAATTATCATATGGTTTCACTTATTTGTGGAACATAAGGAATAGCATGGAGGACATTAGGAAAGGAAGGGAAAAATGAAGGAGGGGAAATCAGCGGGAGAGATGAACCATGAGAGACTATGGACTCTGAGAAACAATCTGAGGGTTTTAGAGGGGAGGGGTGGGGGGATGGATTAGCCTGGTGATGGGTATTAAGGAAGGCAAGTACTGCACGGAGCACTGGGTGTTACATGAAAACAATTAATCGTGGATCACTACATCAAAAACTAATGATGTACTGTATGGTGACTAACATAACATAATAAAAAAAAATTGGTATCTTCACTACCAAAAATTTGATGTTGGGATTTTGACATCCATACTAATGATTTCTCCAATAAACTGGCTTCCAGATCCTTGACTCTTTCCTCCAAAGGTCTTGTCCTCCATTCTGAGGCATCCACTCCGGTGATCAGCCTAGACCTTACTGATCTTTAACACATGCCTATTATCCTTTTAGTTTTCTTTCTTTACTGCCCTAAATCCTGGGATTTCTCAAAGCCCTTATGACCTTTCCACAAACTATTAATCCTACCCTACTTTTCACTATTCCTCAGCTCTCCCATATTTTCAGTCTCCTACTTAGCTAGTTTAATCCCCGTGGCCAGTCATTATAAACACATCTCATGTATAGCCCCAGATCTTTCCTCCTTCTCACTGTGGACTGGCAAATACAGCCCAGTTAAATATGACGCTTCATGTACTCTGTACCTGTACCTAAACAGGTGATGATGGTGACAGGAAAACACACAACTGTTCTGACAGATCTTTAAATCCATGATGACTCACCTCAAGTTATCCCCCCAGTGTTACCTAAATATTCTCCTCCATTTCCCCATGATATTCACTTTTATCATTCCCCATGATATTCACTACTTTTATAGATCAATAGTATATACGTTTTCTCCTCTATCTAATCTCCACATTTTCCTCATTTTGATTCTTAGCTGGTAACTTTGTTTCTTATTTCACAGAGAAAATAGACACTACCACACAAAAACATCTACCTTCTCTTTCAAACAAATCAAAGAATGTAATCTGCATTTATTGTTAAATGCTCAATCTTTCTTAGTTTTCCTTCCAGCTCACTCCTCACTCCAGCTGCCTCTTCCCACTTCTAGATGTTGAGGTATCTCAACCCTAGTATCTCAGTGCTTTGGTGGTGTCACCTAGTCCCACCTACACGCTAACCACCTACATGCTGACCAGTCCAAATATATATTTCCAGTCTGAGCTCTCTCCTTGATTCCAGATTTAAGTATCTATCAGCTTACTCAGCATTTCCACTTTGATATTGTGGAGGTTGTTAGAGTTATTCATAAATATTCTCCTACCTTTGCCTCATAGTAGACTTGCATTTCTGTGAATATTCTCCCCCCATGTAACGAGCCACATGCATACATTTTCTAATGAAATAAGAGCAGGAAGTGTTTTAAGGTCATTTATATGTGAAGCCTTAAAGAGCCAGAGCATAGTCACCATATTCCCTTTGCTGTCATGCTAACAGGGAAAAGTATGTGTCTAGAAACAGACTCCATCGAAGTGGCTCTCTGAGTGATCCAAATGGGCAGAGCCTGCCGTTGGCACTGTTGGACTTGAAATAAGAGTTAGAAATAGACCTATTTATGAGTCAATGGTATTGTGGGATTATTGGTTCTGCATCTTCATCTAGCTTATCCTTACCGATAATATTTCTGTTATATACTCAAGTTTAACATATTCTAAGCAAACTCTTGCTTCTCCTCTCCAAAACTGATCTGCCCATAGTTTTTCCTGTATCAGGAAATGGTACACCAGTCTTCCAGTCTTTATGTCAAAGTATCTACTTTTTCTCTCATAATTCACACCCAGTCTGTCACTAAATCCTATTGGTTCTTCCTTCAAAATGTAACCAGATTTACACTATCAACACCAGCACTTATGTGACTACTGATCTGGTCCAAGCCTGATTTTTGTAATTGTCTCTTAACTTGTCTCTTTCCCCATTTACACCATTATAGTCAATTTTTCACATGACATTGTCTTTTCAAAAATACATCAGATTAAGTTATTCTTCTGCCCCAAATTTTCCAGTGGCTCTTTAATGCATGTAAATCAAAATTCTTACCTAGCTGACAAGACCCGTATCATCTGACTGATTCCCTTCTAACTTTCCAATCTCATTTCTACTCATCAGTACTCTTTCTCTCAACTCACTGCTTCAGCCATTCTTCTCTTCCCATCACTTGGACACACCATGCAAGCTATTCATCGACTTTTTGCTTGCTGTTTCACTTGTTTACCTACCAATTACCATAAATTTAAGTGAAATCAGTACTATTAGGGATCTTGTCATAATAGTTAAGTTTCTGGCTAAGACTGATTACCAAGAAAAACAGAGTGTTCTATATTACTCAGAGATGTGTGTTTTACTCTTTCTGCCATCTGTTGACTTGTGACCTTGGGACTATAAACACTTATTATGGGAAACTAAATTTGTTAGAATGTCTCTTTTCGAATGAAGTGTTCAGTTAAAGTTGTAAACCAGTTGTTGTGGATCTAAAATATGTCCACACATTCTTAGATACTCCTCTTTTCAATAGGTGGAATCTAATTATCTCGCTGTGATAGGCTATACTTAGTGACTTATATCTAGCAAATAAAATGTGGCAGAAGTTGTGGCTCTGTGTGTGTGTGTGCTCTGTCTCTGTCTCTCTCCTGGATTACTTACTCTAGGGGAAGTCAGTAAAATAGCTGACTAGCAAATCAATTATAAAATACCTTGCATAATCTCTTCAATAGGGGTAAAAATATGAGGTGAAAAAGAACATCATGTTTGCTGAGTAGGGTAAATGTCAGCTTTTCTAAAGTAGAGGGTACAAAATGGGGACAAATTCAAATAATCTGCCCCAGATAATCAATTACTTTTGGAATTTATAAAAGAAAACTACCTCTAGTTTTAATTAGGTTCAAACATTTATTGATAGTTTACTATTTGCCAGGAATTGGGCTAAACATTCAAAGATAAACAAGACTAGGTCCGTTTCCTGGAAAACTCTAGTGGGGGAGTGAGAGAATTTGGGGAAAACCACATCATATGTGGGGTGAAATGGGGGCACCTTTAGAGCACCTGCAGGTTTTTTCTGGACCATTGCAATAGGCCATGGAAGTATTAGGATAGAAGGTACACTGAAAAAAGCAACTTGAAATGTTCGTACCACAGTTAAAAAAAAATAAACATTCTCCCATTAAACTGTAGTAAATGATCTTTGTGGTTTTGTGGTTTCAGGTTTATCATGAACTCCCTCCACCCCCACCCCTTAAATATCAAGAATAACTTTCCCTTTCAACTGCTGGTGTTCCCTTCTCTATCCATGAAAAAACTGAGGACCAGAGAGAAGAGATACAGTGTTTTGTTAGCCTGGAGTAAAGAATCTCATCTTGATGACAGATTAGATTAATAAGCAGAGTGGTCAGATCAGGTTTATTAGTAGCACTGATATCTGCTGGCTATGCCATTGGCATACCCCCTGAGCCCCCTCAAGAAAAGGAGGTTTGGGGCCATCTCCTAGCAACACCAAATGGAGTAAATCAATGCCAAACATTTGTTTTATTTGCCTGACATTCAACCTAATAATACTAGGAGAAAAGAATGGGAGAGAGAAGGAAAAAGAGCAATGAAACAAAGCGGGGATGGAGAGGAAAGAGAAATAGTAAAGAAAGAATGGGAAGAAGTCTGCAGGTACTTGAGCTAGAATATGTAGGGCATTTGGGAAACATTTGAAAACTGTCTCCTTAGATAAAGAACTTTTGCTCTTTCAGCCTCAACCAGAGTAATTGGTGAAACTCTTGCCTTCCCCAAGACAATTTTGTCTGTGCTAGGGTTCTTGTGGGGCTCAGGAATTATTCCTCAGGCAGCTGTCGACCCTGCTGACTAGTTTCTTCATACTGCAAGCTGACAGTTGCACATCATTCCTGTTTCCCCGTGACTCTCTTCCACCCTGCCAGATTGCTTGCCCCTGTGGAACTGCTAATGATGCAGAGTGGGGAGCTGATGCCATGTCCCCTGTGCAAGGCACTCCCCTTTCTGTGGTCTCCATCCCTTGGCCTGGGCACTAGATCTGAGGCTGTACCACGAAGGACAGAGGGCCAGGCAGGTGCTCTGTGGCAGTTCCTTCCTTACACTGCACACTTGCTGCTGCGTGAAGACTGACATGGGTCCTGGGGTCATCACCTCCTCTCTGGCATTGTCTGGTACTGCAGCCTAAGCTGGCTGTTCTCAAACTGGATCGTGCATCAGAGTTACCTTCAAGGTTTGTTAAAACAGACTGCTGGTCCCCACCTTCAGAGATGCTCATTCAGTAAATCTGGGGTAGGATCGGGAATTTGCATTTGTAATCAGTGCCTAGGAGATGCTGATACTTCAGGTCCAGACCTTTAAATATAGCATTTCTCACTTTGAAAATCACTGACCTAGTCCATAGCAGTGAGCTTGTCGTTCTCTTTGCTTCAGCTTAATGATCTTGTAGCTTGCTTCTGTTTCCTTCTGTTGGGGAGAAGGGAGAACAGTTGTGTGACTGTCACAGCAGTCCTAGCCAACAAAGGTTGACAAGAGAAAAAATGGAAAGCGGCCACGATTAGGGGTATATTAGAAGTAGTGCCCATAGGACTTACTAGGGAATTGAATGAAGAGTAGAGGAAGAAAGAAATTATGGATATGGGTCTGAGCAACAGTGAACAATGTTTGTTGAATTGAGGAGGTAAGTTAGGACAGTGGGGAGTGGAGGTTGGATATCAGTTCTGTTTTGATATTGAATCTGAGATGTCCCTTCAACATAAGAGTGGAGATCTCAAGTAGGGAGTGGATGTGTGAATCTTGAACTCAGGGAGGAAACATAACTTTAAGGATCAACAGAAATCAAATGGTATTAATGCCATAAGTCTGGAAGAGACATGTAGACTTGGAAAAATAAGGGGTGAGGAAATAGTTCTGGAGCACTCCAAGCACTGGCCCTTTGGCTTCATTATCTCATACAAAACCCTCAACATGCTCATATTTTAGATGAAAATAGAGATCTGGGAAAGAGGAAGCTTGACCTACAGTTTGTAACTGAGCAGGGTGAGAATCAGATCTCCAGTGCTAAAAAGTAGAAAAGGCTATCGTCTGAGCCACTATGCTACCATGGGGAGTGTCATTAATGTGATGGCTAAGTACTAATTAAAATCTTTTTTAGACCATCATATAAAAATATATGCAAAAAAGTGTAATTGGAAACATAGACTAATGACTTAAACAGTGAGTACAGTGTGTTGTAATGTATTTTTACTTGATCCTTGGTAAGTCTAAGCAGTAATAAGGATTATGTCATTTAGATCTTAAAAGATTTATCTTAAGACTTTGATAAATGCCAAGTCCATGATTGCAGTTGTCTTAAAATAACTCACTCAATTAATTTTAAGTGTGTGTAGAGGGGGCAGGGTATAGAAATGGGATCACTGTATGTGAATGATGGGTAGCTTTTGGCATGCTAACAAGAGCAATAAAGCAGGAATGGAGGATGTCAGCATGCACACTTACCAACACACAGCTGCCACTTGCAAATTGGAAAGAAAAATAATACCGGCCTAGTGTGAGCAAAGCTAAACCAGAATTTAAGAATTGCCAAAAGCCTAGAAAATACTCAGAGAGAAAAAGAAGAAAGAAATGAACCAAGAACTAATTAATTGAGGGCAGCGTTCTGTGAAAAACACAAAATGCCTTATAATATTAATTTAAAATACCTAAAAAATGGAAATAAAATATTATTATAAAATACTGAGGTTAACTATTGAGGGTATCTGTTTATCCCAGACAAAATCCAGACTCTATACATGGCCCATTATCATGTAACACATTCTAGCCAAAATTGTTCATTAAAAGCAGGAAAGGTAGATTTCTGCAATAATCACAGTTTATTATCTAATATATTTACAGCCTCTCCCTAAGGCAAGATCATTCGTGAATTTATTCTAGACAGACGCCCTGGTTTCCATCTCTGCTCCTCCTGACCAGCTATGTAAACTTGGACAAAATAGTTAACCAAGCATCAGTTTCCACAAGTAAAAGGAGATAATAGTGTGGCGCCTGGGTGGCTCAGCGTCTGCCTTCGGCTCAGGTCATGATCCCAGAGTCCTGGGATCAAGCCTTACATCCAGCTCCCTGCTCTGTGGGAAGCCTGCTTCTTCCTCTCCCACTTCCCCTGCTGTGTCTCTCTCTGTCAAATAAATAAATAAAATCTTAAAAAAAAATTTAAAAAGGAGATAGTAGTAATATAACCTTGTCAGCCTGTTAAGAGGATAAAAGGAAATAATTCACGTGATCTGCTCTGCAACATGACTAGGCACTCAACAAATAATGGCTGTTGCTATTAGTCATAGGTGCTGATCTCTAAGATCTATGATCAAGTAGAAGGAAGATTAAACTCCACCTCTAATGTGAAACAAAATAAGGTAAAAGTCAAATGAGTATAAACAGTGATGTAGAAATTGAGACAAAGGAAGCAATCCCATTCATAATGGCACATAAGGGAAAGAAGGGGAAAGAACGATGTCTCTGTCTATAGTAGTTGGCCAAGACTGCCACTGAGTCACTCAAAGAAGTTGAAAGTCTATCATTCCTGGCATTCAAAATCATACCCCTGCAGCAGGGGTAGAGTAGAGGAGAGAACATAATTCACCCATGGTGTGATACGAGAAAGCTTTTGGAAAGTTTACTAGTTGGCATCATAGAAGCATTTCATAAAATCATTATTTGTTTCTTAAGATAAGAAGCAAGATTTTATTCCAGGGCTCTGTAAAAGTATTCTCCTTAGGAGCACCAATTCCAATGATCATTTCTGGGATTTCTTTTTTTGAAATGCCTTCCCACATTTTTGGAGTATTCTAATTAGTACAATATCTTTAATCTTTGAGAGAAGATTGATTTTTTTCTTGACCAAAATCTACCTGAACTATATATTGAATTTTATCAGCCATTAATATTAATTCTGGCTAAAAACTAAATAATTCTCTAATGACATGTGACATTAAAAAAAAAAGACAAAACAATTTGTACATTATATGTCAAGTCACTATGTTCATTTGACTGTGTATATTTTTGCATGTTAATTACCCATTTATTACCATTTCTTTATAGTCTTATCTTTATATATGTCTATGATGAGAAATTCTGATACAATTATTGGAGAACAAATATATCTAGAATGATGCATCCTATGATTATTATAGGGGACTGCTATGTGATTCAAGAACTTTCTTTTGCCAAAGCCACAAAAGATCCCCTACTTCCTTCAAAGAGATCATGACCAAATTTATCACCACCAATGTGATGTGCCATCCATCTTTTTCAGGCACCTCATTTTCCCTGTTTTAGCAATCCTCCGCTAGCTCCTTGAAGACTATACTCCTGACAGCTCCTACAATTCACCAACACATCTGTCACTGAGACAGTCTTGACATATTGATGCAACACCACACATAACCTATTTGATTTAAAATTTAAGATTTCAATATGAGGAAAGCTGTAACACCACAATTGCATTTAATTCCTTCAGCACCCAACAAATCTATTAACATATTTTAAAATCAAGGGAGGTTAAAATTAAAACAAATTGAATAAATTGTAAAGACGAGCAAGAATACTTTGGTTCAAAATGTTGAATATTTCTTTCACTTCTTCTATTCTAGTTCAGTGAGTCTAAGACTTACAGTGTGTATCACTATATATTATAGGTGATTTGAAGGATTTCCTAGGAGTAGATTTTAAGTAGATTTTATTTTGACCTTAGCTCTGATTTTAGAGCCAGTGCCTCTCTCCTTAATCCCCACCCCCCTGCATATGTACATACATAAGATTTACCTCCATCTTGACTTCAGGTCTTCATTCTGATGTGCCTTGGAAGTAGGTCACATTCCTGGATCATTCCCTAAAAGCTTACTTCCCACTGTACCTTCTTGTGCCATTGTGGAACAGATACCTTTTTGGTCTGGTAGCATTTTTTTCTCCTGTTAGTTCTGGGCCTCTGCCTAGTACTGAGACCTGGTCTGAACCTCAATTAAGTGGACAGAGCCCTGCAGCATGGACTTAACCTTTGTCACTTTCCTTCTCTGAAACTAGAGCGTTGACTCCATTACCCTGAGGGCTTCTCATTTGACTCTTTTTTAAAAAATTTTATTTTATTATGTTATGTATCCCCCTCCCCTCTAAGACCCTCAGTTTGTTTCTCAGAATCTGTAGTCTCTCATGGTTCATCTCTCCCTCCGATTTCGCCCCCTTTATTTTTCCTTTCCTTCTCCTCATGTCCTCCATGCTATTCCTTATGTTGCACAAATAAGTGCAACCATATGATAATTGACTTTCTCTGCTTGACTTATTTCACTTAGCATTATCTCCTCCAGTCCCATCCATGTTGATGTAAAAGTTGGGTATTCATCCTTTCTGATGGCTGAGTAATATTCCATTGTATAAATCCTACCTCAGCTCTTTGCTGGGGTCCACCTCTATAGTAATCTTCTGAACCAGCACTGACTTGCCTACTTTTTCAGTTATTATTGCCAACAGAATATGACTAGAGCCAGTTTTGTTTTCTGAGCTATTATAACCATAGTGTTTATGTCTTACCCAAGAATCTAATTTCCTCCCTCTTCTCAGTTTTGTGGGCTTTCAGAAAGACAATAAAAACTGTATTGCTGAATCCATGGATAAAATATAGCTAAGTTCTATATAATGGAAGACTTTTTGAGTGGTGTAGTAAAGAAGACAGTGGTTTGAGTTCTCCTCCTGACTAGATTCTAACTTTACCACTAATTAGATTTATAATTGCGACAAGTAACCTATCTTCTCTCCCCTCAGTGTCCTCATCTGTCAGAGTTATTGTGATAATTAAATATGATCATGTATGGAAGGTGCCTAGCAGGGATTAGGATTATGTGGTTTATTTTCCAGTGTCAAAAAAACTTGTCTCCCCTTCCTTCATTTCAGGATATGAAAAGGAGGAGGAGGTGGTGTCACTTTCTTCTGGGGATTGGAATCCTCTTCCTAAGTATGGATTTCCAACTTGAAATAGAATATGAAAATTTTTAGAGCCCAGTTTGAGTCCAACTTGGTTAATTTAAGTTTTTGTTTTAACCTCTGTAAAATTAGCCATTTACTGCTCTCCAGAAGTATTTTCTCCAGTGTTATATCCCTCTGATCTTCTGGGTTGAAAGAGGAAAATAGAACTCTAGTAACTGTGTACAGGAGGAGGGCTTAGGCAGATGTAACTGATATAGTAAGTAAAAACTGATGAGTTGAGCTAAAAAGCAAGACATGTGGAGTTCATTTACAGATTAGTTATTATTTTAATACAAAAAGAAGTGATATGTATAATCTACAGCTAAAAAATAAGTTCAGGATTTTAGGACAAAGTGGCCGCTTAACTTTTCTTGATTTTTTCTTTTTCTGTCTTTTAGGAGATTTTGATATTTTCTTTGTGTTCCAGCACATAGTGATTTATGTCCTGACTTATAAATTAAGCACACAGTAGATGGTATAGGTTTATATGTTAAATATCATTCTATATGTAGGGAGAAAGGTCTAAAAAGCCTATTGTGCACTAAGACTTCTTTTTTAAATTGAAAATTAAATTATTAGCAATGTTACAAAGAAGGTACATAAATAGACATGACAACTTGCCATTAGTCACACAGAGAAGCACAGCAGAGCTGGAATCAAAACATGCATTTCTCAACCAAGGCAATGTAGGTAGCCGCCTACATGGTGTAATTTGATGGTGAGATTTTCCTTCCCCAAAATACCTCTACTGAAATTTTACTCCTTCTTTTGGTTAACAAGCTAATCTTAGACAATGTAAATATTCTGGAAGGGTTATGACAGTAAGGAAGCTCACAGACCTTAATAAAAGCACAATCACAGAGATCTAACAACTTACGGTTACAAGGGATCTTTCATGACATTTAGTTCAGTTCCTCACCTGATTCCTAAAGTTCCTCTTTGTTTCTTCTGCCTGGTGGCCATCAAGGCAAAATGCTCCCAGTAAGCTCCTCTCCTCAGAAAGCAGACCATTTCACGGGCAGCCATCTCTTTTCCTTTTTCAGCTTTTTTGAGATGTAATTCACATACGACATTGGTTCCATGTGAGGTATACAACGTTTTGATTTGATATATGTATGTTTTCAAAATGATACAAGATGAGGGTGATACCACTTTTTTAATTGCAAAGGATGCTTAGATTTGTCATCAAGTCAGAAACTTGGGTGCCATTTTGATCCCTCCCTCTCCTCTACTTCTCATATCAAACGAGTTACAAAATCCTGTTGATTCTGGTGGCCTTCTCTTATGTTGAGAAGACTTTTTCTTGCTTTGAGGCACAGTGACGAAGAGCAAAGTGCCAGGACTGTGGAATTGAAAAGTCATGGTTATTAATCTTGGTTCTGTCCCTTTCTACCTCGTGTAAACTCAGCCATGTATGGCAAATTTTTAGGACTTTAAATCATTCATCTAGAAAAAAAAGAGATAAAATGCCTACCTCATAAAGTTGTTGGGGCTGATTGAAATAAGTTATATAGTTGCCCTCATGTAACACCTGGTAATGATTCAAACCTTAAATGTTGTTTTTTTCTCTCTACTCATCCAAAGTGTCTCTCATAGTAACTTCTACTGATCAGTTTTACTTTTGTCTTCTGGATCCACAAATAATAAGTTTTGTTTCTCCCTTCATTTCTCTCTCTTTTCCTTCTTCTCTTTCCCCTTTTACTCCCCATTTTTCCTTACTTCCTATATTTAACAAGGAGAATGCCAGTCTCTTTCTCTGATTTACCAGTGTCATAACTATGTGAAAAAAAAACCCGGTTATTTTAACATAACTTCTTCCACCTAAATCGGTATTAATACCCCTAATTACCAATATATTTTTTTCTTAGTACCCAAAATCCATCTGCTTGACCACTGATAACTAATCCAGACTTTACCTGCTGCTGAATGAGCTATTTTCCCTTAAAATTTCCTTTCTTCCTTTTCAAAATAAGGATAACATTTGCTCATATTTGTGTACTTGACACATTTGCTTTAATATTGTCCATAGATAAAGTTTGAAATGTAATTGGCCTATTGATAAAGAGTCATTCAAAATATCTAGAAAGCCTTATCGTTTACTATTTGGTTTTCTACTCTATTTTATTTGGTTTATTGTTTACAGTTTGAAGATTTTTCTCTTAGGTAGAGAAAAGTCTAATTGTTTTGTCTTCTTTTTATCATCTGTTAGCATTAGACCATCTGTTCCAAACACTGAAGCTATTCCTTTTTTATTCTTCTTCCCAAAGCATAAATAAAATTAAAATAAAGCCCTTTTAGTTCTGTGCCATTCTTTTCAAGTCTGAGTTCATTCTGGGTTTTAACATTCCTCAGGCTGAGCTTGGGAGTATCATAATATTTCTGTTTATTTGTTCTTGGATGTGGACTTTTCCTTTTCATGTTTTGTACATGTGCTTTTTTTTTTTTTTTTTTTAAGAGGGGGAGGAGAGGCAGAGGGAGAAGGAGAGAGAGAATCTTAAGCAGGCTCCACGGGGGCCATGGTTGGGCGCCCCCAACGCCAAAATCAAGAGTTGGTTGCTTAACCGACTGAGCCACGCAGGTGCCCCTGTGCATGTGCTTTAAAAACCAACACACTTAATAGAAGGCCCTTTATGCTAGTCTGGCTTTCTTTTTTTCTTCATTTCTATTTGTATACTCAGAATTTAGTATTTAAAAATTAAAATTAAATTCTCTCTTGAGAATCATAGAGCCTTCTTAGGATCTGAACATGAGATCATACCTTGCTGTGATAGGCCCCAAATTGTATGAATTAACTCCTAGGTAATTAGGAGGTCCTTTTGTACATGTCTGTTTCTCACACTGGACTCAAACTTCTGAGGGCAGGAACCGCAGCTCTTTTCTTACCGTAGTTTTCTCAACAACGCACACAGGGTCTGGAACATAAAACGCATTCAGTGTGAACTCACTGAATGAGATTGTCTAATAAATATTAGCTTCAAGTGTATGCTAGTCCTCTGCTTTGCCCAGAGCTCAGATGCTTGAGTCCTCTGAACAGACAAAAGGCTAAAAGCACAACACAATAGATGGTTTTCCTGTTAGGAATCAGAGGAAAGTCCAACAAGCTGACACAAGAATTGTTTTCTTTCTTTCACTCTTCCTCTGCTAAAAACTCTGCTACAACTTTCACACATGTCTGCTGTCAGACCAAGGGCACACAATACTTCCATTTCACTTACATATTCATTTTTGCAACCCATGAATCATTTATTGCCAACCCAGCCCAAAGCAGCAACACGAAAAGCACATTCCAACCTCACAGTCATTGTCTGACCCTTTTGTGTTGACCAGGTAGATGCAGTCAAGGTTCAGTAAGACAGTGCCTCAAACCCAGCTCACCGGATGTTGTGTGGAAAAGGTCCAAATGTCACTGACACATAATGATGAATTTGCAGCAGGCTGAGCAGGAGAAAAGAGCTGGAGTCACCCTGACTGGTTAACTTGGAGAGACCACTTAAGTTTCTCTTCTTATATTTCTTCTGATTATCTTAAATCAGGAGTGTTTCCAAAACTAAGGGACAAAAAAAAAGGTATGGCTGAATATAATTTAAAAGTATTTCAGTAGATTTTGAATAACTTTATCCATGTGGAAGGAATTGACATTTAATGCAGTAGAATTTGAGGTGAAATAAAAATAAAACTCCTAACCTCTGAACTACAATAAATGGTTTTTCGAGTGTGATGTTGAGCTTACAACTATATTCAGGGATTGTCAAAACATGGCAAGCTGAGCTGAAGCTTCCTTCCAAAAATATTATATGGAATAAAATAATTAAAAATTGCACATTTTAGCTCCATAGGAAAGACATCCTCAGGAACCAGGATAGGAGGAAACCGATGGCTCTGGGGTGTAAGCTGGGAGTTTCTGACCTGGATTGAAGGTCCAGAGGCCCGTTCAGGGACGAGATTTGGGGTCTGTTATCCAATAGACGCTACTCTGTATGTTATACTCTCTTTATCTCTAAACCTTCAGTGAAGGGTCTTTTAAAAACCACAGACTGCTTTTTGCTCTGCTTCAGGGAATAGGGAGAACAGGGCTCCCTCCCTGAGGAAAGAGCAGGGCTTTGAGACTCTCCTGCAGAGGACAGACAGTGCAGCACTGGGGTCAGCTAAGCTGTGACCATCTCAGGGGACTGAAGACTGAGGCATGCCACAGAGCAGGAAAGTCACAGAGAGCCATGGGGCAGGTGTGTGAACTTTGCAGGAAGGGCAAATTCTTATTATTTAACCACTTAGAGCTCATGCCATAATAGTATAAGAATGGGGAAAAAATCATTTCTTTATTTGGAAACCAAAAACAAGTGAGACTTCTGATATAGGCGTCACATCAACTAGAATGGAAGGAGCCTTAGCATCTTTCTACTTTATACATAGTGAAACTGAGTACCACAAAGATTCCTATATGTTATGGAAAAGCTGATGCTAGGAGCTAGGATTCTAGCTTCTGGTCCATAGTCTTCCCTCCACACTGCACTTGCTTTGTGGCTGACTAATGGCAGGGATCATAAAGGGATGACATAGGAAGCTAAAAGACAGGGTTCTGAAACCAGTGAGCCTTAGTATGAATCCAGGCCCTACCCCTTCCTAGAATGACCCTAGGCAAGTCACTTAACTTCCAGTGTCTCAGTTTCCTCAGCTGTAAAAAGGGGATACTAACAATACTAAACTCATATTGATGTTGAGAAAGTTAAATGAGGCTGACACATGTACTTTAATGTAAATGTCCTTAAGTATTCAGAAAATCCTAGATATTACTAGGAGCTATGATTTGGCTCTAACCTGCCTTCCCTGCCTTATCTCTTCCACACTCCACTCCCCATATCACCAGTGTTTTGCCATGTTGACCCTTTTGTTCTTTCCAGAATGCCCGTATGCTATTCTTTCTGCCTGAAATGACTTTCTGTTTCCTTATACATATCTCAGTTCTGAGATAAAATCTTTTACTTCAAAATCTTCCTCCAAACTTCTTCCTCATTCTCACCTGCAAAGTTAAATGCTCTGTCCTGTTGGCTCCCAGCTGCATTTCATAAATACTCCATCTAGCACTTTCCATACCAGATTATCATTATGATGTTATGTCTTTGGTTTTCCATATGACTGTGATCTCCTTGAGGGTAGGTATATGGTTTATTCATCTTTTTAGTATTAATATCTTGCTCTTAATAGTCTCTCAGAAGTTGCTAATTTCAACATAATAAGTATATGCCTGCCCAGGCTACCCTTTTTAAATGAAAATACCTAACATACTCACATACACATGTGCAAGTGTGTGCACATGTGCGCGCACACACACACACACACACACAAAGCACACAGGCACTATTCTGTCCTTGCCTGACTTCTCTGCTTAGCCTATATCACCATCTAACATACTATACATTTTATTTATGCACTTTATATATATTGTAATAATTTATCTAAAATATTTAGAATTCTGTATGGCAAACATATGTCTTGTAAATGTTGCTCACTGTTGTTGTTAGTTGTTGATATCATTCATTATTAGTAGCTCTGCTATTCTGAATGGTGACAGTGTTATTTGTATTTACTATCAATTATTATTACCCAGCTCCTGTCATTCTAAATGGTAAAAGAGAGCAGACCCTTCTTTGTGCTTTATTAAATTCTGTTCTATGCAAGCACAATTAATATATTTTGTTTGTAAACACAGTTAAACCATTACATTTTTGCATATAGATTTCTCATTTGCAAGTGAATAATTTGGAAAAATACCAGACTAGGAACCAAAGACCCAGATTTTACCAACTGTCTGACCTAGGGTGAGCTCCTTTATCTATCTTTAAAATAGGTGGTTGGGAAAATCAAGGGAAGATTGTATGTTGACTCCACTTTTTTTCCAATGGCAGCACTGCTGTTCCTATTGAGACTGGTTAGGGCCTTGAAGTCCTTGTCACACAGTCTTTCAGAGCAACAAGTTTCTCCCACTCAGAGTTAGAATGCAAGGTATGACCTGCCAGTTATCCCTAGATGACCATCAGTCCCTTCCTGTTTCATCATTCACTATTGGACAAGTGAGGAACACAGAGAAGAATTATGTCCTCTCCCCACCAGATCCACAGGCTCCAACTCACAACTTTTAATCGGATTCTCCTAAAATATTTTTTAGCACAATCCACTCTCTAAAGCGGCCTGTCTAGCATTTTCTAGTCAGTGTGGTTCAGGACTAAGGGTAAAGGCCACATCTGTCTCCACCTCAAGGATATTACTCCCTAGAGGAAAACATGAAATCCTCTGTTCTTGTTTTTATAGATCCAGAGGCATACCAGTTCCCTCTGAGGCATGGTCAAGACAGTTTTTCCTGCAAAAAAGACGTGCTTGGGCTCCATCTTCCTTCAGAAAGTCAGGGAGGATAACTAGCTTCTTTCATCAAACCTGTGTCATGGAGGTGTTGTGAGATTAATGAGTTAATGTTTATGAAGTGCCTTGAGGGAAAAAGGAGATTAAAAAGAACAACTCACCAAAACCCCTTCATTTTAAGTAAACCTTTTCTGACTTGCTCATTAGAGCTCATTTCCAGCACTGAGATTCTTGAAAGCCTGTATGAACCACTTGCAGTTTACCAGAGGTTTTATTTTCATATTTGAGAATAGGGAATAGTGAGGTTTCTCTCTCTAGTTTTTTAATTTTGAATTTCTGCTTCCTTACAATATTTCTTACTGTTTAGTGCAAATGGAGGATGGTAAAAGAAAATGATTGTTTTGAGAGTGATAGCATGGCCAGTCTGCGGGCCAGGAATCACTAACTGCCACTACCAACAATATAATAGTAAGCGAACATCTTAATTAATTTCTTTTTCAACATGGAAGAATGATATTTCCCCGTAAGTCTAGAAAAATACAGTGAGGGAAGCTTCTCTTGAAGAAACTTTGGTAGCTTTGCAGAAGCCTCTCATTCAGTCGTAAGCTATTCTACTGAATTCAATGAATCCTCACTCTTCCCTCAAATTAAATTTCCTGGGTACATCTGTTATATAATGTATTGTGATTACACATGACTGCTAAAATTGTTTACAGAGAGCTTTTTACATCTGTTGGAATGGCTGCCTCACAGAGAAACTATGTGAAGAATTAGTTACAGTTTATAAATGCTACAGCGACAGTAACTCCTTAGTGTGATCATCATGGGTCTGGGATTGCCACTTGATTCTCTGATGGGAAGCTTTCCAGAGGAAGTTTTGGCCCAAGAGGGAACCCGATCTAAGAATGTCTCTTTCCTTTACTACTTAATTCAACTGAGTCACAGGTAGCTCCTGGGTCCCTCTTCTACCATATTTTCCCCCTCCCAATGTGGAAATATATATATATATATATATATATATATACATATATATATATATATTATATACACATATATATATATATATATATACACACACACACACACACAAACAATCATTGGACTTTCAAAAGGCATTGTGATACTTGTACTAGAAGATTCTAACATTCCTGAAGGAAAAACTATCTTTAATCTATAATTATCCTTATCCATAATGGTATTATATATGTACATAATACAAACATATAAAACTTACATATGTACATAATACAAACATATAAAACTTATCCATTATATACAACAATTACATCATATTCATATGTATGTGCATATGACTTGATGAATAGATGGATAAGTTGATTTACCCACTTTTTAGTGAACTCTAAAAATGTCTCTAAAATAATCATCTGATAAATGTTGATAAATTATACATAACTCATTATGAAAAGGAAAAGTAACATGGTACATTCAACTCATACATGAATGTTTCCTTTGCTCATGGTATTTCTGTTATGACATAATGATTTAAAAGTTAGAATAATTAGAGTAAGTTTACATATCTAATAGTTTCCCAAAAAAGGAGGGGAAGGAACATATGTGCATAACTAACAACACAGAGGATAACTTAACTGCAAACAGAATAAGACCTTCTGTGTAGGAGGACAGAGGTTGCTTTAGCTTGAAATGGAAAAGGGAAAGTTTCATGGAAGAGATATTTCACTGGATCTTGGATAGGGGTTGAAATTTTATAGTGGAAATGCAAGGAATGGGCATTCTAGCCAGAATGAACAGCAAGGGTGAAGGTATGGAAACATGAAATTTCCATATATATTTAGAACATGTTTAAGTGCAATATGAGGAGCAAGCAAAGAGATAATGGAGGATAATCTAGAAACATTTTTTTAACCTAAACCATAGTGTTTTTTACCTATGAAATGGGCATAAAAATAGTTGTATCTATTTCATGAAATTGTATGAGTTGATACAAGTGAATTTCTTACTGCCAAACACATAGAAAGTACCTGATAAATGGTAGCAACTGCTTCCATATTGCAAAGGTTTGTAAATGAATTTGAAAGAAAGTGTATTCTCTGTTTACATGGAACTATGGTCAATTTTTTTTTAAGATTTTTTAATTTTTATTTATTTGACACAGAGAGAGACAGTGAGAGGGAACACAAGCAGGGGGAGTGGGAGAGGGAGAAGCAGGCTTCCCGCTGAGCAGGGAGCCTGATGTGGGGCTCAATCCAAGTTTGGTCAATTTCTATCAATTAGATCAAAGATACTATATTTTTCAGATCTGAACTGTGGCCTTCAAAGCCTAAAATATTTACTATCTGGCCTTTACAGAAAAAGTCTGTTGGCCCTTGATCTAAAGAGAGGCGAAATTTAAGTTTCTTGTTACTATTTTGTTTCTGAATTTCTTCTTGTACTTACAGCAATTTTTAGTATTTGTATTTGGTTCTATGTTATCTGATGCTTAAATATTCATCATAGTTTTTAATTTTTATCATCTTTTGAAGTGTCACTATTTGTCTAATTTATTTATGTTTTGCAATTAAATTTATCTGGTATCTATGTTATCAACTTATGACATCTCCTTGTTTGCATCTAATGTCTCTTTGTTTACATGGGTTTATCCTTTTATTTTTTTTAAAGATTTTATTTATTTATTTATTTATTTATTTATTTATTTATTTATTTATTTGAAAGAGAGAGAGAGAGTGCAGGCATGGGGAGGAGCAGAGGGAGACGGACAAGCAGAGTCCATGCTGAGTGCAGTGCCTGACATGGGGCTCGATCCCACAACCCTGAGATCATGACCTGAGCCAAAATCAAGAGTCAGATACTTAACCGACTGAGCTACCCAGATGCCCTGACCTTATTCTTTTAGGGTCACCTTGTTACGATTGCATATATTTTTTAAAATCTAATATGATACAAGGTGAATTTATCCCACTTGCCTGTATTGTTATAATTACTGTTCTTGATCTTAATACCACTATTTTATTTTAATATTTTTCTTTGTACTCATCTTTTGCTTCATGGGATACATACATGTATGTGTGTCTGTATATGAGAGAGAGACATGAAAGGGGAGGAGGAGGAAGAGGAGAGAGAGGGAGAGAGAGAGAGAGGGAGAGAAGGAGAGAGAGGGAGAGAGATAGGATCAGCATTTCAGGTAGAATAGGTTTTGCTACCAGGTACTTTAATGGTTTTTGAAATTGTTGGAAAGGCTAGAAGAGCAGGCTCTGGGAAGAGTTGCTTTCTCCTAGGACTGCACTACTCAGCCATGATTGTGGTTGAGAAACCTGAGGTAATATTTAAGGAAACTATTGAAACAGAAAGATGTGACCATGGCACTCAGTTTGTCACGTTCAGGAAAACTGTCATTCCACTTGTGGCTGGTGCTTTTTCCTGGGACACATTGGTTCCATTGTGATCTCTGTCAGAAAATGGATGCTTTGTGCTTCGCTTCTCTCTTTCTCACTTCCATGTTCATATCTCAGTGAATGGATATGTGTAGTGGATGCTCACACACATCTGGAACCCTAGCATGTGGAAGTCTGGGAAATGTATATCTCAGCTATCTTTTCTCTGTAATATAGAGAGACATTTAAAAATATATAAATGTTGAGCAAGCCAATCCACCATATTCATCACCTGGTATTCTTTGCCACTTTAAATAATGTGCATAGCTTTGTAATATAGATGAGTTTAAATAACACATATACATTTCTATTTCTTGATTTATCCATATTAATTGGGACATATTGCCTCTCAAATATGAAATAAAAAGTATCCAACTCACTCTATTTCTCTGAAATATGAAAGATGAAGCAATAAGCTAACTTCCACTCCCATGTTTTTCTTCATCTTTTTCATACTTTTATGTTATCATATTACTATTTTTAAGTGGTCAAGATTTATAGTATTTATATTCTGTCCTGTAACTGTAGTTCATCCAGTGATTGGCATTAATTCTATACTTTTATAGATTTAATTATACTGACAATCTTTTCATACTATAGCATTTCCCCTTCTGACTTATTTAGCTTGGTATATCTTATGCTTGGCTGTATTTCATCAACAAGTTTGTCTACTTTATAGCATATTAGTAAAAATTTGAAATAATTGTATATAGAATGACTGGTACCTAATAGGTCCTCAATGGAAGGCTATTCCTATTGTTATTTTTTATTAATAAAGGAAAATAAATTGAAAGGACAAAACTGAGAATATAAATAATGATAGAATACAATTCATGGCATAAGGTAAATAATGAATAAATTTTGAGCCCTGTTTATTTCTGAGCATCAAGAATGCTAGATTTGAGTCTTTCCTGTGACACTAATCTATATCATGATATATATTAAACTAGAGAACTTGTCCAAGGCCACAGTCATTGATTTTCTGAAGTATGACCCAAGAAATTTTAAAGAGTCGTCTGTGACCTTAGGCAAGTTATCTAGTTTAATGGGCCTCAGTTCAGCCATCTATAAATTGAAACAGCAGTGTTCATAATCCCTTCAGCCTCTTACTACACTATATTGTATTTTCCTGACTCTTGGTCGATTGCCTGTAACTATTTTTAGAATCTAAGTTTGCCTTCTTCCAGGTGCTCCGAATGCTCCTTGACATATTTTCTGTGCTGTCGGTTGATGTGTGTGACAAAGAATGCCAACTAATTCTAATATTAATTTAAGAAACCTATCATTAAAGCAAAAATTCATGTCATGTTTATCAAAATCAGAAAGTAGAGATCTTTTGCTTATCTATTGTACGCTGGCCATGTTATTGCAGGTCTTTTGTGATATGTAAAATAAAAATACAATTTTATTTGTATTCAAGTCCCAAGTAGTATTTTTGGAAACTCTGAAGCCATTTTGGATATTTATTTTTTAAATGTCATTGGAATATATATATATATCCATTGGAATACATTTTTTTTCTGATGGTTTCCAACAGACTGAAGGGCTCATTAAAATGAAGGATATTGCTGAAACTAAAATAAAATAAGACAAGAAATAAAGAAAAACCTCATGACCTCATAAATGACTGGTTATTTTATAACAATTGTGTAGTGGTTACAGGCTTCTAAAGCTGTGGTCTGGAACATTCTATTGCAAACCCATAACTGGATACCATGATATTGGTTTTCTGAAATATGGTCTAAGAAAATTTAAAAACACTTAAGAACTCACACACCAGTGATTTTTCAAAACACTCATATCATTGAAATTGGAGATGATAAGGAACATATCAGTACAAGTAAAATATTAACATTTGGTAGGAAGACATTTTTTCAGTCTGCAACGTGGTATGGAAATTTGATTAAGAGGTAACTTCACAGTGGCCAATCATAACCAAGGTTATTACAGAAAAGTTAAATTGTGTCTGCATATTTTCACTAAGTCTATGTTTAGTGTCTGGAATTCGTGTTAGTTCAAGTAACTATAAATAAAAAACTAGCTGCCACCCAGGCAGCGCTGACTTTGGAATCCCACAAAAGAAAGTGCTAACAAGAACCCATTTGCAAAATTTGAAAATGAATCCCGTATTTCTTGCAGCCCAGTGAGTTTTATGAATTGTTTTAGCACAAAGATAGCACCATAAACAGTCATAGCAACAGCTCAGAAAAGCCAGATCCCTGGACAACGGTTAAACCTCAGAGAATGTTAGGTTCCTTCTCCTCCTCCTTTTCCTTCTCTCCTTCTCCTCCTTCCTCTTTGCCTCCCCTTCCTCCTCCTCCTCCTCTTCCTTCTAAGTAGCATCTGTATGATATTGAATTTGGGAGGAAAACTCTAAATTATGTGTGTGTATGTTGGTATTGCACAAGTTCTTCCATCTATCAGCATGTGAATTTGGGGAAGTCATTTCTCTCCTTGAGCTACCTACTGTGATTATTTGAGATTTATAGGAGAAATTCATGGGAATGATAAAAATCTATGTGGTTATAACATTATTACATAATTGCATTTTGAAAAGAGTGACACCACAAGTTATTTAAACACATATCAATTAGTTAGAAAAAGTTTTTTTAAAGCAATATTTAAATCCAATGCAATACCTTATTACATGAGCATTAACAATTCTTATCACTGTTTTCTTCACTACAGTTAACTTTTAATTATCAGCAATGGATTACCTACATAGCAATTTATCAGCAGTGAGAATTCATCCCCTCAACAGAAGCATTGTATTAGGATATACTTCGATTACTTATCGTGGGATTTTAATTAAAATACAATGTGCAATGCTGGAGGTATCTGCAAGGTGAAACTGTTAGGTTTTCTCTCTATATTCCACTAAACCCAGAAAAGGATATTTAAGACATATTTCTGTTTTACCCAATCTCAACATCCTACAGGTTATGAGAAAAGCATCAATTGGAAAACTATTTAATAGTCCTATCTTGAATATCTCCTGTTTGCAAGACATTGTGCGGTGGTCTTTGAATAGTAGTTCTCAACTTTGCTGTGCATTAGAATCACCTGGAATACTTACTAAAATACACATTGCTGGACCCCACTCTGTTTCTGATTCAGTAGATCTGGAATCAGGGTCAAAAATCTACATTCTTAACCAGTTCCCAGGTGATGTTGAGACAGCAGATATGAGAACCACAAATTGAGAACAACTATTTAGATAAAGAGAGACAGGGGATAAAAGGATTCAGATCGGAATTATTTATTTGTTTATTTGTTTATTTATTTCTATTCATTCATTCATCCATCCATCCAACCACCCAATCCAGTATAATTAGCATACACTGTTATATTAGTTTCAGGTGTACAATATACAACATAATTATTCAACAATTCTATACATTACCCAGTGCTCATCACTGTAAGTATACTCTTAGTCCCAGTCAGCTATTTCACCCATCCCTCCACCTACCTTCCTTCTGGTAACCACCAGTTTGTTCTCTATATTTAAAAGTCTGTTTTTTTTTTTCTCTTTTTTTCTTGGTTTGTTTTATTCCTTAAATTCCATATATGACTGAAATCATATGGTATTTGTCTTTCTCCGACTGACTTATTTCACAGAACATTATACTCCCTAGATCCATCCATGTTGTTGCAAATGGCAAGATTCCACTTTTTTATGGCTGAGTAATATTCCATTGTATATATACCACATCTTCTTTATCCATTCACCTATCAGTGAACACTTGGGCTGCTTCCATAATTTCGTTATTTTAAATAATGCTGCAATAAACATAGGGGTGTATATATCATTTCATTGATCTGTTCTATTGTTTTTTTTTAGTTTCTATATAGTTTATTTCTGCTCTTATCTTTATTATTTCCTTCCTTCTATAGGTTTTGGGTTTCATTTGTCCTTTTTCTAGTTCCTTGAGATATAATGTTAAGTTGTTTATTTGAGATTTTTCTTGCCTCTTGAGGTAGGCCCATATTGATACAACCTCTTAGAAGGTTCCCTCTTAGAACTGCTTTTGCTACATCCCAAAGATTTTGGATGATTGTGTTATCATTTTCATTTGTCTCCATGTATTTTTTATTTGGATTTTTAATTATGACTTGAATTCTTAATTATGCTTTGGTAACAGATAGCAATATGTCTGAGGTAAGTCATATAACCTCTGTAAGACTCTGTTGGTTCATCAGGGTTAGGAATGCCATTTCTGCTCCAAATGAACCAGATTGTCCTGAGAGAGCCCTGTCTCCTTGGCTAGTGCAGGTAGACATAGACAAAGCTTACTTCACTGATTCATCTCAAGCTAACCACCTGCCCCTGTATGAGATAGTTCTTATTTATTATGTCTATGCTTTCAGGTAGGGGTCAGCCTGCTGTAACACACCTGGATGCTGGCTCTTAAATGACTGCATTTCTCTTCTCTGTTCTTATCTATTATGTGGTGATTTCTTAGAGTGACATATTTCTCATCTTTCCAACTTCTTGAGGGCATTCCTCTCTATTATCCAAATATGATTCTCAGAACTTTTTCTTTTTTTAAAATATATTACCTTGTTTATGAGAAAAGACTAACTCCTCTGCTCTCTGTATTGGATTAATTGAGACAATAAAATGAGATAAGCTCTGTCTAAAGGCTTATAAGCTACTATATAATGTCAGATAAAGACTCAAGAAAGGTATTTGTAAGTTATTTATGTGATAGAACAAAAATCAAATGAGTTTGGCTTATGTCAAAGAGCTAATCTGGAACAACAACAACAACAATCAGGTAGATCCAGGGCCTGTGGCTAAGTGGGGCACTGAAGGTTAATATAAGCTAGATATCCATTTGGCTGGACATGTCTTATAGCCCTTGGAGAATATCAGATTGAAAAGAGGACTACTTCTATACAGATGAATCTGCACCTCTTGGTAATCCAAAAACCGACAGTGTTATTTCAGTAAATCTGTTTTTATTTTAAACACTTCTTATTGATGATAAATAAGACTGTGTTGACTACATTCTGTATTTCATAGTGTGTTTACATTTTCAGTGGTGCACATGTGTAATTATTGGTTGATAAGCTGATGTTAGCTCTTCACCCTTCTCTCTTCTCCCTCATATCCCAACTCCTCTATTGACAACTGAAATTTCTGCAGGAAGGGTGCTCTTAACCTGAATCAAGGAAATGTGATAGAGGCAAATTAAAAATGATCCCAGAGAAATGAAAAGATTAAGAAGTAAAATGAGAATCTTCCCATCATGAAATAACACTCCCAGAGGGGAAGACATTCTCCTCTCAAGGTTCTAGTTTCATAGGATTGGATTAGGATGTTGGAACTTTGGGGAAACTACCTGAAAGGGGCAAATCCGGGTGATTTTTGAAGTATGGAAGAGACCATTGAGTCATGTTTCTCTCTCTCTGTTTTCACTTATCTTGTGAGGTACTAAGAACTGGGGCTGGCTGTGCCTTATGGTTGAGAAATACTTTTACTCCTACAGGACTAAGGGACCAGGATGACCCAGGAGAAATTTTGGACTGATACTTAAAAGAAAGGAGAATGGATTTGAGAGTCTAATTAATCTTATTCAAGTCTTATCCAACCTTATTCACTAAGGAAGAAAAGCTAAAGGAGACTCAGGGGGGAAAATTTCCTGCAACTTCCTAGAGTGGCCCCTCTGGTGTATCTTTCAGGAATTTAAGTTCACTGATGAAATTATATAATTCCTGAACTTGTTTCAAAGCAATCCAGGGAGGTAGGAGGGATATGTGTGCATGGATATTCATGAAGCAGGTTTTGCCATGCATTGTTTATTGTAGGAATTGGGGAAAAGTCTCATTTTGCTATTCTTTCTATGTTCAAATTCTATGTCAAATATGTCTAAAAATGAAAAAAAAGAAATTATTAACTGATATGATGACCTATAGATCCAATGGAAGAAAAGAAAACCCTATAGTTAGTATGAAATAAATTTCATCCAGCTAGATTTTAAAATCATTTCCTTTAAGAAATTTTCAAAACATTATATAAACTCAGTATTCATTCAGATTGTAACATTGACATTTTATGATACCAAAAATAGCTTCTCTCTATTATAGGAATAGCTAAAAGTTTGTATTTGATACTTACTTCTGAGCCACTATACGATTATTTTATGTCATTAGGACACTGAAGTTGTAAGTATAGGCTATCAGATGTGAAAATCACATCTAAAAATATAGCTTGTCATTTAGATGTTTCTAAACATCCCATTATTTGACAAAATATGTATAAATCTATATTTCTAGCAAGTTTTTTAAAATCCATGGACTGTTTGAAAATATGAAGAAACAACTATAGAAGATTTCCAGTGTAAATGACTAGACTGGCTTGTTGCATTTGCAAAGACAAGTGAAGAACTGACAATTAAACATATAATTTGAGAAATTGGGCTTTTCATATAAATTACCTAGATTGGATCTTTATGTTAACTGAATTCTCTGGATAAAACCAGCTCTTCACTTTCTTATACCTTTATAAATACTGTCTCCCTTAATTTTATGTGATAGAGATAAAGTGAGCCTTTTCTAGCATTAAGCTTCAGCTTAAAATAAGCACTAATTTCAAGTAAAAGTATGGAGTAATTTGGGAACGTTTCTTCTGTGGCTTTAAATGTGTGCAGACTGATTACATAATTATAAAAGCAGTCAGGTGGCTTAACTGGATGCAAGAGTGCTCACTGGGGCAAAACTAGGAGTCTGTACATGTCTATAATACATTTCTACATTTTGTACAATATCCATACATCCTTCTAAAGTGAATATTTCATGATTATTTTGCAGAGCTTATTAGTCCCCAAACTTGCCCTGCACATTAGTATTTTCTGGACCAAACATACCTACCATACCCTGGCTGGCCACTAAAATTCAGGAAACATGGAACCAAAAGGAGCTGATGCTGCTTACGTATCTGACCTCATTCAGTTCAGTTTGAAACTAAAATATTCTCCTACCTTAGGGTATTTGCATTGGCAATTCTCAATCACACACTTGACTCCTAATTATTAGGTCTAAACTCAGTACTGCTCTCTCAGAGAGGTCTTTTAGGACCATTTAATCTAAATGTCTATTTAATCTAATCTAAACCCAGCCTTTTCACCCAGTCCTTCCCCAGTGAATCACTTGGTGTCATTTTCTTCATTGCATTTATCACTAGTGAAAATGGTCTTGTTTGATTATTTCTGTTTATTTTCTACCTTCCTTCACCAGAATGTAAGCTCCATAAGAACATGGACTTCTTCTTCTTCTTTTTTTTTTTACACCACGGTGTTTAGAACACTGCCTGACACATGGCTGGTGTTCAAAAAGATTTGTTGAATAAATAAATGACTAACGAAATGAAGTTCATGTAGGACTTTTTTTCTGAATCACAGAGTCAAATATTTGTGAGACATTGGTCATCAATAAAAAATGACCACACTTCCATTGGGATGAATAAATAAGGCCCTAGATTAAATCAGTCATTGAAACAAGGGCAAAGCTATGTAATTTGTCACATAAACTTGAACTATTTACTACAACAGCAAAAGCTCAAGCGCTTGGTAATACACACAGTGCTTAGAATTTTGTCAGACAATAGCAGTTCTGCATTTGCCCCAGAGATCACCCCAGGAAGCTGCGGTGTTGGGGGAGGGCTGCAATTAGAACCTATCACAATAAATGTGGAAGGATGGCATTCTAGACTTAAGAGTAGATTGTATGTAAGGAATGAGAACATGATGACTCCACTGCTCAAAGATGGCGGATTCAAAAGGTGAGGATGCCCTTAGTGATGCAGAAGGTTAAACACTGCTAAGAAAATCATAAGCTATATGTATGGGATCTACTCTAATTTATATTACCTTACGTGAACTAGCTCTCAGATAGGTTGTTATCTCTTTATAGGGAACTCCATTGGATACTTCAGAGATCCCTAACACTGGAGGTCTGTGACCTGCAGTTTCATGGACAAAGAGGAGTGTGTCTTCTTTGGCCATGCTTACTGATTCCCCCCCCCGCCAAGCACCTTCACTGCTCCATACAAATGTCTTTCTTAGTGGGTCCACTCATATTTTTCCTCACAGTGCTATTCCTGTCAGGAATGCTCTGTTGTCTTGTCCACACCCATTATTCATGTGTTAATTCATATATTTATAACTCTTTCATGAATATTTGTTGATGTGGCCACCTGAAAAAAAAGAAAACTTTCCAAGTGGTGGAAAGTTTATTAAATCTGGCAAAAGAGTGAACGAACTCTCTGGTGTCTCTTCTTACAAGGACACTAATCATATTGGATCAATGCCTTCTCCTTATGACCTCATTTAAACTTAATTATTTCTATAAAGGCTCTATCTCTAACTACCACAACATTGAGGGTTGGGGCTTCAACATATGAGTATTGGGGGGGACACAACATTCACTTCATAACAGACAGGGTGTATTGTTGGTAGTATTGGAATCTACTCACTCATATTTTAATTTGAATTTTTGCAATACTCATAATTAATATCAGTCTGTAATTTCCTTTATTGTCTACTATTTTATTTTGCTTTATAAAATGAATTTGAATGTTTTTGATCATTTATGTTCTAACTGGTCTCTGAGTGTTTGGTAGAATTATTTAGTGAACCCATTTGTCTCTGATATATTTTTCTGAAATACTTCCTTTATAACTTTGTTTCTTCCATGAAAATTTACCTGTTTAAGCCTTTACTGGGGTTAATTTTGGTAAGTGAATTTTCTCCTAAAATTATCCATTTATTTGTATAGAGATCTGCCTTAATTTCCCATTAGCCAGAATACTGAAGGCTGATCTAGATTTATTCTAATGTAGAAAAATAAAGGCTAAATATTAAGTTTAGAAAAATAGATACATGATTTTTCCTTATACTTAGGTATCAGGGAACATATATATCATAATAATATATATTTTTTAATTTAAAATTTTTTTATTTTAATTCCAGTGTAGCTAACATACAGTGTTATATTACTTTCAGGTATATAATATAGTGATTCAACAATTTCATGTATTACCTGATAATCATCAAGACAAGTGTACTGTTAATCCCCAATAACCACTGTTTCTATTCATTTGCATCTTATTTATCAATTTTCTGTTTTCAAGAAGAATGGGCCTTTTTTATTATCCAGTCAGGAGAGTGATGATAGGCTCCTCAAGGTCAGGAACTTCTCTTCTCTTTATACTGCTGTAATATACAATATGGTGCAATACTCACAGTAGGTGTTCAACAAATAAATATTATTATGAAAAGTAATATGGACCCTAATAGATGTTTGACATTTCATAATAATCTTCTAGCAGCATATTATAATGCAGCCATACTGAGAACAAACACTGATTTAAGGAAACACACCCTTATCTAAAACTTTTAATAGAATAGTAGCTATACAGTTTTGCTTTACTCTGCAAATAACTCTAAACAATACACTTAGCAGCAATTGTCAAAAAGTATGAATAAGAAATGATAATTTGACATTTAAAAGAGTAAAAGTTTGGGCGCCTGGGTGGCTCAGTCGGTTAAGCGACTGCCTTCGGCTCAGGTCATGATCCCAGGGTCCTGGGATCGAGTCCCATATCAAGCTCCCTGCTCTGCGGGGAGCCTGCTTCTCCCTCTCCCACTCCCCCTGCTTGTGTTCCCTCTCTCACTGTGTCTCTCTCTGTCAAATAAATGAATAAAATCTTAAAAAAAAAAAAAAGAATAAAAGTTTTACACCATTAACCACAGAGAAATATCTGAGAATGAAAGAATATCTATCACAGGAAATATTTATGAAGTAGTTGGAGTTCAAGGACAAGTACATTTAGCATCTAAAAGAAGTTGGCTGTTTTTTTATACAGCTTTGCCAAAGATTGACTCTCACACACTTTCCCTCAGAAAATGAGTGGCAGTTTGGCTGTTTACAGGGTAGGATTCCAGGGATCCATTAAACCTTTCAAAATATCATTAATGGCATCATCATACATTTTTATGAGAGGTAATCATTTCTTCAGGTGGATCTTGTTAGTGAATTTTCACACTCTATATTAGCGTCATTACTGAACAGGATAACAAGGTAGATGCATGACCATTAGAGTATCAAGTGAACACCAGCATAGCAGTTTTATGAGTCACTGATCTGCTGTCAGCAGTAAGCCGTCTATCAGTGGGAAAGTGCCCTTGAAAGAAACTTCACTTTATCTGTAATGTTCCATTCATTATAGACTCCTTATAGTGTAAGGTATAAAATGTAGATGCCTTCACTGAAAACATCATAAATAATTTCACATAGTATCATTTAGAAGCAAAAATTCATTTGAAAATAGTGAAGCATTTATTTTAACAGAAAGGAAGAATTTAGTCAGACTGTTAATTTAAATTTGATTTGTCTACTTTCATGGTTTTCTTGTCTGCTATATTTAAATAGTAACCAGAGAGATGAAAATACAATGTCATTACATTTCAAGTTTTTAGACACATTTTAATGTACAAAAAGATGAAATTTGCCAACTGACTTAGATTAACCAAGTTCAGTTAAACCAAAAGTAACAGATTACATTGAGCTTTCAACATATTAGATCACTTGCACTGAATTACCTTTAAGCCAAGAAAGCAAAAGCTTTCTGTATCAGCATTAGCTGTCACATATCCTGTAGAATCATAGATGTGTGTCTGACAGTAGCAAGAACACATGAACATGTGTTATAGTTTAGACGTATACACAAAAATACTTTAATAACCTATATTTCACATGGGCAGTATAACTATGAGAATAATCAATTAGATAAGTCACAAATAAATTCAATGGGTATTTCAAGAATGTCATCTATTTGCCTGTCGACTGGGTAACACTCAAGAAGAAAATTATTATACCTCTACCTTTGTCTGAAATATTTTATAATTGAGGCAGGATGTTTGGGATTTGTTTTTCTCAGATTTATTTTTTATACTTGTAGTTCTCAACTTTATTTTGCATTTGTGGGCTCAGCCTGAGGCTAATCATAGTCTGGTAATAACTATGGGTTATTAGGCTGTGTCTGTATGCACTGATTTTATTGAGTTGAAATGTTCCATCAGGTCTAGTTATTATATTGAGGATAAGATCCAAATATTATAGACATATTATTTAGGTGATGTAGTTTTTGATCCTTTGACCTTTACATAATAAATAGTAATTGAGTAGATTGAAATATATATGATTCTTTGCTTATCTTTTTTTCTCAATCGGTTGTCTGCTAAAAAACACAAATATATTGGAAACTTTATGAACTGCTATTCTTAGGGGCCAAATAGTGAAAATATTTCAGGGAAGATAGTGTTGGTATTCTAGCAGTAAAATCTTGGCAATTCATTATGACTAAAATGGAACTCATTTCTCCACTCTGCCCCTCCCCCCAACAGAATATCATTTACTCCCTCTCTCAGTTCATGAATTCACCAATTACCCATTCTCCCAAGCTGGAAATCCTGTTGTCATCCTTGATAGCTCCTCCTTCCTCAAATTTTTTTCTCACCAATTTCTATCAATTCCATCTTTGCAATATCTTTCAAATTACTCAACTCCATTTTTTCTTCAATTTTAAATATATATTCACCTACAGGCTTCATAGGCGATTCCTGGGACATCATTTGTTATGGCATGAAGGAACATCATAATGCAAGGGTAGAAAGATGTTATTAGCATGGAGACAATATTGACTCCATGGCAATTAATTAAAATGAAATGTTTACTAAAATATATATCTCAAAATTGATTGTTGCACATCACTGGGTGTTGGCAGAATAGTTGAGAAATAAGATGCCCTAAAATATTCTGCACTCTATTTCCAATTGTTAAAAACAATTTTGATCATATCAATCTCTTTCATACAAACTTTACAAGTTCTGCATTGCCTGTAGGATTAGGTTCAAACTCATTGATAAACCATACAAATTTTAGCAACACAATCTTTTGTATATTATAGGATATCTATCTATCCCCTGTGAGATAAATATATATATTATATATACACATACACACACATATATGTATATAATACACATATATGCACACATACATACACTGTAAGATATATATATGCACACAATATGTTTAATATATATACACTTAATCATTAAGTATACATATATGTCATGAAGTATCAATGTATTACAGTTGGTTTTATTGTCGATGATCTAATAATTATCAGAGGTCAGCATGGAACTGACTGCTATCCATTTTAGTTAGGTCAGCACATTCCCAAGAAAATTGTGCCATGTCCACTTTGGTTCTTTTTCGATTGCATTGTGGGAATATATTTATCCACGAGGTAACTTATGAGACATTTTACTTTCAATCTCAATGTGTTTTGGTCCTTGTAAATCCTAGTGTTACCTCAGAGCTTTTATATTTCACTAATTTTAATAAAATGAAAAAAAAAACATGGAGACATCAACAACAAATAATGAAGTCAAGTTGAAAATCAGGGCAGACAGGAATGCAAGAGACATTATAGAAATATTATCTGTACCTCTGAAAGAAATAATGCAATATATGTTAAGAAAAAAAAAAGAACATAGCAGGAGGGGAAGAATGAAGGGGGGGAAATCGGAGGGGGAGACGAACCATGAGAATGATGGACTCTGAAAAACAAACTGGGGGTTCTAGAGGGGAGGGGGGTGGGAGGATGGGTTAGCCTGGTGGTGGGTATTGAGGAGGGCACGTTCTGCATGGAGCACTGGGTGTTGGGCACAAACAGTGAATCATGGAACACTACATCAAAAACTAATGACGTAATGTATGGTGATTAATATAACAATAAAAAATTTTAAAAAAAGAAATATTATCATTGTAATCCAAGGCCTCCTGGCACTAGACCAAACTTGCTATTCTGTTTTATTTTCTTCCTGAATACTTTTTCCTGCCAAATATTTCCTCCAACTCTAATAAAATATTTCTTTTTTAATATTTCTTTTTAATAATGGAATATATTAAATCTTTAAAAGGTAGATCATACCTAAAGTTAATTCAACGATTCAAATTAAAGAACATTTATTTGACATTTATTGTTAAGAAAGCACTGTTCTCAGTGCTAACAATGATAACTTTCTGAGAACTCACATAATACTTAAAAATATATATATATATAAATATCTCTGTACAGACAGAAAGACTACAGACAGAAAGACTCATTCTCTTCCTGTACTTTGAATTTTAACAGCTCGGGCACCCAAGTTATAAATCTGGAATATTATTTTACCTACTTCCTTCTATTTTCTACTTCAAAAACAGTCAACAACGCCAATGAACTCTATTTTCTACCACTAGTCCCTGCTGCTCCCTAGCATTCTCTGCCTACCTACTTACCCTCCCATCTACATTCATGCATAAATAAATTCTTCTTATTCCTTCATTCATTCTCCTTATTTAACCCATCATCATGCTCATTAATTCTATCTCCAAAATAGTAAATGTGTCTCACTACTATGGCAATTGTCAACTCTACAGAATACCAGAATAGGATTCTAAAAAGTATATTGAATCATGTCCACCGCCAGCTTAAATGCAAACTTTTTGCCATTATCTGTAAGAATCTACATGCTCTTACCTCTACCATTACTCATCCAGTTAGGACATATTTATTGAGAACTCACTGTATGTCTGGCTAGATATTGAATATGCGGTAGTAAGACACATATACTTTCTTTCAACAATCTTATATTCTAGTGGAGAATATAGAAATAAGTATGTTAATAAACAAATAATTAACTTATAATGTGTTTTGATGAATGATACAAAAGAAACAAATTTGATACTAAACCATAATGGGAGGGAGGAACATCAATTTGAGACAGAGTATCCAAAGAAGCTGATAAGGGGCTGCTTAAAATAAAATGGCATTTTGGGGCGCCTGGGTGGCTCAGTTGGTTAAGCGACTGCCTTCGGCTCAGGTCATGATCCTGGAGTCCCTGGATCGAGTCCCGCATTGGGCTCCCTGCTCGGCAGGGAGTCTGCTTCTCCCTCTGACCCTCCCCCCTCTCATGTGCTTGCTCTCTCTCATTCTCTCTCTCTCAAATAAATAAATAAAATCTTTTAAAAAAAAATAAATAAAATGGCATTTTGAAATGGGAGGGGGATATGAACCATGAGAGACTGTGGACTCCGAGAAAGAAACTGAGGGTTTTAGAGGGAAGGGGAGTTGGGGGATGGGTTAGCCTGGTGATGGGTATTAAGGAGGGCACGTATTGCATGGAGTACTGGGTGTTATACACAAACAATGAATCATGGAACACTACATCAGAAACTAATGATGTACTGTAGGGTGACTAACATAACATAATAAAAAAATAAATAAAAATAAAAAAAGAGGGCGCCTGGGTGGCTCAGTTGGTTAAGCGACTGCCTTCGGCTCAGGTCATGATCCTGGAGTCCCGGGATCGAGTCCCGCATTGGGCTACCTGCTCGTGAGGGAGTCTGCTTCTCCCTCTCCCGCTCCCCCCTCTTGTGCTCTTTCTCTCTCTCACTCTCTCTCTCAAATAAATAAATAAAATCTTAAAAAAAATAAAAAATAAAAAATAAATAAATAAATAAATAAATAACGATGGGGCGCCTGGGTGGCTCAATCGTTAAACGTCTGCCTTCGGCTCAGGTCGTGATCTCAGGATCCTGGGATCGAGCCCCACATCGGGCTCCCTGCTCGGCGGGAAGCCTGCTTCTCCCTCTCCCACTCCCCCTGCTTGTGTTTCCTCTCTCGCTGTGTCTCTGTCAAATAAATAAATAAAATCTTTAAAAAATAAATAAATAAAAATAAAAGTAAAAAAAGGTAAAGCACTTTGATAAAGCACATAATTGGAAATATGCAAATTATTTTTGTCAATTATATTTTGAGACATGTTTTAGATTTGTAGTGTGTATAACTAATAATGAATATTGAGTTAATATAACGAATAAATAATGAATGCATATCAAAAATAAATAAATAAATAAATAAATAAATAAATAAAATGGCATAAATTGAGATGGAGTCAGCCACAGGAAAAGTGATCCAAACAGAGGGATCTGCATGTGCAAAATTCCTGAAGTGAGGATCAGATAAAGAGGGCCTGAGTGTTCAGATCTAAGTGATATAAGGGGAGAGGGTCAGGAAAAGTGGTAGAGAGTAGTTAAGGGCTTGTATTAATTTTCTATTGCTGCATAACCACAAAGTTAGCAGCTTAGAATAACATATATTTATTATCTACTTCACAGTTTTCTAGGAATCAGGAGTCTGGATACAGCTTAACTATATCAGCTCAGGGTCTTAGTCTTAAAAGACTCCACTCATAATGCTGGCCTACTTTTGGGGCTCAGCTCACATGATTGGTAGATTTCAGTTCCTTGTGCTTGCAGGACTGAGGTCCCCATTTTCTTGCTATCAGGGACCACTCTCAGCTCCTAGATGCACCCAAAGTTCCTTGCCATAAGGCCTTCCTACAGACTCTCTCATAACATGTTACCTGACTTCTTCAAGGTGAGAGTATCTCTCACTCCAGTCTGCTATGATGGAGTCTTATATAATGTTATATAATTAGAGAGTGTCCTATTGTTGTTGCCAGATTCTATTGGTTAGAAGCAAATCAGTTTCCACTGCATGGCAAGGGAGAGGATGATACAAGTACATGACTCATTGGCAATTATTGTGTTTCTACCACTGGGTTCAGTCACATAAGTCATGGTAAGGAATTTGGATTTATTTTAAGTGAGATGGGATTTTATGGAAGAGAAGGAAGAAAGGCGGAAGGAAGGAGGGTTAAATCCTATCCCAGGAAATTAAGACAAATGGAGGAGATGATTCTGTGTAGAGGCTTGGAGGTCATTTCTTGGAGAAGGTGGCCCTGGGATAACAGGCTGATGGTTAAGTACAGAAAGAGACAGTATCAGAGGAAGATTGTATCTGTGCAAAACCTGCAGGTGGACAAGAGCAGGGTGTGACTGAGGAAGAGCAAGAAGCACATAGGTATGAAGTGCTCAGGATGGTAGGGTCAAAAGGAAATAGAAACCAAAAGGATTTTAATGTAGTGGGTGATTTGGGATGGTCTTAAAAGAGATCTATATTATCAGACATACCAGTTTGCCAGATAGCCTGGTGCTGACAATAGGGAGAATGAATTGGAGGAAGAACTTGAAATAGGTAAGGTGACCACTCCGTCCAGTGAAATTTAAAAACATTTCTAATACATTTTGAAATCTTTGAACTGCACAACAAGCATCAGAACAATTTTATTTCTTTTTTTTCCTTTCTTTTTTAACTGCTTTATTGGGGTATGTTTAACATACAAAAAAACTGTAGGAATTTAATGAGTACAACTTCGTTTATTTGGAGGAAAGTGTGTGCCCATGAAACCATTATCACTATTGATGCCATAAACTTATCCATTACCTCCAAAAGGTTCCTCCTACCAGCCCTCCTTTTTTTGAACAATTTTCTTTAAAAAGAGCTGCATCATAGTTAGTAATTGGAATACAACTTTCCTTAGTTTGCTTTCAAAGATTCTTTTGAAGGACCATGGTTTTAAGGGCATCTCAAAAGAACTAGGTGCCCTACCTTTAATTGGCAATTTCCAGTTTCAGGTAAAAAGAATTAGGGTAAAGAACTAGGGCTTGCAATCTCTGTATCTTCTAACTAGGAGATTTTGAATTGCTTTGGGACTGGAAGCCTGGCTGCCCTGGTATTTTTGTATCCTTAGTCCCTGACACATACTAGATGCTTCAAAAATATTTTTAAATGGACAAATAAATGAATAAGTAGTCACATCAAATGAATATTATTCCAATTACTAGACCACTACCTTTTTCCGCCCTGTCCTCTCTTCCCAGCCTTTCTTTTCTTTTTTTTAAATTTTATTTTATTATGTTGTGTTAGTCACCATACATTACATCATTAGTTTTTGATGTAGTGATCCACGATCCATTGTTTGCATATAGCACCCAGTGCTCCATTCAGTACGTGCCCTCCTTAATACCCATCACCAGGCTAACCCATCCCTCACCCCCCTTCCCTCTAGAACCTTCGGTTTGTTTCTCAGAGTCCATAGTCTCTCATGTTTGTCTCCCCCTCCGATTCCCCCCCCTTTATTTTTCGCTTCCTACTATCTTCTTTTTTTTTTTAACATATAATGTATTATTTGTTTCAGAGGTACAGGTCTGTGATTCATCAGTCTTATACAATTCTCAGTGCTCACCATAGTACATACCCTCCCCAATGTCTATCACCCAGCCACCCCATCCCTCCCACCCCCCACCACTCCAGCAACCCTCCGTTTGTTTCCTGAGATTAAGAATTCCTCATATCAGTGAGATCATATGATACTTGTCTTTCTCTGATTGACTTATTTCACTTAGCATAATACCCTCTAGTTCCATCCACATCAGTGCAAATGTCAAGATTTCGGGGTTTTGGTTTTTTGGGGTTTTTTTTTTTTGATCCCAGCCTTTCTTTTCCTTCCTAATGTCCAAATTCATCATTAAGATTCAAGACATGTTTTATCTCAAACTCTCAATGCATTCATTTTGATCTTGTTTTGTGTTAGAATGAAATTATGTAGATTGCCTTATCCACAGATACTATGTAATGTATGAGATCACTCTCGGTATGGAAGGCAAGCTCATGCCAATTGCTTGAGTACTAGTGATGACTATACTCGAATTTGCACTTTGGAACTAACTTCAGATGATTCGTCATCTCAAGACCTCTATTTAATGCCAAACTGATCACTAAATTCTGGGTTATGGAAGAATATCCCCTAGGATATTGCTTCTGAGCTAATAAGTAATGATTGTGAGATAAGATAAAGGAGAAGCCCATGTTTACCAGTGCATGATTAAAGATATGCTTGATATTTAATTCAACACAAATATTTAAATATTCTTTCTAGAATTTCCTCAATACATAGCATATTAGCATTTAGAATTATTTAGAATGTTTATGTGTACTTCTTAATTCATATTTATTAATATTAAAGAAGAATGAGTCAATTTTTTTTTACCTAATAGAATTCTGGCAAATAAGATGTTTCTCTTCCATTAGTTCTGTGCTTGATATCTAGAAATCACTAATAAATGTTTGTTAAATAATTTTAATCTTAAAAACTCAAACAAAGCTATATTTATATATCACTGTGGATTGAGTAAATTACTTAGAATTAATAATATAAACTTTACATCAACTGCTACTCTAGGTAATTTTAGTATTTAAATTAGTATTTTAAGTACACAAATAAATATGTAATATTCAGTATTTGCTTCAATAAATTATTTCCTTTGTAAAAAAATGTTAAGATTATATGTGAGAAAGATTATATGAGTAGGCTTCAGTTAAAATATGGCACATTTGAGGTTTGAAAACCTCTGAGAATTTTCTAATGTGGGTTAGTATACTAAGAGGTTTGCCATTGTAAATGATGTTTACAGTCTGAGTAAACCACAGAAAAGTAGAAGCAAACCCAGAGGCTGCCCATGATACACAGCAGAGCTGTAGCCGATTCTGAATGTGTATGACATGTGTGAAGTCTGTTCTACTGAGAATGACCCACCATCCATAAATTTTTGTGATGATATGCTCTAATTCTTTTTATTAAAAATAATAATTTTCCATCACCAAAATAAGGTATTCTGATTATGATTAATTTGAACAATTCAAAAAAATAATAACAGAAAATCCATCTATAGCCTCATCATCCAGGAATAAACACTCATAAGATTGTTATCTTTTTTTTTTTAAAGATTTTATTTATTTATTTATTTGACAGAGAGAGACACAGCAAGAGAGGAACACAAGCTGGGGGAGTAGGAGAGGGAGAAGCAGGCTTCCCACTGAGCAGGGAGCCCGATGTGGGGCTCGATCCCAGGACCCTGGGATCATGACCTGAGCCGAAGGCAGCCACTTAACCGACTGAGCCAACCAGACGCCCCAACATTGTTATCTTTCTTTTCAGTACTTTTATGCATCATTTTTTACCTAGCTGTGCTTATATATTACGTGCATAAGTTTATAGTAATTTAGAGGGAAAGCTATAAAATTTGGAAAACATGGGAAGGATAAGGAAAACATCCAGAATTCCATAAACAGATATAGACTCTTAACATTTTAATGTGTTTTCTAATTTTCTTTTTTTCCCATGTATATTGACATCATCTTTTATATTCTATCAAGGGTAGTTATCAGGGGCTTGCTGAGAGGATATTTATGTGATTAAGTTGATTTATTAGTTTTTTTCAATGAATGAGAACAAGTAAGATTTAAAAATATGAAAAATAATTTCTCAAGTTCTTTGATAATTTTCTACACAATTATGATTTTGTGAAGAAAAACCCTAGTGTTGCAACTTTTATTTTATTTTTAAGATTTTATTTATTTGTCAGAGAGAGAGAGCACAAGCAGAAGGAGCTGCAGGCAGAGGGAGAAGCAGGCTCCCCCTTGAGCAAGGATCTCCCTGAGCAAGGATCCCATTGCAGAACTCGATTCCAGGACCCCGGGATCATGACCCGAGCCCAAGGCAGTCGCTCAACCAACTGAGCCACCCAAGCATCCCTGTCCCAACCATTTTAATGAGAGCAATAATATACAGGGTTCAGGATAAGATCCAGGTCTGTCACTTAGAAGATGGGTGACCTTGGACAAGTTATTTACTCTCTCTATGCTTTGTGTTCACATTGATAAAGTGGGGATAGATGAATTAATGTGTGTGAACTGCTTAGCAGAGTGCCTATCACTTGGTAAATGCTATATACAGGTTAGCCATGACTAGTAAATTCTGGAAAAGAACAATCAATATCTTCTTTACCGTTTAAAGGGGTTATATGTGGCCATAGACATTGTATGAACTATGCATACAGAAAGAGCTGAACCAAGTTTCGACACCAGGCTACAGTTAATTAATCTAAACCTGATGTTACAGTTCAAACATAGCAAGGAAAAGCTTTAGTGTCGTGATTAAAATTGTGAGTTTAATTTCAAGCAAGATATTTATAAGCTGTAGCAATCTTGGAGATTGTTCTACCTAGGTGTATTCACTGTAAATAGACAGATAAAAGTGTTTATGTGAAAGGTAGTAGTAAAGATGAGATAATTCACATGTAGTACTGGGCACAAAATGAGCACCCAATAAATATTACCTGCTATTATTCTTAATTGTAATGGTAATATTAATAATAGCTCTTAATAATTCTAAAACTTTCTGTATCTTTTTTTTTTAAGATTTTATTTATTTATTTGACAGAGAGAGACACAGCGAGAGAGGGAACACAAGCAGGGGGAGTGGGAGAGGGAGAAGCAGGCTTCCCGCCAAGCACGAAGCCTGATGTGGAGCTCGATCCCAGGACACTGGGATCATGACCTGAGCCAAAGGCAGATGCTTAATGACTGAGCCACCCAGGCGCCCCTAAAACTTTCTGTATCTTTGAATTCTGAAATTGCTCTTACCTCTAAGTCATCTGGAGTTGTAATTAAATCTTTGGTTTCAAACAAAGGTTGATGATGATGTTGTTTTTTTTTTTTAAAGATTTTATTTATTTATTTGACAGAGACAGAGATAGCAAGAGCAGGAACACAAGCAGCGGGAGCGGGAGAGGGAGAAGCAGGCTTCCCCCCGAGGAGGGAGCCCGATGTGGGACTCGATCCCAGGACCCTGGGATCATGACCTGAGCCGAAGGCAGACGCTTAGCGACTGAGCCACCCAGGTGCCCCGATGATGATGTTTTTGAGTTTTTATGTGCTTGAGAGAGAATTCATTTCCGTTTCTTTTGCTAATGAAAGATAATTTGAACACATAAGCGTTTTCTCTATTCCATCTCATTGTCTCAAAGGACTATAGCTTTGTCTCCACTCTCTGCTTTATGATAGAGAAGTCGGAGGTTTTGTTTCCATAAGAAACCTCTTTGTCTGCCTGGAACTGGTAGGATTTTTTTTTTTTTTTACATGTGTTTTTTGCCCTGGTAAGGCAACATCTCTTTTGACTAACTTCACCTGAAATATTATGATCCTGTTTTAGATCTCCTTAAATTTTTCCAGTTGAGCTATTTTCTCTTCAGCTGTGTCTTTTCATATTTCTTCTATTCCAAATGCTCATGTTCCTCACTTTTCTCAACCCTCCTCAGAAGCATGACCTTTCCAACTTTTTCCTTTGTCTGCCATTTTTATTTGCTTTTAGTGAGGACTTTTCAAGTTATTCTTCTGATTTATGTATTTAGTTTTCCTTAATGCCATTGCAAATTTAAACTTCATAATGGTCCTTCGTAGATCTTTATATAAACCTTCACTATGACCTCATTTCTGTATTTTTGTTTGTTTATTTGAGAAGCATGTCTTGCCTTTTTTTGTACTGAGGTGTTAGTTCATGGTGACTCTGTCAAGACCAATTATTAGTGATCTATATGAATAAGTTTGATCGACAGAAATTGTATCTGCTTTCCAATAGTCACTGACTGAAGCCATAGCATGTGTAGATGCTAATTAATCAAGGATACTTTGGAACAGCTCTGTATCAGACATGTCTCCTGTGTATATGCTGAATAATGTATGTTTAGAATATTTGGAACAGGACATTTTCAAATGTATAGAGCTCTAGCTTAGCAGTTTAATCATAGTGCGTGACAGGTAACATCATGTGCATTTTTCTTTTGTCCATGGCAACTACATGAAATTTGAAAAATAAGAGGGGTAAGAGAGAGGCTACCAGGATTGGATTACACCAGTGAAATTAGACATTTTTTAAGAGATGTTTCACCTTCACACTTCCTTTGTGCTAGACAGTGTGCCAGACCCAGTCTATATAGAAATTATCAAAATAAGCAACCCCTTGGGGAAAGCATAAAAAAAAAATAATCCCACCAAATCCATTAGTATTGTGCCAAATGCTATAAAGCAAAATGTAGGATATTGAAGCAGAAAGAAATGATTTTAGAGAGAACTGATCTAGGTGGATCAAAAATGCTCACCCTTGAAACAGTGGCATTTAAGGTGAGAAATGAAGGAAGAGATGGACATAGAGTCAGCATGTTAATGAGGTGGTTTGATGGTGAGTGTGGGAAGGTCCTGAGGTGGGAAAGATGACCAGTATATTTGAATGAAGTACTAGATAGGAATGTGGTGAAAATGAGACAAATTTCTGATATGGTCCAGATGATACTATCTCTTAGGTCTCTGAGGTTACGTGAAGGCTTTTGAATTTGAAACCTAAGAGCAATGGGATTCCACTTCAGGTAAAAGGACCATTCAGGAGTTGAGGGCAAGGTATAGCTAGAGTCATAAACATGTTCAGAGCAGAAATTTATTGCAGTAATTTAACCAAGAGATGATGGAGACTTGGACTTAGTTGGTGGCAACCAGAGAAGAGGAAAGAACATAAAATTAAAAAGTTGATATCAGCAAGATGCAAAACTGTCTCATAACTGTCCCATTTGTAGATATAAATGTAGAATTGCTCAATGTTAGAAGTCAGAAGTCCTGGTTATTGTTAAGATCCTTCCTTTTCATTTTATGAATAAAAACCCAAGTTTCCCAGATACTATGGGAGTTTGAAGACAGAATTGGGGAAAAAATCTAAAATTTAGATTGTGCTTATTTTACAATTCTAAAATCATCCTAATATTTATATTTTAGCCTTATGAAGGACTGAAGTAGACATGGGTATTTTCTGCTGCACTATTGTAGAGAAGTCAAGATCTTAATATTCTGCTGTATTTTTCCAACAGGCTGCCTCAAGTCAGAGACAGGATATAGGACATAGTGAGTCTTAGGCTTTGTGGGAATCAAGATGTCAGTATTAAAATGCTTGTCTCCTTCCACTCACTTTTTAATTATCTCAAACAGGTTGAACTTGAGGATTGTAAAAGTATAAATTGACTAAATTTTCTCCTCACATAGTTGCTGGAGAGATGGCTGGGGGATCTTAGAGATTAGTTCGAGACTTACACTTTTCACCCTTGTTTTAAAATTTAATTAGCTAGCATATCTGCTGAACTGATGTGATGAAACTCAAGAATTTGGGGCCCACTTGAGTCTGGCCTGTGGAAAGAGTCTCTGGAGGTAAACAGATTCATTTGACTTGAACTTCTCTCTTACTTCCAGAAATGAGCCTCACTAAATAGAAATAGAATTCGCAAAATGTGCTGAATAATGGTGACTGTGTATAAAACTATTACCTGCCAAGGAAGACCCTGTAATTAAATTAGTAGAAATGACCAAATCTGTGGAGCTAAAATGTAAGCAATTTCTGTGTGCACAGCCTGCCAACCTCAGCACACTGGTTGGGCATCTTGCCTATTGGTCTTTGACCTAGGATGGCAGCATAAAAATTACCTCATCATTCAATTTGAAAAATCTGATTGACCTATTCCTTTATATAAGATGACTCCTGCCTTAGAATTAACCATGGATCTCCCTTCTAAATGAGTTTTGACTTGGGTATCACCTTTAATTCATATTTTTTTTCACACTACATTTAAGTTTTTTTGGGCAAAAGGATTCAGAATCTATACATGACTAAATTTTTTAAAGGCTAAACATTGCCACAGGCCTGTGGAACTCAAATTTCTAAGTGAAAAACAGAAGTTAGAGACTCAAACTTCACAGATCTTCTCTGACAGCTCTGAATTTTATAACTGTTCAGACCCTCTGCTCTGAATGGGTCCAGGCTCTGACTTGGCTAGTCAGTATCATCTGTAGTGACCATTGTCAGACCCAACATCACCATCACTGACAGCATGCATATGTATGGAAAGCATAGGAACTATTGCATTATCCAGCAGGGGCAGTGGTAATTGCTGACCTCTGGTTACTAACTTGAATTGTTACTTGATTCCATAGTGGAGTTCCATATGGCTGATAGGAGACAGGCAGCAAGAAGACAAATCCATGAACATTCTTCCTTCTCTACTAGATCATCCTGAAACTTTTATGGAAGCCAATGGTGAATATACTATTGGTTGCATTTCATACTTTCAGGGGTATCTGCAGTTGTTTTCAATTTTTGCATTCTCTTTGGTAAGAAGGTTGGACTAGCCATAATTATCATACCTCTATCTCTTCTTGAGTGTGTTAATTTCAGAGACCAAGGCCAGATATAAAGGTAGAGCTGGGAAGAGACCTTAAAATGTAATCTTTGGCAGAGATCCTTAGCTGTCCTGGGTAATCCATTTATGTGATACCAGGAAAAAAACTCCTGAGGTAGAACTCATAGGGGGCTTACATCCAGAGGAAATAAGTGTGACCAACTTCACTGCTCTCCTCCATGTCTAATAATCCAGTTAAATACAGACCCAACATGGCACACAGTGGATCTCGAAAAATTGAGGCAATTCACAAGAGCTGATAAATGTGGTACTAGCAGTTTCCCTGACTCTGACAACTCAGGGCAACTAAGAGAGGTTACTTCTCATTTCTCAATACCACACATCTCTCTTCATTTAGCAAGATGAAGAAAGGAGTGGATATAATCACAGTAAAGGTAATTAGGGTTTGACCATGAAAATGTGGCCAATCTATCCTCCACACTTTCATGGTTTTTGTATATATGTTTGTTATTTTTCCCCAACTTTTATAGGTTATTTTTATCTAGAACTGCTAGGAAATAGATTTGGTAGAGAGCAAGAGGAAAGCACTATGTGCAGAATATTATAGGGTAAAGAATGATGGAGCTTAGAGACTTGAGTCTACATTAACCAAAACTGTGACCCAGGACAAAAACCCTTTACCACCTGATACCCCAGGGTCTCCATCTGTCAAATGTTTTGGCTAGGGAATAACTATAGTCACTGATGCCTTCAAAAATACAATTCTATGCTTGCAGCTTTGTTTTTCAAATAGCTTATTTTATTTCTTTCATGGAGATATTAATGATGGTTTTTAAGGGTTTAATAGTGTTTATTAAAAGTGGCTTTAACAAAAACATAAAGAAAAAAAAGTATAGTAATAGCAGATGCTGTCTACACCCAAACCTCCTCCAGCAGTGAAGGACATATTGATCCAACTGCTGTGTGTGCCACCAGCATCCAGATCTCAGTGATCAGTCTTCTGAATTGCCTCATTGAGATGAACCACTTGGCCCAAAGTCACGCCCCCTTGACATGGAAATGTAAAGGCTCAGCCTCCTGACCTGAATTCTTAAAAACATAAAGGGTCATCCTTGATTCAGAGCTCCCCGTACGGCTGGCTAAGGCCTACCTTGTGACTGTATCACAGCCCAGCATGTTCTCCTGTCAAATTCTGGCTTCCTTCCCTTCTCCCTTCCCTTCTGTGGGTGCTGATCTCAGGAGCCCTCCCTAATAATCCTCCCCATGCTAATCCCCATCTTAGAATCTGCTTCTTTGATTACCTAGACTGTAGCAGAGGGTGTATAATACCTCTCCTTATTATCCTTTATTATCTCCTATATTATAATAATAATAATATTATTATTATTATTAAAGCCTTGCTTTACTTATCTAAGCTTCTAGGACAGGGTTCTTTCTGATTTCCAATAATAAAAGTCCTCTGTGCTGGGGGAGTAGTTTTCTGGGGACGCATGTTATGATGTCTTTCTCCTGTGCAGTATAACCCAAGTAAAATAGCTTGTCTACACTTTGCAGATTCATTAAATGCATTAAATGCATTCAAGAAAATTGAACCTGTTATTTACATCTTCCTTAAATAAATGCATTTTTAAAAATTCAATGTTTGTAAATAATTTGAGCTTACTAGGAGTTTGGCATTTTTAAAAATTCAATGTTTGTAAATAATTTGAGCTTACTAGGAGTTTGACAGGTTATTTAACAGGACATTGAATGTTGTGAGAAGATGGCATTATTTCAATTCCTTGATGTTTTAGCCAACCTTATGAAGTCTCCTTATTCATGGAAACAGCATAATTTTAAGCATATTATATTTTATCTTAAAAAAGCACATCATTACATAGAAAATTTGCAATTGCACTATTTTTAGTTGGAAAAGAAAAACTGAAATCAAGTTATAAAAGAAGGATAGTGGGAGACATTTTGAATGACTTTAACTTACATTATTCAACATTAAATGAAAAATATGTAAACAAGAACTGCAAAAGGATAGACTCTAAAGCAAAGGTATATTTTCTCATTGACAGTCTCTGAGGAACACTTCAGAGTAGATTTAACTCAATGGAATCTCAATGAGAAAAGGGGAAAAAATGGACCAGTGAGACATTCGTTATGAAAAACATCACAATGTAGACATAGAAATATTTCTATAAAGAAAATATACTTAACATTTTATTACTTATATAGTGAAAGAATACAAACCAAGGATCAATTATCTAAACTAGAGGTAGGTTTTGTTTTGTTTTGTTTTGTTTTTAACAAGAACACTAATATTGAGGCAGCTTCCTCTCCTTACCCCTGTCCCCACCTCCAGTTTCTGGAAACCTTACATGATTTTTTGGTATCAACTCTATTTATCTCAATGGTCCAGAGAGCAGGACGGTTTTCCTAGTTTGGCATTTATAAGTTACAGAGTAGCATAAGGATCAAGCAAGCATAAATGAGACCCCCCCCCCCCGGGCCACCGACATTATTTTGTTGCATTGAGATTTTGCATCGAAAGTATGTTGTCCTGCATAACATTCCTATGCTTCAGGAGCATATGAAAATTTGTTATAAACCCAGTGAGGAGAGAAATCATCTGAATGCAAACAGGAAAGGATAATGGAAACTAACATGTGTTGCCTATCTGTATCTGGCACCGTTCTAGACACTTTTATCTCAATCTCCATAGAACCCATGAGAGGCTTGAATTACTGAGCACATTTTACAGAGTGAGAAGTTAGTAACTTAGCTAACATCACACAGTTAAGAAAAGGAGGAGTCAGGATTCAAAGCAAGGTCAGTGAACTGCCAAAACCCATACAGAATCTTTCCATTATATCAGCAGGAATAATTATGTGCACTGTGCACTATCCTGAGCCCTTCAGACCACTTAATCTCCCCTACCACTTCCTCCCCTTCTTCTCCTTCTTTTCCTCCTGCTCTTATTTTTTTATATCTGATTTGCTTGTCTATTTAATGAGGGCTTGGAATGTTAGGTATGAATTACAAGGATGTTTGAGGTAAGAAAGATGTAAAAGTTAATTGCGATCTAATGTTGGAATAATAGCATAATGAAAAACACAGCTTCAACTAACCTGAGCTCACCTCTCCTCTTCATAGAGCAAATAATGAAGCCACAGAGGACTTTTTAAATTACAATAAGCAAAGGATGAATTCATCACATTGGCTTAGTATGTTTGTACAAAACAAACCTATCGCTAATAAAGTCACTTACCATATTTCTGGGATGAATGTGTTATGAAAAAAATGTGCAGTTTTAAAGAGACTTAAAATTATTTTTAACAATTCAAAAATAAATCAGATGCACCTAGGTGAGTGGTTTTAACCAAGTGACTTTGTCCCCTGTGGAAAATTTGGCAATGTCTGGAAACATTTTTGGTTGTCACAGCTGAAGGATGTGCTTTTATCATCCAATAAGTAGAGTCCAGGGATGTTGCTAAATATCCTACAATGTACGGAAAGCCCTTCACTTAAAAGAATTTTCTAGCCCCAAATGTCAATAGTGATGCTATTGAGAAACACTGGTTGAGGTGATGTGCAATTTTTTAAAAATGGGACCAATTTTTCTCTTGTCAGATTTCATACAGTCAAAAGTTGTAGGATATTTTCCTGCCTCAAACATTTATGTCTTTATTTAAAATTTTGATATTTTATTTATCTGAACATTTTTGAATTTATATTTATTTTTAAAAATATTTCATCAAAATATTATTTATTTTGACTATAGGAGTGTTTTGACACCCCGTTGAGTTTTGTGCCCAGGACATATATCTTACCCACTCCACCCTAATCCTGGCTCTGTCAGGATATAAAAAAGGAAACATAATATAGCATAGTGGCAAAGAATGAGGCTCTAGGGTCTAAATATCTGGCTCAAGTTATAGTTTTAGCACTTCCTAACTCTTTGTCCTTATCACTTTATTTCCTTCTCCATCTGTAAAATGGATAAAGTAGTACCTGTGTACATTGGTTGTTTCAAGGGGTAAATTTATCAGTTAGCAAAGAACTTGACATAGAGTCAATGCACCACAAACACTGGCAATTAAAACATAGCACTGAACTGGATGTACTTTCTGGTGTCATGAGGATGGATGAAGGAGAATGACTCTGTGTATTGGCTGGTCAAAATTTTTAAGGAATGACACCATCCAACCCATCTCTTTTTCTGTGCCTATTTTTAAGCTAAGGGCCACACTCAAGTTCTCTCTTTTTGGTGGTCTTACCCCTATGTGGCTAGAGACAGTAACTTTTAATTGCCTAAAACAAGAATCATTTTTTCCCTTCTATGACAATAACAGAACTCTGAATAATAATAGAATATCAAAGCCAAAAGCCAAGTCAATAACTTGAATAACAAGTGGAAAATAAGAAAAAAAATTATGGAAATTAAGGTTCTGTTACAGGTGGGAGAATCTGCATTGTATGAATGGAGGTCTCAGTTCTTGGATTCCTCACAAAAGATATACCTGAGGATTCATGCTCAAAGAAAGATGGCCAGAAGGAAGATAGCAAGCACAGAGCAGTTTATTAAGGACAGTACACTCTCAAGATGGGAGGGTGGGCAGGCCCAGGGGTGGCAACTGCCTTGAGGCTATAGGGGTCTTATCTTTTTATGTAAGCAGGGTCTTGTGGTCATGGATAAGATGGTCTCTAATGGAGGCTGCTTCCAATCAGTTGCGGGGACTCCTCCAACTGGTCGGGAGGGGGAGTTTTTGACTCTACAGGGCTTGTATCAGAACCATTAAGGCAGCCTTCCCCATGGAGGGCAGCCCAAATTTCAATGCAAATGCATTATAATGAGTCTAGGGGTTACCCTGCAGCAGAGGTGGAAGAGGAGAGCTCATGTTCTGCACCTGTGGCTCTTGGTCTGTTAGCCCAGATGTCTTGGAATCCACAAGGCCAAGATGTTGAGGGGTCTTGGAAGCCCTTAGGACAAAGTCAAATGTTTTGCCCCCAGGCTTCTAATGTATAACCTATTTATCATCACCCATGCCTCCAGCTCATGTCTAACTACCTGCCTACTCTATCAGTTCTAATAAGCTGTTTCTAAATTAAGCAAGTCTAGTATACATATAAATCCTGGTTACAGTTCAGTCCTGGTCTTTGCTACCTGGCATAAGGAAACAAACAAACAAAGAATGAGAGTTCCAGATTCCCTTGTAGCTAGCTGTGGTCTTGTGATAAGTAATGTTGACTACAGTGGAAACATATTGAAGGGTTTGAAATTCTAGGAAGACTGTTATGGATTTAAATTATTTAGGAGGGAGTTTTTTGTTTGTTTTTTTTTTTACTTTGGGTTGCATCTAGCCTGCACCAAAGTGATGGCTGGAGCTCCAGCAGTTACTCTGAAACATGAGAACATCTTGGGAATAGCAGACATATGTTAGAATGCTGAATTGGCATCAGGATTCCTGATAACAACATGGAACTACCACAGCAACCCTAACCTGCCCACCTCTAGACCTCTTTTAAGTGAGAAATAAAAATAACAATCTCCTATTTCCCTTGAGCCTCCATACTTATGTCTGTTGTAGCCAAACATAATCTTTTTTTTTTTTTTAAAGATTTTATTTATTTATTTGAGAGAGAGAATGAGATAGAGAGAGCATGAGAGTGGGGAGGGTCAGGGGGAGAAGCAGACTCCCTGCTGAGCAGGGAGCCCGATGTGGGACTCGATCCCAGGACTCCAGCATCAAGACCTGAGCTGAAGGCAGTCACTTAACCAACTGAGCCACCCAGGCGCCCTAGCCAAACATAATCTTAACTGATACAATTGCCTTTCCATGTGTCATTTTGAAACCCTGAGAGCTAACCAGCTTTCTTCTACCATGCCCATCTTAACCAGGATTTATATGTATACGCAACATGCTTAATTTAGAAACAGCTTTTTAAAACCTAAATCTCCATTATTTTTTCCTTATTTCCACTTATTTCTCAAGTTATTGACTTGGTTTTCAGCATTAATATTCTGTAACTCAGGTTTTACTAATTGTATATGCAGATAAGCTGCCCTTATTTTTTTTGACTCACTCCCAGGAAAGACTGTTTGCTTAGCCATGAAACATATTTTGTTTTTCACATGTAACTTCTCTGACCATTAATTGGAAAGTCAGATGTCCTTGCTTTTCCAAGCTGCTTGGTAACCATTACTCTGATCTTAATTGATTGAGGCTATTTTAGGTTTTAAGAAAACACATATTGTGCTTCAGATTTCAAGTTGTATAGCTTGTTTCCAGCTATAATTGCCAAAGTAAATCACTGAAAATTTCTAATAGGAGAGAGTAAAGATGTGGTAATACAAATAAAAATAACAAGGAAATTAAATGGCAAATGAGTAAAATCACTGTCATTCAAAAAGGTGATAGAAAAACCTTCTGCTTGGAGATTTCAGGCTTACCAAACGTGAATCTGCACTATATGATCCTTCCAGTCTAGGGAGGAGGACAAAAGAGAATGAATGAATGAATGAATGAATGATAAATAAATAAATAAAATATGTAGTTGCTTCTTTTCTCTTCAGGTTTCTGTCTGATGCTTGAAAAAGTCCAACAGTAGAATATTATTTGATAAGGTTGTCAAATTCCACCTAACCTTATTCTTTTTCAAAAATGTACTATGTCACCTTAAACACAGTTATTGTAGCGGATACTGTAGTGCCCCTAGTGTTATAGGCCTTACCAATTCAGAGAATTTTCTCTGGTCCCCAGATTCTGCCCTGCCCTCAAATAGGACAGGCCAGAAATGCCAAGGAACTAACATCCCCCTGGGGATAGCCCTCAACTAATGACTGATGATGGAAGGTGGTGTATAAATACCCTCGTTCCCTCTCCTGTTGAGTGGGATAACTCTGACACCCATCTTTTACACCTGCTCCCAGAATTCCCCAGTGTGATTAAGCTTAATAACCATACTTGTGCTGGCTTAGTAGTACACTATTTTAATGAAAGATGATAATTTGTTGCTATATAAGTCCAGCATTATCTAATTTCAGGCACTGTACCTACAATTGCTAGCTTGATTGGAAAGGAGCTCAAGTGAGTCCAAATGATTGCTTTAATTATATATCTCCACAAGGATCTATCACATACATTGCCTGACCTCCAGGTGCTTGACAGGGAGAAAATCCTGAAATGCTTGAGAGGAACAATATTTGTAGAAATTCCTGAAACTTGGGGCACCTGGGTGGCTCAGTCGTTAAGTGTCTGCCTTCGGCTCAGGTCGTGATCCCAGGGTCCTGGGATCGAGCCCCGCATCGGGCTCCCTGCTCCGTGGGAAGCCTGCTTCTCCCTCTCCCACTCCCCCTGCTTGTGTTCCCTTTCTCGCTGTGTCTCTCTCTGTCAAATAAATAAATAAAATCTTAAAAAAAAAAAAAAAGAAATTCCTGAAACTCAAGCGTTCATTCAACATTGAGCAAATGTTTGCATGCTTGCTGTGTGCTTGCTACTTTGCTGGATCTGGGGATACAATGTTGTCTATATACTCATGAAGGTTATAGCCTAGAATGAGATGAAAGACTTAGTTATAAAATATGTTAAGTTCTAAGAAAAAAAGTGCCATGAAAAGTATACTTATTGCCTGTGCATCCCCTTTGCAATAAAATCTATCTCTGAATTAAGCCAGACTCTCAGAGAGAACTCTCCGTGGGCTGTAATATATAGTCCCTGGGCAAAATGGTTTTTACTGAACTGTGCTTTGTTGTAATGTCATCAGCTCACATAAAAGTATGTTATATAGAAGCAGTACAATAAACACATCTCACTGTGTTTATTTGAAGGATGATATAAGGGGTGTTTGTTAAATAAATCTCATGGTATCTCTCAATATGGACCCACAGAGTAATTTCTCTTTTTTTCTCATTATAAGGAATATTTGTGCTTGTCCTAATCAACTGGTTTGCTCTTAACTTATGGATACTGTGATTCTATGTTTTCCAGTTCCTGTTACCTGCTAGAAAACATGGGACATGGATCAGCATTCTGGCCCATCTCCCATGAGTGTATATAGGGTTTTACTGCCTGTGTTATTTGTGGCTATCACTCTGGGATTCATTTTATTAGTCTGCTCTTATTTTTCCCTTATTACATTTCTTTCACTTTTTAATAAAAATTTATCTTTCTAGATTGCCTACATCTTTCTTTATTATATTATGTTAATTACCATACATTACATCATTAGTTTTTGATGTAGTGTTCCATGATTCATTGTTTCTGTATAACACCCAGTGCTCCATTCAATACGTGCCCTCTTTAATACCCATCACCAGGGTAACCCATCCTCCCACCCCTCTCCCCTCTAGAACCCTCAGTTTGTTTTTCAGAGTCCATCCTCTCTCATGGTTCATCTCCCTGCTCCGATTCCCCCCCCCTCATTCTTCCCTTCCTGCTATCTTCTTCTTCTTCTTTTTTTTTTTAACATATAATGTATTATTTGCTTCAAAGGTACAGATCTGTGATTCAACAGTCTTGCACGTTGCCTACATCTTTATAACCTGCCTCAGATCATTCCAGAATAAGACTGGGCAAAAATAAACCATTGAAAATATAAAATAATTACAATCTCACAAAGCAAAATTTACCCAATTTCATCAGTGTAAACTGACATTATTTAGATAATTTATTTATTTCACTGTAGTTCTTTCTCTCAAGCAGTAATTAGAAAACCCATGTCATAAGTCATAAACACATTTTTGTTAAACTTGAATAATTTTTAATGTATTTCAAATAAAAAAGAAACACTTTTATGTGGTGTGGATGGGAAGGAATAAAAGAAAACAATAAAGATTTCTATTTTTACATTGAAAAGATTAATTTCTTTTGTCCTTCACATGCCAACCTTCTAGTGACAGAATTTTCAGGGGCAACTTTTCTTTAGTTCCCAAAAAAGTTTTTTGATGGAAATGTTCAGAGTTGCAAGACATCTGCACTTAACTTTGAGGAAAATAAAAATCATCTAGCAGTTGAGAGACTATGCAGAGGACAGCCCAGAAGCGCAGGGTGTTACATGGCACTGAAATACAGGCATGCCTCAATCTCTTACATTCTCATCAAGCAAAGTCCTGAGATTGAACAACCTTAGAAATTTGGGTTTATAAAATTATCCAGCCCCTTTTGTGGAAAGATGATCACTCCCGGCTTTATATCCTTTGTTTGCAGACCATTTATGACTGTAACAATCTTTTGAGTTATTTAGCTTTTGAAATATCAACCTGAGATTGTCTAAATGTAGTAGTCCAGATTAGTCAGATTGAACCTATATGTTCGATAAGTTGTTGGCTTTTTTTTTCTTTTAAGCTTGGTTCTTATCTAATCAAATTCTTGGAAGGGCACAAATAGCAGAACTAATTGACCCATTTGTTTTTCCAGAAACAACAGAATGTTCTTTTTTGAAAATACAAAAAGACAAATATATAAAGGCTACAGGCAATAACAAAGTCTTTACTTTTTCTAAATATTTTATTTAATGCTTCACATGTACATAATTTCCATATAAACGTCTCAGAATTATTTATACTAATCTTTTCATTATTCCTATTCTTTTCCTATTAAAGACTTTTTTTTTAACAAGACCACCATTGAGACCTGAGTTATATTAATTCTTCATTTTTTAAATTTTTTTATTATGTTATGTTAGTCACCATACAGTACATCATTAATTTTTGATGTAGTGTTCCATGATTCGTTGTTTGTCTATAATTAACTTCTTTAAAATGCTACCCTGATTATCAGTTCTACGACTTTGAATTCCCTCACTTCTCTCAGTTTATAAGAAAAAATAGTCTTAAAAATAACTACAGCAACAGAAATGTTCTGCCTTTCCATACAATCCCTGCTATATCATAACAATTCAAACTGATGGATACCAAAAAATGAGTGGTAGTTCATTACATGAATAAAGAAGACAGCCAGGGGTAGGGGGTAGCGAGGGACTGGTGGAGGACATAACTTGTTGACTGTGAAAGTCCAATGGAAGCTCTTGGGAATTCAGTTTCTTGGTGGGCCTTTGTGGTCAGGCAAGTCTGTTCTTTTATTCGGTGTCCTGAAATGATGAGAGATTTTATCCTCCAAGCCTGTCATTCTCGTACTTTTCACAGGCAAGTAATTGAATTTCCAAAAGCCTAGTACTGGAAGAGCCAAGCTCAACATCCTCTCTTGGCTTCCATTCTATGGCTTTTATTTCTGCTGAATAAGGCCCACTGAGAATGACTAGATTGTAGTTTATTATGTTGTCCTGATTATGAATCAGTGCAATTTACGAATGTTTTGCATTTGAAACCTGGAGTTGTTTTAGGCTCATTTGCTGACATATGTGGATTTGCTAGAAAGGGGCAGGATCAAATGACATCCACCATCTGTGGACGGTATTATGTCTGGAGCTAAGAACTGGAAACATGAATGAGGTTTGCAAAGTGAATTGAACCCACTTAAGTCCAAAAGCAAAAGCAAATATTTATTCTTACAAAATATATCCAAAATCATTCTTCACAGTAGAATTATGTCTACTCTCGCATTTAAAAGATTATTATAATGCATATATTAATGTCAACTTTTAAATCATTAAGAATATTAAGAGTAAAATTTGGATCTGAGGGTAAATTTCTGTAAAGGAGAAATTATTAGAAATTGTGAAATAAAAAAAAATTAAAAAACCCAACTTGTCTTTTGTTCCCAAATAACTCCTCTTTATTATCATATGTAAAACTTTAAGTTCAAGTTTTATATTTTCTCCAAAACCTATTTTCAAACATGGTCTCCTCTTATACTCCTTGTGAATATAAGTTAAAGTCAATAACTTTCCCAAGGTTAAATATTGTTTTCAAACTTAAAGGATTGGTCCCTTTCCAGGGTATTTTGTTGGCAGGGGTAGTAGAGATTGGGAGGCAGAGAAGGATAGGTTTATTTGAAATCAATTCTAATAGTGGACATAATCCATTACCTGTAACAGGTCATTCCCGTTTTTTGGCAACTTATTTTAAGGGTATTTTTGTTAGCAGAACTAAATGGGTACCACATTTTATGGTGGTGAGTCTCATAGTAATGTATAAACACCAGTAGAATAGGAAAGGAGCACATGTGGAATGTAGGACACCCATATAATGAGCAACATCTCAAAACATAAGACTCATTATCTCCTATTCTTGGTGTTAAAATGATTTATCTTTCATTGACTTATTTATTTAGCAAATATTAAATAAATGTCTATTATGTACAAGCACTGATACCAAATTTGGGTCTAAAATAGTGAACAATCAATAAAATAGACAAAACCTTTATTGTAGTGACACCTACATTTTCATAAGGAAAACAGCAAATAAACAACTAAATGTCTACGTCAGATGGTAGTAAATGCAACAAAGAATAATCAACCAGGGTAAGGGAAAAGAAAATGATTTAGATTGCATACTAGGTCATCAGCAAAGGACTCTCTGAGGAGATAACATTTGACCAGAAGTTGAAGTAGGGAATGATTAATACAAATAAACTGGGAAGAGCAGAACTAGTGCAAAAACCCCATGGCAGGAATACACCAAGTGTATTTGGAGAATAATAAAATGCCAGTGTGTTTGTTATGGAATATGCAAGGGAGAGAGTAGTAAGAAAGCACTGGGTCTTATGTGCCAAACTAAGGACTTTGGTATTTTTTTATCATGGTAAGAAGCACATAAAATTAACCATTTAATCATAAGATGGTACAGATGTACAGTTTAAATGTATGCATCAATAGTATTAAGTATACTTACATGGTCATAAAAAATATCTTTCAAACTTTTCATCTTGCAAATCTGAAACTCTAGACCCATTAAGCTATGCCCTTTTCACTCTCCCCCCAGCCCTTGGTATTACCATTTTACTTTTTGTTTCTGTGAATTTAACTTCTTTAGAAACCTCACATAATTGGAATCAGATAGTATTTGTCTTTCTGGAACTGACTTATTTCATGTAACATGACATCCTCAAGGTTCATGTTGTAGTGTATGATAGGATTTCTTTCCTTTTTAAAAAGAAATAATATTACATTTTATGTATATACCATATTTTGTTTATCTATTCATTTGTCTACGGATGTAAACTCTTAGAGTTATTCTTGATTCCTCTTTTTGTATCACGCCATACATCCATCTGTATTTTGCAGGCATTTGAAAACATTTTATTTTATAAATATTACTCTCTTTGGTCATTTCCCTTTTCCATTCAAAACTTTATCGTCTTTTTCTTCCTTCTTCTAAAATAAATTCTGTCTGATCTAATCTTGCTCCTGCCACTGTTGTTGCCATGGTCTCTTCATTATACTCTGTTTCATTGCTGGCACTCACCACAGTGAACATAAATTAGTATTTGTACAACTGTTTCTTTTGTACCTTTCTTATGCAGCTACCAATGAGCACTGGGCAAATCTTTGAATATATAACGTTTTTTCCCTTAACACTATGTCTTTCTATCCTTGTCTGTTTTTGATAATGCAGTGTTTGAAATTTTATTTATGTTGCTGAGAAACAACTTGGGATATGTGTAACTCTAAACACCCAGAACTAATAAAATTACATTGATCTGTAGCACATCAAAATCATACAACAAAGCACTATCCAAAGTAATTCCAGCTACTTTCGCCAATTTAGCAGTAATTAGGTCTAGGGAGGCTGGGGAGTCCTGTGTTCCAAGCATATCTAGAAGATTATACTTTCACCACCAAGCTTCCAATTTATATTTTAAAGATTGTTTTCATTACCATGCCAGGAAAGAGGCTGTGTAACCTTGTTTCCCCCCATTGTTCCAACCAGAATAAATCTGGCTTTATTTAAAGAAAAACAAACGAACAACTACCCCAAATACCTCAGACAGGAATATTTTATCTTTGTTTCTGGCATGAAAATGATGGTTGCTAAGAGATCCAGAGAAGTGAAAAGAAAAATGAGACAAAGGAGGCTGAAATAACATTTGCCTGGTTACTCAGAACACCACGCAGGTACTTTGGCTGTCTTCGCCTTCTTCTTTCTACTTTTTAATGAACTGGCAACGTTTTTTAAACATCCCAGTGAATATAAATATCACCATTGTGCTACTGACCTATTTATGTCCCTTGGATATTTCTAATTGAATCATGACATCCAAAACATATTATATTTTAAATGTTTCCAATATCAGCAAGAAGATACTCTCTTGCTTTCTTTTTTAAAAAGCTGCCACTTGGAAGAGGTACCTTGGCGTCACTATTAGAAACCTCCCATAAGGATGTCTCATGAAGGCAAATAAAGGAACTGGTCAAAAATCTGATTCTTCTTTGGGGATTAGTGCATGTTGTGTGTAATAATTACTGAGTTACAGCTGCAAGCATGTACAGTGTCTAGTAACAATGGTTTAGTAATATAATAAATATTTACTAGTTATAGGTTTGGAAAAAATTGTAAAGGGCTCCTTTGAGTGCATAGTCTCTTATGTGCAAGACTAGTGGGGACCTCTAAGAGTGTCTTGACTGTCGCTCAAGATCATGGCATCTTTCAGTTTGAATATTTTAGATATATATAAACAAGTGATTAGATCAAATAATTGCTTTTATCAGATTCCAAGCATTTGGAAATCAAGCCATTTGTCCAATTATCCAAGAGACTTTCTTCAAATCAAGAGAGAAGTTATTTCATTTTTTTAAGTCAGGGGCCCTTGAAATATTTGGGGGCCCTTTAAAGCTAAAAGTAGTATTTAGGCTTTGCAACTCATATATTCCCTACCCAGCTTCTTACAGTGTATTTACCTTACAACATGGGCATCATAGAGCTGACCACACCAGTAGAGACAGTCCTACATTTTTTCTTTTAAATGGGCTTTCACAAACCACAAACTTAGAAAGAAACGTTGTCTATTGCTGACCAGCCACATATTATTCTTTATTGGTTAAAAGCAAAACAAATTGATTATCCGCATGGTTGTTTCAAAGGTGGAATTAACATCAAACTGTATTTTCAGAAAGACAAGTTTTAAGAATCAGGGTAATAAACAAACTCCTATTTAATAAAACTAATATTGCTATGAATTGTATTCTCCATACCAGCTTCCTGTGTTCCCATCATAGTGTTTCTTCAAGGACTTAGGGTCTCTCTCTATTAATTTGCTCCAATCTTTATCAGTGGTTTTGGTAATTGGTTAACTTGATGTAGCTGGAAAATGACCTTTAAAAGACTGGAAAAACCACTTTCACTGTAATTTAACTGAACATTTAACTATTTCAGCTATATCATAGGAGAAACAGACATGAGGGCTGACAGAAAATCTCTTGTAAGAATGTATTGATCCCTGGCCCTTCTTACCTGTGCAAGCACCAATACCCAATCCAAGATAAAATGGGCCAAGGTCAACATTGTTTTTGCCATCACTTACCATGCACTACCCCATGTGGTACAGAATTTATTGAAACTTCCCTGAGACAAGCATCAATATTTAAAAAGCCCTAAGTGCCATTGGAGTATAAGTTTCTTGAGGGCTACAACTGTAATCATCACTGGATGATCCCTAGTTTCCCATATATCACATGGCCTAGCACACATAGGCACCCAACACATACTGGGGAATGAATGAATGATTTATGAGAAATTTAGAAACTTAGATATTTCTCGTATCTACCTCTTCTCTACATACGTCTTATTAGCAGAGCCTAATTAAAATTTGAACCATCTTGGGCTTCTGTCTTCGTTGCAAAGGCCCATCTGGGCTCATCAATCTCACCCTCTTCACCAACCAACTCGAGTCACAGAGCATATGTTTAGTAATTTATCACCTTTGAAAAAATAAAAAAATAAAACTCTGCTCGGGAGTAATTGCAGTCCAGAAAATCTCATTAGTGTAGTACAGCAAGTCCAATCCTCCTACCTAACTTTTCAACGCGCAAAAGAACAAATGTATGCCCAAATTCAAGAAATGATATTGCGGCATGACTTTGGAATAGTTCAGTTCACAGATCCGTACAAATTGTTCAAGAGCTGATGGAATCATTCAAAATAAGACTAAACTGCTCAGTGCTGTTTCCAAATATATATTTAAAAAAGAAATTTTGAGTGCCAAATGTAAGAGGTTATTTTTAATTATATTCACAGCCATAATAATTCTGCTGCATAAAATATTTGAATATATAACTGTTTCGTGGAGCCTTGACCCTTATACCTACTAGAAAAATCTATTTAGGCAATAGCCTTAAATGCTGAATGACTTGATATTCTTAATATTTTACTTAAGAATACTTGACAATGTGGTATCATTTTTTTAACCCTTGGAGTGAAATATCTTCAAATCCTATTCAAGTGTGTATTCTGAATGTGTCCAGCAGAACACAGTTGAGTCTATCAGAAGCTGTATGCCGTGGTGATAGCAAAAATGCTTGACCACAGAGTGCCCGAGACCTGTGGGAAACAGTAAAATCACAGGTGGTAAGTATGTGTTTGAGCTGCAGGCTTTTGAATCCTGACTTCTCTAACTCTAGAACTTCATCTAAGTTTCTGTTTCCATCCACAATACAGGGATAGTAGGTTACTCAGAGGGTTCTTATGGGATTCATTGACCTGATGCCTGAAAAGCATTTATGCAGAGCCAGGCACTTCTTGAAAGCACAATAAATCTCACCTACTATTACCCTGCCCCATCATTTTTGTTTGAGCAAGGGCAAGTAACATTAACCCTCTGGCAACATTTTCTCATCTATAAAAAGGGGTATTAATCATACTTGTCTGTATGGTAGTGAGGATCTGATGGTACAGTGGAAAACTGTGTAAACCATGGCTAATATTTAGTAGTTATACTAGTATTATTAGTTGAATGCTCAAAAATGAACTGTTAGCTATTCATTGACCTTAATATTTGTTCACTCTGCATATGTCACCCTTGATGTGTGTGACAGGTGGGTCCCTTCCAGTAGTATATTTCAGTAAGTAAATTAATGATGCTATAATATTCACTGAACAGAAATTTTATATTACCATGTATGCACTTATTAATTAATTGAAAAGCTGAGTTTTGACTCTGAGCTGAGCACAGTTCTAGATGCTGAGGATATGGCAATGAGTAATATTGTTGGATTTCCCACTCTCATGAAGATTACTTTGAAGAGAGACAGGCAAGAAAAAAATTGATGTGTCAAGTGATGAATATCTATGACCAAAAATAGGGTAAGGGGCCTAGAAAGTGATGGGGGTCAGAAAAGATCTCTTCTAAGAAGATGGCATTTAACCAGAGATCTGAAGGGAAGACAAGTAAATCATGCAGAGCAAAGTGAACAGGTGCAAAGTTCCTCAGACAGGCAATTGTTTCTCATATTAAATAGACAATAAAGGAGCCAGTGTGTCCAGAGAGGTGTGAGCAAGGGGAAGAAAGGTGAAGAGTCTTCAGTTACACTCTGAGTGATATGGGAGATTTGAATGGAGGACTAATGTGGTTTAACACTTATTTATTATTTGTTTTTTAAAAGACTTTATTTATTTATTTGACAGAGAGAGATAGCAAGAGCAGGAACACAAGCAGGGGGAGTGGAAGAAGGAGAAGCAGGCTCCCACTGAGCAGGGAGACCAATGTAGGGCTCGATCCCCTGAGCCAAAGGCAGACGCTTAACGACTGAGCAGCCCAGGCACCCCTATTATTTGTTTTTAATTTAAATTCAATTAATTAACATACAATGTATTATTGGTTTCAGAGGTAGAGGTCAGTGATTCATCAGTCTTATATAATGCCAGTGCTCATTACATCACATGCCCTTCTTAATGTCCATCACCCAGTTACCCCATCCTGCCACCCCCCCTACAGCAACCCCCAGTTTGTTTCCTATGATTAAGAGTCTCTTATGGTTTGTCTCCCTCTCTTATTTCGTCTTGTTTTATTTTTTCCTCTCTTCCCCTCTTATTTCGTCTTGTTTTATTTTTTCCTCTCTTCCCCCATCTCTGTTTTGCTTCTTAAATTTCACATATGAGTGAGATCATATGATGATTGTCTTTCTCTGATTGACTTATTTCACTTAGCATAATACCCTCTAGTTCCAACCATGTCATTGCAAATGGCAAGATTTTATTCTTTTTGATGGTTCTTGTCCTTTCTTTTATTTATGTATTGTATCATATTGATTGATTTGCAGATGTTGAACCACCCTTGCAGCTCAGGAATAAATCCCACTTGGTCATGGCGAATTATCCTTTTAATGTACTGTTGGATCCTATTGGCTAGTATTTTGGTGAGAATTTTTGCATTCATGTTCATCAGGGATATTAGTGTGTAATTCTCCTTTTTGGTGGGGTCTTTGTTTGGTTTTGGGATCAAGGTAATGCTGGCCTCATAGAGTCTGAAAGTTTTCCTTCTATTTCTATTCTTTGAAACAGCTTCAGAAGAATAGGTATTAAATCTTCTTTAAATATTTGGTAAAATTCCCCAGGAAGGCCATCTGGCCCTGGACTCTTTTGTTTTTTGGGAGATTTTTGATTATTGCTTCAATTTCCATCCTGGTTATGGGTCTGTTCAGGTTTTCTATTTCTTCCTGGTTCAGTTTTGGTGGTTTATACATCTCTAGGAATGCATCCATTTCTTACAAATTGCCTAATTTGTTAGCATATAGTTGCTCATAATATGTTCTTATAATTGTTCATATTTCTTTGGTGTTGGTTGTGATCTCTCCTCTTTCATTCATGATTTCACTTATTTGGGTCCTTTCTCTTTCCTTTTTGATAAGTCTGGCCAGGGCTTTATCAGTCTTATTAATTCTTTCAAAGAACCAGCTCCTAGTTTCGTTGATCTGTTCTACCATTCTTTTGGTTTCTATTTCATTGATTTCTGCTCTAATCTTTATTATTTCTCTTTTCCTGCTGGGTTTAGGCTTTATTTGCTGTTTTAAAAGACTTACTTTTCTTAGTCCATTATGGCTGCAGTAACAAAAGTACCACAGACTGGGTGGCTTACAAACAAACAGAAATTTGTCTCTCATAGTTCTGGAGGCTGGGAAGTCAAATATCAAGATATCAGCAGATTAGGTGTCTGGCAGTGAGGGTCCACTTCCTGGTTCACAGGGCAGAAGTGGGAAAGGGAGCTCTCTGGTGACTCTTTTCAAAGGACATTAATCCCACTAATGTGGGCTTTGCCCTTATGACCTAATCACCTCCCAAATGCCCCACTTCTTAATACCATTATACTGGGAATCAGGTTTCAGTGTATGACTTTTAGGGGACACAAAGGTTCAGCTTATAGGACTTACCCTGGGTGCTTTGTAGAGACCAGATTGCAAGTGGAACAGGAGTAGGAGGGAGATTGGATAGTAGGCCATTATGATAGTCTCAGTGGGAAGCATGGTGGATTAGGTTATGGAGTAGCCATGGGAATATGAGACAGTTATGATTCTGGAAATATTTAGAAGGTGGAGCTGAGGGAATATACTAATGGTTTGGAGGTGGGAAGAAAGAATAATGACACTAAGAATGACACCAAGACTTCTGGCCAGAACCATGAATGTAGGACAGAGATGCCATTAATTAAAGTAGGAACTATTGGGCGCCTGGGTGGCTCAGTTGGTTAAGCGACTGCCTTCGGCTTAGGTCATGATCCTGGAGTCCTGGGATCGAGTCCCACATTGGGCTCCCGGCTCGGCGGAGAGCCTGCTTCTCCCTCTGACCCTATCCCCTCTCATGCTGTTTCTCCCTCTCTCTCTCTCAAATAAATAAATAAATAAAATCTAAAAAAAAAAAAAATTAAAGTAGGCACTATTGGAGAAAAAGAAGATTTGGGGATAAAAGAATTCAGCTTTGGACATGTCAAGTTTGAGCTACTTGTCATAAATGCAAATGGAGATGACAAGTAGAAAATAAAATAACCATGTTCAGCATTCACAGGTGAGGTCCAGACTGAGATACAAACTTTGGGGTCATCAGCACATAAGTGATGTTTAAAACCGTGATCTTGGAATAGATCACATAAAGAGTAAGAGAGAAGTCCAAAAGGGAAGTCTGTGCCACTCCCACATTTAGAGGATAGGAGTAAAGAAGTTGCTAAGGAAAAAAATATATATACATACATTTCCGTTTCTCCTCTTAACAGATACAGACTGTGATGGCCAGTGTTTTCTCAAAAAGAGCTTCTCACACTATCTACCTCAGAGATAGCTGAGGTGCTTATTAGTAATCTATATTCCTGGTCCCGCTGCATGCTGACTGAATCAGAAACTCTGGGAATGGGGCCTCAGAGTTTGTGTTTTAACAAGTTCCTCAGCTGAGTCTTGCACACACTAAAGTTTGAGAATTCCAAAGTTTTCCCTCATAGCACATGTAGAAGATGATAGTATGTGTACAGCATATTGAATAAATAGATAAAGGGCTGACATGGGCAGAAGGCATTGCCCTGGAATCCTGGTTGCCCAGCCTGCCTCCTAGACCGAGTGATTAATATGCTGGTGTACCGGTAATCACTTCAGGTCAGATGAGAGTACTGTGGCCCATAACAGGGCAGCTTAGCTTCAGTCTGTCACACATACAATTCACTTTTAACAAAACTATGGTTATGTTTATACATTTACTCTAATGAATATGGGAGTTACTGAGATGACTTAATCAGAGATTAAGCCATATCTTACTTAAGATATCTATTTCAGCCACAAAGGCAAATATTACAAAAACATGGATGATCTAACATCTAAAGGAATTCTCATCATCTAGAAATTCATGGTACCAAATTTTAAGAAAAATAAAAAAGCTTCTTTAATTTCCATATCATTAATGAGTTCTCTTTCTTGTTTTTCTCACACAGGCATTTAAGGATTAAAGGTTTTGTTTAACTGTTGTTTTTTTTTTTTCTTTTATGCATTTAAACTTAAGGCAATATTATGGTGACAGTTCCTAAAATCTGTTCAGTAAAATGTTAATGGTGTCATGGTTAATTTAGGACCAGTTTAGATCTTCTTGGTTGTTAACAATTCATACATTATAAAGAAAATGACTTAAGATGTAAAAAACAGACAAAAACCAGTTTGCTATTGCTCACCCCAATATATCCTAGATATATTTGATCATAACAACTATTTTTTTGAAGAATTATATGTCTCAAAGATCAGTTACTATTCCTCAGAACCCAATCTTACATTAAACTTGGTTTAGAAAACTGTCTGCAGCACAACAGGTATAGAAGTCCAAAGTAGTTTAGCAATCTGCATACGGATAACCAGCCCGAGAGAAGCAATGATGAGCTAGGTGATTAGTCTAAAGAGGCTCCTTAGAGCAGGTGAGTCTCGGCAATAAGGAGGGATGTGTTGGTAGAAAAGAAATGACAAGGCAGAAGGGAATCAGAATCAGCTGAGATGAACTTGTATTTAGAGTCTGGGAATACAGTGAAGGGAAGATTTTTGTTTGTTTCAGAAATTACTTATATCATCAAAACTCAAGTTTAGGAATTGAGATATGTGTTTCCCTGAGAAGTGTTGAGAAAGATTTTTCATCAGGGTGATATTCTTGCTGACATTGGAGGTGAGAACTGAGGGATTGCTCCAAAATAACGTAGCCCTTGTTGCGTACCAACCACCCTAAAACTCAGCGGTTTAGAGCAGTAGTCATTTAATTATATCATGATCTTGGGAGTCAGGAATTTGGGCCAGGTGCAGCTGAGTGAGTCTCCAGCTTTGGAAGACTCTTCATGTGTCTATGTTCGGTGGTTGTTCAACTGGATGGCTCTCCTTCTGAGTTTTTACCAACTGTCTGGTGGGGCAGTGAAGTCTCATTAGCCACATCTCTGTCATCATCCCGAAGGTTAGCCTGAGCTTGGTCATGTAGTTCACAGGATATCATTAGCATCAGGAGAGGAAGGTCTCTAGAAGTGTAGGCTACAAATATGCATCACACCACTGTCACTGAATGCTATCAGTCAAAGAAAGCACAGTGTTATGAAAATTGTGGAGATATCTTGTGAAACAGCAAGGAAAACAGGAAACAAAGAGTCTGCTGGAAGGGGCACAGGCAGCAAGGGGAGTAAAGTAATATATGGTCATATAGACTGTCAGGATTTGGTCTGGTTACCTTGTAGCTTTTTCTCAGATCCAGCCTCTGTAAACTGGGAAGTAACCTGCTATGGTAGATTGCAAAAAAGAACACAGTAGTTTTTAGCTTCCACCATCAAGAGGTGGAGTCTCTTTCCGCATCCCTATATCAGGGCTGTCTTGTGCTTCCTTCAATAAAAGACCAACTCAATTTTCGTACATAATTGGAGACAAATTCAGCAGTTCAAAGCAATGAGGCAATTTGGTGTTTACCAACAGACTAAATTATAGGATAATCTGTGAATAACTTGTTAACTAGGGAAAAGTGTAGGACAGGAGATGTAGCAGACTACCTCATAAGTACAAAAGGAAGGTAAAGGTGGAAAGAAAGAAAAAGATGCATTTAGTTCTATAAGAATAAAGAAGAAATCTGTAGCTGTGGTTCATCCAGTGAGAGGGAATTAGTGGACCAGGGAACTGGAATGAGAAGGGTAACTTTTCATCATATAATCTTTGGAACTTTTAATTTTGCTTGTTGTATATGTATTACCTGTTAAAAGAGATATTTTAAAAGAACAAATCTGTATCTACAAACTCCCTCTAAAAATTATATAAAATTATGGGCGCCTGGGTGACTCAGATGGTTAAGCGTCTGCCTTCGGCTCAGGTCATGATCCCAGGGTCCTGGGATCGAGTCCCGCATCGGGCTCCCTGCTCCTTGGGAGCCTGCTTCTCCCTCTGCCTCTCTCTCTCTCCCCCTCTCTGTCTCTCATGAATAAATAAAAAAAATTTTTTTTAAATTATATAAAATTTTAAGCTTGCTTATACTCATCTTCTCCATTTCCCCCCACTTCCCAGGATTTGTTTAAAGCATCTGGAATTTCAGCTCTAGAATGTTATTAACTTTTTAAAAAAGATTTTATTTATTTACTTATTTTAGAGAGAGAGAGAGTGAGAGAGAGCATGCAAACAGGGAGGAAGAGCAGAGGGAGAGGGAGAGAGAATCCCAAGCAGACTCTGCACTGAGCGCAGAGCCTGACGTGGGGCTCAGTCTCACAACCCTGAGATCATGACCTGAGCCCAAACCAAGAGTTGGACACATAGCTGACTGAACCACCCAGGTGCCCCTAGAATGTTACTAACTTTAAATTAAAAACACTTAGAACATTATGCTTCATGTTAGCAAAGGCTACATGTTTAAATTTTGTAAAATGCCAGGTCTATAATTCAGAAGAGTGTATCTGTGGAACATATTTACCCCTGACTGCAATTGCTACTATCAAGTGTGAGAGCAGCCCTGTTGGAACATAAGTACCTGGGGAGCATATGATCTGGAATCATTCTAGACACAGGTTCAAGAAGATAAAGCTTAAAGAGATAAGGTTTAAAGAAAGCCTTGGTAAACTTGCCAGAGTATTAATCGTTACTTCCCAAATTGCTGTCGATCAAGACCTTTTGCTATGTGCAATTTTTAATCTCACATTTCTTTCTGGAATTTTGATGTCTTATTACTTTATTTTCTTGTATTATATATACTAATTTGCTATTTTAATTATTTAATCTGCCTTCCTTTATTTTGTGTAAAGTACAATGTATAAATCCAATTTTTACTGTAGATAAAATCCACTTACTAATTAGTGTATCCTTTGATTAGTGCTTTCAAATAACGTGTCATCCTGATGAATTGTTGATGTTGTTTTCTTTCTTATCTCTTGTCTATTAATGGATGCCTCCTCTATTTGTACTAAATATAAAACACGAGTTTTGCACAGGAATCTGCAGCTAAGTAGAAGAAGCAGGTGTCACAGTTCAGAAAGGTCGATGAGGAACAGTCTGAGTATGAATTTGCCACTGAAAGAAGAAAGAAGAGCAATGAACCCAGAGAAATAAGAAGGAAAGCAGTATTTAAAGGGAGCTAGACAAAGAAAGTTATAAGTATCTGTCTAGATGATATCATTATAGATACCTACAAGTGCATACACATATAATGGGGAAGGAAAACAAGAAAAACCATAATCCTTGTGGGAAAGGAAAGATAGGGATTTTTGAGTAGCATAAAATCCATAAAAGCCCAGAGGGATAGAAATTAAGATGAGATTTATGCTTGGTATTGGGATCTGTAGTGGCCACAATCAATAGCATGTTACTTCTGTACTCAGGTTATGACACAAAGTTTTTTTTTTTTTTTATTATTACTAATAGAGGCAAGAATAGAAGACATGGCTTTAGAGTTGTTAAGTTGTTAAGGGTTTGCTAATCCTGAACTGCAGAATTCTTTAGGCTTAACCACCTAGTCAAGATAGTACAAGCCTGTGGAGGCTTCCCTGGAAGAGAACCACATCTCCCTGGGGTAGCTGCAAAATTAACACTTATTGCAGGCATCTTGCTCCCTAGAGGAATAAGAATAGAACAGAACAAAGCTTGTCCAGTTGTTTCCAAACAGATGCATTTCTCCAGATAAGCAGAAGTAGAATGAATAAAGGGGCAGAGAAAGGCAAAAACAGTATCCAAATCCTTCCTCTAGGAAACTAGGAAGAGGAAAAAGTGTTCCCTCTAACATTAGACTTGTAGGCCTAATGGATGATGAGAGAAATGATCCCTGAAGTAGAACAAGGCATCAGTTACAGCATGCTAAACAATTAAATGTCTGATCATATGGGTAAAGGAATGCAGGGCGATCAGCTGGATGCTGTTAGGAATTGTATAATGAGCCAAGGTTTTGGTGTTAATGGAAACAGGGAAGTGTTCACTTAGAATTTCTAGGAATAAGTAGGTAAAAACAAAGTTTAATGTGGATGACAACAAAGAAGAAAATCATGATAAACACTTTGTTATATGGTTGTATCAAAAAAGAAATCTACAATGATTATGTTAATAATGCATCTTTAGAGATTAACATTGTGTCCTTACTATGGACAGTTCTCACCCAGACACACACACACACACACACACACACACACACACACACACACACACTGTCCTTTTACTTACCTAACTCTGTACCCTATAAGATAATCACTATTATTCTTAATACGGATATAGTATTTCTGGAAATCTCGGAAGCTTGCTAGGCTTCAAATATGTAATACACTACTTGCAATAGTATTTGAATGGTTGATTCCAGAAGTTAAAAGAAAAGAAAAAGAATAACTTAGCCACAGAATTCTGGAGCTGGAAATGCATACAGTGGTCTCCAGGAGCACCATTTTCTGCCTTTCTAACTGTGCTGCCTATGCAAATTCTGACTTCTTTGAGCCTCTATTTACATGATTTAAAAATGTATGTATATGTAAAACATATGGTCCATCACTGTCTGGACCCACCTTATGCCCTACCTCTTCATCAGAACTCCCTACTCAGTGTACAGTTTCATAATAGAAATATTTTTAATCTTAAAAATTTCCAAATAATGATATAAGAAGTAACAAGTGATATACCTGATTTCATTCTCATTTTGTATCACCCACCAGTTAGCTTCATAAAAATAAGATTGAATAATACTGAACTGAAGGATCAGTTGGCTTAACTATAATTGTGGATTAAAAAATGACTTCATTCTATTCTAATCTTTGGAATTCATGTATTCATTAATTTAAAGTATAAAATATGCAAAAACTATAGGAGGAAGTTAGTTTGTAATGATATCATCATATCACATATCTTATTATCATGTCATAAATCAATAGAATTGTGTAAATTACAAGACAAATACACTTTCTGGATGTCTGCCTCAAAGATGCTTGTGCATATGCTGCCCAAACCAACAGCATCAGCCTCACCTTGGATACTTGGAAGTGCAAAATTGGGCTCTACTCCAAGACCTGCTGAGTGAGACATTCTGAGGTTTGGGACACAGAAATCTGTGTCATAGCTAGTTCTCCAGGTGATTGTGATGATACATGCTCAAGTTTGAGAACCACAGCTCTATGGGAATCCATTCAATCTATTCTAAAATTCTCTCCCTAAATAAGAGAAGCTGAAATTGGGCTACAATAAAACAGATAATGCATCCCAGAGACATGGAAGTAGTGAATTGTAGTGTTGTATATAATGTCTCTTTAGGTAAATAAGTATTTTGATGGGAATTTTTGTCCTTTTCTTGGTCTGGCAAAGATAGGTTTAGGATTCAGATGTATATATAATACAGAATGAAAGGATGTCCATACAATTTACTACTTTACAACACAACTAAAGGACAGAGTTACATCTCTTTGAATCCACTGAATATGATTTTTACATATTGTTCTTTCAATAAAAAATGATTCTCATTCTCCAAAGATAAATTAGCTCACCAGTATTTTTTAGAGGAATCTTTGCAGGATTATTTTGCCTTGGGCCCTTAGGGCAACCAAAGAAGCAAAGATGGAACGTCACCAAAAAGCAGCTTTAAGCTTTGCCCAAGGCATTTTACTTTAAAATAAGCACCAAGTAGTTCTCTTTGTGTGGATAAGACAACACTTAGGTTGTGTAGATAAGAAAATACCTAGGTTGTCAGGTTGCTAAAGATTCTGCCAATTTATATAGCTTCCTGGGAATTAACTCAACACTGTAGAGCTAATCTAATATTGTTCATAGGATTGAGTTTGTTGGTCTTCCTCTTTCCTTAATGGCTACTAGTAGTTCCTTATGAACGTATAATAATTTAGTAAATCAATTTCCTATTGTTTACATCATTTGAGATATTATGAACATTGTTAAAAATCCTTATACTTAGATCTTTGTTTGGTGAATTTTCTCTCAAGATATATTTCTTTCAATAGCATTTTTGTGCCAAAAGGCCTGTATATTTTTAAAGCATTTGATACATATTGTTTTACTGCCCCAGACACTTGTTACTAATTAGCAATTCAATTTTCAAGGTATGCTTTTATTTATATGCATGTTAACAATAGATAGCAATACTATTTTTCTTCTTTGCCAATCTAGTTACTGTATTACAGGTACATACTATATTTTTAAATGAGATTTTCTTTGATTAATAGTGAGGTTTGGCATTTTTAAAATTTCTTACTAGCCAATAGTATTTTTTCTTTTATTTATTTTATTCACCAAACTTTCTATTGGATATTTATCTATCTTACCGATTATAAGAGTTCTTTGTATAGTCATGATGTTAATCCCTTAATGATATTAACGATACACTACAATTATTTCTCCAAGTACTTTTCTTTTTTTTCTTTTTTCCCTGGTTTTAGTGAGATAAACTGACATATAATATTCAGTGAGTTTAAAGTGTACAACATGTTGATTTGATCATTTATATATTATGAAATTATTTGCACCATAGCTAACACCTCAATCCCATCACATACCCAACTTATACTTTGTCTTAAGTTTATTTAGTATTTTGTCATGTCTTACACAGAAAATATATCAATCTTTTCCCTGTATGTTTCTATTACTTCATGTGACAAGCTTAAACAGTGTTATCTGTCCCAAAATTATGTGGAGTCATATGTATTTTCTTACAGTATTTTTCTCTTTTGATTTAAATTTGTAATACATCTGGAATTAGTTCTGATATAAGTGTAAGTTAAGAGTCTTTTCTTCTAAAGAACTTCCCATTTCAAGATAATACAAAATACGAAACCTTTCTGAACCTCTCAATACTAAATGACTAGTTGAAAATTTAGAAAAAGGCTGTCATCTAATCTATTACTTCTCTACAATTTGTTTAATGGCATTTGTCATTGTGTTTCTTCATTGAATTGACTGGCAATTTACTAGTTGGTGTGAGGTAGAAGAACAAATGGTTCACTAATTCTGAGCTTTCTTCCAATTAACTAGCTCCTTCTCAGATTTTTATCCGAGTTTAAGAACATGGCAGCAAGATTTTCTTCTGATGATGATCCCAGTGAGCTATTTGTTTCAAACATAGCTGTAGTTATTCTGGAAAGTTGCAGCTCCAAACATAAAAAGCTTTGTTCCCTTAGTCCTTCTCTATTTACTCTTTGTTGTAAGCTGATATAATATAAAGTCTATTACTAAAGCCAATTGCTGATTTTCTACAGTATGTGTCTCCTTTCAGGGGAAACTGAATCATGTCTTTCATCCATGGAGGTCTGAGGCAAAGATAGCATTTCAGTGCCTCATGCACTCATACATTCCATTTAGGTTTCAAAGTAGCTTTGAGCTGATCTTTCCTTATCAGACTTAAACATTCCTCAGGGTGCCCTTCTGTAATCATAGAGCGGTATGTTGGGTATACTGCAGACAATTCTGGCCTGGTGGACTCCAAATAGAATTGCCCAACAGAGATTCAGTTCTAATTCTTACTATACCATTCATTAGCTTTCAATTCCTACTAAAGCTCCTTAATCTTATAGTATTTCAAATTTTGCATCTGCAGCGAGTGATAATAATGCTGATATATTCTACGAGGAGGTTGTTAGGATTAACTAATTAATGGTCACAAAGAGCCTTTTAAATAAAAAGTACCAAATGCCTTCCCTGGCATAAAGCAAAATCATTTGCTTGTCTTTTTATCTGCCCTTTGTTGTCATCTGTCTTCTATCCTGTACTTTCAGAGTGCTTAGGCCCATCTACTTTTCAATTCAATTCCTTCCAAAAGACTTTTAAATACAATCAAAACTACTTTAATTCCCAATTATGGGTAAGAGATCCTGCTTTTATTGCTTAGTGCCTGGGGGATATGAATTATAAGGTTCTTCTGATTCACTGGCACTGGAATGTTTAAAATGTCCAAAACAAAAGGCCCAATATATAGCATAAGGAAATTTCATGGGATCAGAACCCAAATTACCAGAAACCTAAGTTAACTGGAAAGCATTTTCCTGACAATTCAGCTTTCATGAAACAAAGAGATCATACATTTTATTTGAAAAATATACACACAAATTCAAGGATGTGTCACACTTTGATCAGTCTTCTCTAGAGATATATCTATAGACTAGATGGCCACATAATTATCATTCAAACAAAAACCCTTCTGAGAGCAAAAGAGTGATTCTGCCAGATCAGGCTTATATCAGAACCATTGCACACTAACCAGGATGTATGGTCATCCTGTCCATATGTCTACTGAATCATAATCATTGGCATTGAGTTTGATGATACTGATTGATTCAGCCAAGATTTTGAGTTTCTGTTTTTGACAAAAATAGGAACACAAAAAGGTTTTCTGTTTAAGCCTGTGTTAATTAATTTAATTAGAAATTTCTGTTTACTAATCATTCTAGCAACATTGAATCCTCATAATTCAGAGAGGTACCAGGGCAGTAATTAAATAAAGCAACTGTTTTCAGGGCATCAATTTTATGCTTTCAGTTTTGTAATGGCCCATCTTATGCATGCCCATTCCAAACTCCTGCCCTCTAGGGATGTGTGTTGGAAGGGATTTTGAGCTGTAAAGGGGAACAGAATATGACACCCCAAAATGTACCATATTCACATATAGATTATTTTGAGCTGAAGGCAGTCAAGACCCAGGGGACTTAGGAAAAGCCCTTTACCTCCCCCTTATCTGCCTAAAAGAATTTAGAATGCAGGCCTGCAGCAGGAACAGAGTTTTTGCCAGAGATAACTTTTTCATCTGAGACTTATGTGTGGCAAGCAAACATTTATTTACCAAACATTTCCTCTTTTCAACTTCTTGTGAATTGTCTTCCTCCTCTTTGAAGCTCCAGACCCCTATCCCTTTCCTTAGCTCAGGGTGGTATATAAGCCTCAATTGCCTGAATGACTTTGAGTCTCATATCTTTGTAAGGCTCCCACATGTACACATATGCATATATAATCAAAATTGTTTGATTTTCTTTTGTTAATCTATTATTATGGGGCAAGGGGGTCTCAGACAAGAACCTAGAAAGGTAGAGGAAAAATTATTTTTCCTCCCCAACAGCTGGTGAGGTACTAAGCAGAGCCTCAGAGCTCTTTGACCTTGTCCAGGACTGCATTATCTTAGCAAAGAATCACTCACAGCAAGACTCACACTAGCATGTACTGGCTCCTCACTAACTTGCTATGGCTCTAACCACTTCAGCTATGAGCTCAAGAGCTGAGAAAAAACGTTTTTCTTCTGATTTTAGTGTGAGTAAAAATCACTAGTTTGTTTGCCTAAAACAGAATTTCTTAGGCCCCATCCTCAGAGATGTGGATGCAGTGGGCTTGCCAAGGGACTCAGGATCTACATTATTTAAAACATCCCAGGTTATTCTGAGACTAGTGGCCGTGGACCTTTTTTCCCAAGAAAATTGTTTCCAAAATTTAAGCACCAAAGTTTGGACCATACCCCATCTATGGTCCATAAATATGTTTTTTCCTTTAGTTACACTGTAGCAGTCTGGACAATGATGGCTACAACTTGAGAGGCTAAACAAATCTAATATTTCCTGTAAAATAAGGAGCAATTAGGAAAACTTACTTTTCTTATGAATAATTTACTTTAAATGTTAAATCATTTAAAACTGGAAGCTTAATTTAAGAACACTTTCCCCCAAAACTATACTTCTTCAAATGCCTCAGGTTATTCTGAAGCAAATGGCCAATGGGCATCACACAAACTCAGAAACACTGTTATTAAAAGCTAAAGGTCAGCCTAACTGACCATAACAGGGCTTTATATTTCATGACATTGATTGTGTAGATATATAAAATGGATCCTACACCGTTAGGGTATCATTTTTTTTTTTAATCTGACAAATCATAAGCAAACATAATAGTATCTTGGAATGTTTTATAATTTAGTAGGGAAAATGGGTCAAGTGCACAAAACATATACAGCCATTCAAAGTACATTTTATTTACCTGACTTTTTAGAAAATGTTTGGATATCTGTATATGTTTCTGAACTTAATCCATCTGCCCCATTAGGTTGAAAACATTCCATAACATGTTATTATTATATTGGCTAATAATAATAATAGCAGCCAACAGTTATGGTAGTTATATGCTAAGTGATATATACATAAAGTCATTTAGAAAGAGTTTATTCATGCTTATCAATTAATCCCATAACTATTTAGTTGCCTTCTATGAAATGGGACATATTATGTAAGATGCTATTGATAGTGATGGACATAGTGGACAATAATAGGGCTCTTCAAACCTCAATATTGACATTTAAAAGACAACTTACTAAGAATTGTAAATTGATCAAATTAGATATTGATTGGAAAGAAACATACCATAACTCAATGCCTTTTTTCATAGGTTCATTTTTCTAGCTAAGTCCTCATAAAATGCAGTAAAACAAAAGACCCATGTGGTAGATGTTTTGACATCGATTAGAATAAAGTTTCAAGAATTTTTTTTCTGAAATTGGAAAAACTAGAGTTCTCTCTGTGTTCAATTTTTGAAATTCTCCAAAGGCCCAATATGAAAGTCATTATAAATTTTTGCAATAAGCCAAAAATAAAAGTATATTTTAGAACACCAAAACAAAGATACAAGAGAATAACTATAAAGATAAAGATAAATCTTTAACATTCACTATCTCTGAGCTAAATTTTAACAAAAATTAAACAACCATAGCCATGGGCAAGTTTCCTGATAAAACCTTAATTCAAGTCAGAGAATTTGGCTATTTACTGGTTATGAGCCATCATAACTGAGTAACTGAACTAAGCCCCCCTTGGTTCATCTATAACATGAAAGAAAATGATACTTATTTCACAGGGTTGTTCTGAGTATTAAAAAGGTAATAAATTTCAAGTGTTTAGCCCTGTGCTTGGCACATAGTAAATGCTCAAGAAATATTAGCTATTAATTTACTCTAAGTCAAATCATTTAATTCATTATTTCTCAATTATGTTTTATAATATGAGCACAATATTATATAATCCCAGGGGTCGTGATGATTTCATGGACATTTAGATCTCATAAGATGTTATCTTTAGATCTGAAGTACAAAAGTTATATAACTAAGGCATTTTTCAAAATATAAGCAGAAGACCATCTTGTTCCTTAAAAATCACAATTCTAATCACAATTCTAAACCTGATACCACAGGTTTGAAGACAACTCTCTTCTTTTATTTTAATCTGTGGTTGCATATTAAGCATTCCTTTCGGGGCGCCTGGGTGGCTCAGTTGGTTAAGCGATTGCCTTCGGCTCAGGTCATGATCCTGGAGTCCCTGGATCGAGTCCCGCATCGGGCTCCCTGCTCGGCGGGGAGCCTGCTTCTCCCTCGGACCCTCCCCCCTCTCATGTGCTCTCTCTGTCTCTCATTCTCTCTCTCAAATAAATAAATAAAATCTTTAAAAAAAAAAAAGCATTCCTTTCCTCAGGTTCTGCACCTTATAGGAGTATAATTGAGAGGCCTTCAATTACACAGAAAAGAACTGATGAATTGTTAAGCCATTCCCCTGTGGGAATAATGTCTCTGACTCAATACAAATACAAATTACATTGAGAACAAGCTTGACAACTGTTTCTGAGTTTCATTATGCAGAACTTCTCACAACCCCCACCAACCCCATCCACCTCTGTATTTTTTTCCTTTATTACCTTGTCATTTTGTTACATATTTATAAGATCTCTCAAAAAATTCTTTGGGAAACTCAAGGAAAACTTTAAGTGTTTATGATAGATTAGATTGTGCTTTTCAAAGGCACAAATTTTGGTATGTGAAAAATTTAGTTTGTAGGACTGATGTTAAAGCTTGTCTACTTTTTGAGGCAACTCCCAAATGCCACTCTCCTCACCTGAGCACATTAAAGGAGCCCTTCACCATCTTCTGGATGGCTCTTGATCTCCATCTTGACCAACTGGAATCAAACTGATTACTTCCCAGAACCAACTGTAGGAACTATAGCTAGGGACTATGCAGGTACCTACCTTGGCTTTTCCGTCATGGAAATATTTGATTCTTCCTCATTTTTAGCCACATATATACTGAAATATCAACATTTATTTTTCTATTTCCCACCAAAATCTCTAAAGTAAGGGATAATATTTAGTCACCCTCTAGTTAGGTAGAAATACTTGCTAATGACAATGCTTCATTATTTGCCATCATTAGAATAACCAGAACAGATTGAAGTATTCAATTTTATCCTTAATGATTGATATGGAGAAGAAAACCATTGATTCTATCATCAAACAGGCAGAGGAGTAAATGGGGTGGTTACAGATGTCTTCACTTGCTTCTACCCTTTGTGAGCACATACAAACTCAAAATTTCATATTTTCCATTTTATTCCAATGACAAGGCAGTCATACTCAAATAATAGTGGCCAGTTCTTAAAATGGGAAAAGTAGAGTGCAAAAAAAGATTTTTTTTTGATAGCTGACACTCTCAATACATTTGAGTTCACACAGTTACACCAGAAAGAGTGGTGTGTGTGTGTGCGTGTGTGTGTGTGTGTGTGTTACAGCTATGTACATGTAAGTAGGGGTAGCTCATATTTGGTTCACTACAGAGTGATTTTCCTACAGGAATTTTTTCTTTTTTCTTTTTCTTTTTTTTTTTAAGGGAGTGAGGGGCAGAGAAAGAGAGAGAATCTTAAGCAGGCTCCACACCCAGTGCAGAGCCTGATGCTGGCTTGATCTCACAACCCTGAGATCATGACCTGAGCTGAAATCGAGTTGGATGCTTAACTGACTGAGCCACCCAGGTGCCCTCCTACAGGACATTTTTAAAAGGAAATTGTAGGGGCGCCTGGGTGGCTCAGTTGGTTAAGCGACTGCCTTCGGCTCAGGTCATGATCCTCAAGTCCAAGTATCGAGTCCCGCATCGGGCTCCCTGCTTGGCAGGGAGTCTGCTTCTCCCTCTGACCCTCCCTCCTCTCATGCTCTCTCTCTCTATCTCATTCTCTCTCTCAAATAAATAAATAAAATCTTTAAAAAAAAAAAAAGGAAATTGTAGGTGTGAAGAAATGATGCAGTCATTATTCTCAGAGTTAACATTTTCAGATATGCATGAATCTCATACATCCCTTTGTTTTTTATTTTTGACCCAAGATTTAAGAGTATCGTCTACTAGTATCTCTCTTCCCATGTCATATATGATCCAAGATTGAAGTTTGAGGTCAAAAAAATAAACAAAATTCCATGGAATACTTGGGAAACTCTCTCTCTTTTTGCCTCCCTTCGTTCCTCCCTTGTCCTCCTCCCTTTCTCCTCCCTTTGTCTTTTCTTCTCTTTTTGGCATTTTTTTTTTGCTTATTTTTTATTGTTATGTTAATCACCATACATTACATCATTAGTTTTAGATGAAGTGTTCCATGATTCATTGTTTGTGCATAACACCCAGTGCTCCATGCAGAACGTGCCCTCTTTAATACCCATCACCAGGCTAGCCCATCCCCCACCCCCCTCCCCTCTAGAACCCTCAGTTAGGGATTTTAAAGATATTTTAGATTGTAATTTATACCACCCCCCAGTTAAGTTAAAAAGCCAGTCTTCACACAGGTAACCATAGGCTTTTATTACCATTTCACTCACCTTTCTGTTTCTCTTTAAGATTGTTTCACGGACATCTAAGTATATACAGTAGAGAATTTACCACTAATAAAGATTTTGTCCCTTGATGTACCTTTTCAAACTATGAAGATGACATGTTTTGAAAGAGTACCCAGTATTGGTGAGCATAAATTGAAAAATGGCAGTCTCATAAACAAATGATTAAACTGTATACTGTATACCATTAGGGAAGGCAATTTGGCAATACTCTCAAAAGCATTAAAAATACACATAAATTGTGATCCAGTAACTACATTTCTAGGAATCTATGCTAATAAGATAATCAAACATGTACACAAATGTTTTTAAGCAATGTTGCTTGTTATTCAGAATGTTAGAATATGAGAAATTCCTTGAGCATCCAACGATGCTTAATCATAAATGGAGGGGCACCTGGGTGACTCAATTGGTTAAGCATTTGATTCTTGATTTCTGCTCAGGTCATAATCTCAGGGTCATGAGATGGAGCTCCACATCAGGCTCCACACTGAGCATGGAGCCTGCTTATTTAAGATTCTCTCTCCCTCTCCCTCTGCCCTTCCCCCTGCTCACTCGCTGTCTCTCCTGTTTCTCAAAAAAATTTAATCATAAATGGAATATTCTGCTAGCACTAAAATCATGTTTGTTTTCAAAGGAAAAGTATGCTATCTCTGTGTATTTCAAAAAGATTTTAAAAATATGCCTAGGAAATAATACTAAATTAGGAAAAAAAAGGTTTTAAAAGTGTGACTCATGTCTGATTATAATTCTGAAACTGTATATATATATACATATATATATGAAATATATATATGAAAATAATAGAATGCACCAAAATTTTGATGTTTTCTTCAGTTACCACTACATGGTGATATTTAATTAGAGGTTTTAATTCCTCATTAGACTTTTCAGTATTATCTACAATGAGCAAGTGTAATTGCTTCAATCTGGAATAAGTTCATTTTTTTTTTTAAAGATTTTATTTATTTGCCAGAGAGAGACAGCGAGAGCAGGAACACAAGCAGGGGGAGTGGGAGAGGGAGAAGCAGGCCTCCCACCGAGCAGGGAGCCCGATGTGGGACTCGATCCCGGGACCCCAGGATCATGACCTGAGCCGAAGGCAGATGCTTAACGACTGAGCCACCCAGGCGCCCTGGAATAAGTTCATTTTTAAAATACCAAATCATTTTCCATCTGTTCCACTGTTCACAATGCACTAATTCTTACTGCTATTAATTTTGCTACTATCTTCAAAATATATCTTCTTTGCACTCTAGACATTTAAGCTTCCCAAATGCTTCCATTAAATTTTTTAAATTATCATTAATTAATAAAAATGAGTGCTGCAGGGGCGCCTGAGTGGCTCAGTTGGTTAAGCGACTGCCTTCGGCTCAGGTCATGATCCTGGAGTCCCGGGATTGAGTCCCGTATCGGGCTCCCTGCTCGGCAGGGAGTCTGCTTCTCCCTCTGACCCTCCCGACCCTCCCCCCTCTCATGCTCTCTCTCTGTCTCTCTCTCTCAAATAAATAAATAAAAAAAAAATCTTTAAAAAAAAAGAAAAGAAAAGTTATAGGCTGAAAATTAAAAAAAAAAAAGTGCTGCAAAATATAAAATATTTACCTAGATTGATTTAGTGAAAAAGATGGCCTCATTTATATTTCCAGGGTGGATATACAATTAATAGAGAATGTGATTCAAAGAAATTGAGAATCTTACATGCATGTGAACCTTATTTAACAAGATGTTAGCAATAATAATATTCAAGGAGTCATTACAAATTAGTGAGATCTTATTATTGGCCTGTTTGTATTACAGCTCTCTGATGGCAAGATTCATAGGAATTTTCTAATGCAATGGTTTATACATCATGTCTTATCCAGAGCAATTTATTATTTATTTCATGAGGTTTGATCCAAATTTTACAAACTACACTATTACGCTTTTCTGAATGTTGTCAAGCTACTGTGTGGAAGTGCATCATATCAACCTAATTTCAAAAGGCACTCTTTTATGAAAAACATTAAATTTAATGTTCCAAATATGCTTTAATTTCAGGTAATTGTCATTATTACTATATATTACAATCTTATATAAGTGTTAATGATATATTGGCATGCTGTTAGAACTTTCAGAATACAATAAATGTTTCAGCTATTTTTTACTAAAAATCAAATAAAAAATCAGGAATAGTCTTCTTAAAAAGTGACATTTAAACTGGCTCCCAAGTAAACAAATGAACTTGGGCAGAGGGGAAAATGGGCCAGTAGGAAAAGGGTCCAGAATATGCAAATTTCTAAGGCAAAAAGAAAGGTTACTGAAAATTGCTCAGTAGAGGCAAAACTTACAGTAAAAGATTTATTTAACAAATGTTTATAAATCACCTACTCAGTGCCATGAATGAATTGGTATTGGGGATTTGTTGATGAACTAGAGGAGTGAGGCTGGGGAATGAAGATAAAGACCATGATATAAACACATATAAATGTGCTGAGTGTTACCAGAGAGGACACCTCCATGTAATCTGGAAGACCTAACCCAGACTGGAAAGAGAGGAAAGACTTCCAGAGGAAGTGACATGGAACTGAGATCTGTAGGATGAAACCATCCCAGCCAGCTTGCCAGAGTCAGACCAGAGAATCCAGGTAGACATGGAGGGGAAGTGGTTGTTGGTGTGAGAGCACAAGGCAGGAAAGAACTAGCAGAGTCAGGGAACTCAACAAAGCCCCTATGGCTGAGTGTGGAGAGCTTGGAGAAAGGGGGCATAGTAATGGATGAGCACTGGGTAGGGTTAAACATGCAGGGCATTTCAAGTCAAGAACTAGGATCTCTTCATTTTTTTGAAGGTTAATAATTTATTTTACTGCTGTATTGTGTTTAAAAAATAATTTAAAAGCGAAAGTTCAAAAATGATTCACAATGCAATTAAGATTTCTATAAATCAACTATGTTAAGTTGCCTAAAATATTTTCTTTGGATTAAATGCCAGTTTATGTCATTAGACTGTGTATACAATATCAGAATCACTGGTTGAAAAGTGTAAGATTTGGTCAACTAGTTTTCATCTACTTTATGCTAAATGACTTAAATAGAACAATTTTTTAATAAATATAACAATGTTCAAACACTGATTCACAAAAGTGCTGCTTTAGTACGTTTCTGTGTGATTGGGAGTTGCTGAATTGGTTAGGTACACAACTTCTTACAGCTGCATAAAACAGTTTGTTAGCATTTACACAACGCATATTCTTTTCAAGTTCCAAACTTCACAAATATTAAAATTGCAAAAAATTTCCCTATGTTTTATGGCTAAGAATCATTATTTTGGGGGGATTTTTTTTTACATGCATCACCAACAACTTACTTTCTCCTAGGGGCTACTTTCCCCACATATGAGTTTTTATCAGTTAAAACTGTGAGGTTGACTAGAGAACAAGCATGGCACTTGCCAGTCCACTGGCTTTACCTGCCATCTAAGTGAATCCCAAAGGTCACTAGCAGTGTGGGAGAGAGACAAATTATTAGATCATCAAATTT